>NC_134357.1:135988870-136316370 GCF_048569485.1 Anomaloglossus baeobatrachus | reverse complement strand
ATGACCTCACTGCTTCACCACCGTGCGGAGCTGCCGCCCCACCACCGTGCGGAGCTGCCGCCCCACCACCGTGCGGAGCTGCCGCCCCACCACCGTGCGGAGCTGCCGCCCCACCACCGTGCGGAGCTGCCGCCCCACCACCGTGCGGAGCTGCCGCCCCACCTACACCCCACCTACTGTCTCCTCCCCAAAATCCTTTAGGATGTAAGCCCGCAAGGGCAGGGCCCTCTTCCCCCTGTGCTAGTCTGTCTATTGTAACGTGTACATGTATTCTGTATGTAACCCCCTCATGTACAGCACCATGGAATCAATGGTGCTCTATAAATAAACAATAATAATAATAATAATAATAATATAGGACAGCAGTACGGCTTACCTGAAGAATGACTCAATTCCATCACTAAGTGCTATTATTGGAGTCTGGCACATAGTTCACTTGTCATAGATACACAAAGGATAATTGATGATTTTAAAAGGTCAATCGACGTAACTAGTTGAATGACCAGGATAGTCTTATGTCAGGGGAAAAGAATGTTTTACATGAAAAGCTCGGGCTTTGTAATACCATTGGCCTGATACAGCAGCAGATTTCAGAAGAATTTGGATGTTAAACTGCATGAAATGTAGCAAATATTTTGCACAATTGCACAACTAATAATTGTACAAAAATGTAGCAAAGTACATGTAGTTTACAGTGAAGGCATGATGCATGATTGTCAGCCATACTCCAACAAACCATGTTATGGATCACTCTGATGAAACAGTAGTGATGATGGGGAAACGAGTCTAGGTCGAAGGGAATTGCTAGCTGTATGGGATCTCTTTTCATTTACGGGATATCCCATTGTTTTGTGGTGCTGAAGCTTCTTGTCTTTATAGGGGCTATTTACTTTAAAGAGGTTATCCACTACTTTTATCCTTAGGAAAGGTCATCAATGTCTGATTGGCTGGGGTCCGACACCCCGCACCCTCGCTGATCAGCTTTTTTCGGTCCCAGCAGCGGCTGCCGGGTACTGCACATTTGCCTCCCATTCTAATCAATAGGAGGCGGATATGCAGTACCTGGCCACAGCCACCATCAGAAGACGGAGCAGCACCAGAACTCAGCATTTCTGTCTGCCTGCTGCCACGACCGAAAACAGCTGATCGGCGGTGGTGCGGAGTGTCAGACCCTAATCGATCAGACGTTGATGCCATATCCTAAGGATAGGTCATCAACGTAAAAGTTGTGGACAATCCCTTAAAACTACATACTATAGGGGGCAGAGCGATGTAGCTGAGCTGGACGGACGCACATGAGAGGGGCTCCCACCATCCTGCACCATATCCTGGTATTGTTGCCTGGTTGCCTTATATCCCTCGCCTGCAAAGTGGTTCCCGAGGTAGGGGACACTCTAGAGGCCAGCAATTCTGCCAGAGATGTCCCCCGGCTCCTGACGGCGGATATTGTACCATCTGAGGTCGGACAGTGAGACATGGCAGCCATTTTCCCTGCACGAGGCCCTGCAGCTACATAGCGTGCAGCGCCACAGAGGCCCAGCACCCAGCGGTTGGCTTACCCGCAGGAGGACGTGGAGGAGCTGGTGGAGGCGGCTTCATAAGTCTGCAGAACGAACCGGAGGGGAGATCTGGAGAGCGGTGAGCGCCACTAATAATTTATCATCAGCCGCACCGCCGGTGGTCGGCACATCAATGGGCCAGAAGTGATGAAGGAGCCGTTAACCCATCAGAGGCAGGAGGAGTGGGGTGAGTGCTGTGAAAAACTGGCCCCACAGGTCTCCCTCTGACACTGATATATAATACAAGAAGGACATACATTAAAGCTCCACGCTGGACAGGCCTGTATTACTCCTGATTACACTCGGGTACTGTGCTGACTCGGGACTCCCCCTTGCTGTAGACACGTGTATGTGTAGCTGCTTCCTGGTTGCCTGAGTCGGATAGGAGAGCAAAAGTGCTCATTTCACTGGACTTTCATTTCATACAGAGGCACAGGATCAGGTGTGCTAAGGCGCAGAAGGAGCAGAGAGTGTAATATACAAAGATCCAGACACTCCTAAGGCCAAGAGAGGTGCTTCTTCCAAAGCCCAGGGGCTGACGGAGGATGGAGATGGAGATCAAGATGACTTTACCCTGATACAAGTGTATGAGTAGCTCATGCAGGCAATATCTACATGTAAGACCTCCCTTACAGGGAAGATGGAGGAGGTATATTCTGAAGCTGGCCTTTTGCCCAGGATATGCAGAACCTGAGGGTCCGTACTACAGAGGTTGAAACAAGAGTGTCGGAATTGGAGGATAAATTGACACCTCTTACAACAAAGCTGACCAAGGTGGCTGGGTCTATGAATTTGTGCCGGAGCACTCTGAAGGTCAACACCCTGAACGGATCTTAGAGGACTGGTTTAAGGGAATGAGTTCTCTTCAACCATTGCGGTGGCACACAATGTAACTCTCCCCGCCAGGTGCACTTCCACGGCCTTTTTTGGCGTGCCTACTCAACTGTAAAATATAATAGAGGCCTGGCTCAACTAGAGAAGGAGAAAGTTAGGTGCTCGGAAAAAATAAGTCCAGTAAATATAAAGAATCCGGCACACAGAAGATGATTCGTTTGAAAAATGTATTATTATTTTATTCTTGTGGGGATATTGAAGAAATATGCAAATAAGTCCAACGTATCGACCAAAAAACCTTCGGTCTTTTTCAAGGACTCAATGGGTTGTAGTCTGGCGCGTATCGCGTAGAGAGGTCACTTGCATATATTTAAAATATTTCACTCATATAGAGCCTTAATATCCTCACATAGGTGGTAAGATGGCAATCGTCCTCTTATCTGCCACTGTATGTAAAGCGCTGTGGAATTAATAGCGCTATATAAGTGAATAAAATTATTATTATTATTATCTAACTTGCTTAAGGTGATGGTCATCTAACCATCCAAGATGGGAGAGAATAGCGTCTCTAACGTATCTTATGCAAAAAATGGGGGGGGTTTTGTAGGCAAAATCAGCACTTGGCATTGAATTAGAACACCTGTGACTTATGATCTGTGGGAATTCTATGCTTGAGGCAAAAAGAGCAAGAGGCAGGTATAATATGGCACCCAGAGGGTGAAATTAATGGAAAAAACGTCCTTTATGTGATCATGGGGCCTTGTGCCTGTTCCTCGTGGTGATCGTGTCCTAAGGTGCCTGGGAGACTTATTTGCATATTTCTTCAATAGGACTTATTTGCATATTTCTTCAATATCCCCACAAGAATAAAATAATAATAAATTTTTCAAACGAATCATCTTCTGTGTCCGGATTCTTTATATTTACTCAACTGTAAAGACAGAGATACAACCCTCCGTTTGGCCCGGCAGAAAGTCCCTCTTAAGTTCAAGAATGTCACTCTTTCGATCTTCCCAGACCTCTCTGTGGATCTCCAGAAACAGAGGGCCCACTTCATGGAAGTGAAGAATTTAAGGGAGTGGAACATTGTATACTCTATGTTGTACCCTGCTCGGCTCTGTATAATCTTTGAAGGATCATCCCTGTTTTTTGCTACGCCTGCGGAGGCCTGGTAGCACCATCAGCACTGCCTTCTTGATTTGTGGCTTGTTTTGATACACTACCATACAGCATTCATCTGTGACTTGATAGCACCTTATCCTTTATGTATTCATTGTATTGAAACTTGATCAAGTAGCATTAATTTCTGATGTTTTGTGGGATAGTCACTTATCTGTTCATTTATTGGATGTCCTGCCTATTAGGGAACATCCATTCATACAAGGGGTTTATCCTTGCACAAGCCTTCGTAGAGTTTCCTAAGGCAAGTTGATGGTTAGCAGTTGTGACAATCTTGCGTACTTTATCCAGGGTGCCAAGCTCCGCATTCAGGTAGGGTTACCAATAGGGCACACTGTGTAGGACAAGCAATATGGCTTTATTTCCCTTACCCTCCTAACACTGGTCCTCAAAAGTATGTATCACAGTGGTGGACTTTTTTCGCAGCCACTATTTTTCCCCCCTTTTGTATTTTCTGTTAGGAACTTTACAGTATTCTCCTTCTAATCATATCAATAAAGGTTCAATTTTTATTGGTGCGGGGCTATTTCTGTTTGTTAGACACATTTGATATCCTCCTTACTATTGATTTATTTTCCAGCCCACTCCTAAACAGTACCCACAAGCAAAAACGGTTGCAGTGGGCCCAGATATACATGAAGACTAATTTTAAAACGGTATTCTTTACTGATGCATGCCTTACAAACCTGCGTGGTCTGGATGGATGGATGGATGGATGGATGGATGGAGTAGTGGATGGTTGGTCAATGGCCACTATGTAACAACAAAACTACTACATCAACAAAGAGGTGGCGGAGTCATGTTTTGGGCCAGAATCATGGGGAGAGAGATGGTAGAACCCTTAAGATGTGAAAATGACCTTAGCAAATCATACAGGTTCTGAGTGATCACTTTCTTCCATGGTACAAAAACCGTGCCATCAGTAGCAAAATCGTCTTCATGCATGACAATGCACCATCTCATACTGTAAAGCAGGGGTGGGGAACCTTTTTTCTACCGGGGCCATTTGTAAATTTCTACCAACCTTATGGGGGCCACACAAAATTATCAATGTGAAAATTACTCGCCTATATTTGATCAAGCAATTAATTAACTCACCCCTACTGTGGTGGCCGGAGCTGCTTCTCTTTGGTGCGGCGGTCAATTTTTGGTGACATTGATCACGTAATATTGCTTTTCACAACTACTTTTCCAGGTTTGTCTCTGTCTGGAGCGCTGTCGACTCATTGTCATAATAAGATTGGTAAATCATATATATCATATAGGAGACACTGAGAGTGCTGTATCTACATCAGTATATGCACCAGCCTCTCCTGTGTTGTATATGATCCAGCCCCTCGTGTGATGTATTTGCCCCAGCCCCTCGTGTGATCTGTATGACACCAGCTTCTCCACTGTGATGTATATGCCTCAACGTCTCCAATGTGATGTATATGCCTCCAACCCCTTCAGTGATGTGTATACCTCCAGTCCCTCCTGTGATGTATATATCACAGGAGATGCTGGGGGCAAACACATCACAGGATGGGCTGGGGCATATACATTACTGGAGGGGCTGAGTGCATACACATCACAGGAGGGGCTGAGGCATATACATTACTGGGAGGCATATATATGGCTGAGGGTCACAGACAGCACTTGTGGAGGCATGGACAGCACTGTTGGGACACAAACATTACTAGGGAGCAAGCATCACTAGGGGGGCACAGACATCACTGGGGGTGCATGGACAGCACAAGGGGGGGTTTGGATATCACAAGGGGAGCACAGACAGCACTAAAGGGCACTGGGGAAAATGGATAACACTTGCAGAGAACATACATCACTAGGGGAGCACAGACATCACTAGAAGGGGAACTGGGGAGCACAGACAGCACTTCCGGAGCACAGACTTCACTAGGGGGACATAGACAGCACAAGGGAACATGAACATCACTGGCACAGCACTGAGGGTGGTACACAGCACTGGAGGGGTAGCACATAGCTCTGGAGAGGGCACACAGTACTGAGGGTGGCACACAGCACGGGAGGCACACACAGCACTGGGGGAGAGGGCACACAGCACTATGGGTGGCACACCGCACGGGAGGGCACACAGAGCACTGGGGGAGGGGGCACACAGCACGGGAGGGGCACACAACCCTATGGATGGCACACGGCACAGGAGAGCAAACACAGCACTGGGGGAGGGGACACACAGCACCAGAGGGCACACATAGCACTGAGGGAGGGGGAACACAGCACCGGTGGGCGGCCACACAGCGCTGGAAGCTGAGAAGCCGCTGCTTGTCTTCTGTGGGACGGGAGCGCAGAGCACTGACCTCGCCCATGAAATAAGTCCTGAGCACACCGACACTGGCCAGTGTGAGGACTTAATGGTACGCTTACGTAGCATTCAGTAGTGAATGCTTTGGCGCAGGAGTCACACTTGCAAGTGACTCGCGATAGTCTCACATCACATCACCAGGCATGGCCCGCACACTCTCCGAACAGGAGCATCTCAGCTGCTTAGAAATAACTGCAGCCGACCCGCTCCTGTCAGGGGAAAGTGCGGCCGTGCCGGGTGATGTGATGCGAGACTATCGCAAGTCACTTGCAAGTGTGACTCCAGAATGCACATCCTCGCAGCGCTCATGGAGATTTAAAGCACTGGCGGCCGGAAAGATGCGGTGGCTGGCCCGAGCACTGAAGACCCAGGAGTCTGCACAGGGACCGCAGAAAACTTCATCACAGGCCGCATACGGCCCGGGGGCCGGAGGTTCCCCACCCCTGCTGTAAAGAATACTTCGCAATGTTCTCCAATGGTTCTCAATAGGGTTGAAGTCAGGGAGGCTGCTGTCCACACTTGAGGTGAGATCACTGAGTTTAATGACATCATCTGAGGTCAGTTTACCTGCGGTCACAAGTGGGGTACCATGGGAACCTTCAGCTATGACTGCAAATAAGCTGAGCGATGTCACTGCTCATCACTGTGGGCTCAGTCGCTCTCTACCTGAAGTTCAAAGCATGTGAACATGTTCTGTGTCCATGTGCTGTGACTTCAGCATGTAGCAGAGCCGGAATCATCCCAGCACTTCTGTTCATGCGCACTAGACCTTTCTGAAGCCGGGAAGCATACACCCAGCTCTACAGTGCGCATGAGGATGTAAGCTCTCACATGGACCGAGGAGAATCATTGGATGTCATTTATCTCGACTTTGGTAAAGCATTTGACACTGTCCCACATAAAAGACTGCTAAGTAAAATGAGAAAGCTTGGGCTCGGGGAAAATGTGTGTAGATGGGTAGGTAGCTGGCTTAGTGGTAGAAAACAAAGAGTGGTTATTAATGGCGCATACTCAGATTGGGCCAGGGTTACTAGTGGGGTGCCACAGGGGTCTGTATTGGGCCCCCTACTATTTAATATATTTATTAATGATCTGGTGGACGGTTTACAGAGTAAAATATCAGTATTTGCAGATGATACAAAACTATGTAAGGTAGTTAACACAAAGGAGGACAGTTTGCAACTACAGATAGATTTGAGTAAATTGGAGAATTGGGCTGAAAAATGGCAAATGAGGTTTAACACAGATAAGTGTAAGGTTATGCACGTGGGAAGGAGAAACAGATGCTACGATTACTTACTAAATGGGAAACCGCTGGGGAAATCAGACATGGAAAAAGACTTAGGCATCTTAGTCAATAAGAAGCTAAATTGGAGTGCCCAGTGTCAGGCAGCTGCCACCAAAGCAAATAGGGTGATGGGATGCAATAGAAGAGGTCTGGGGGCACGAGATGAAAACATCATTCTCGCTCTGTACAAATCACTCGTCAGACCACACTTGGAGTATTGTGTGCAGTTTTGGGCGCCGGTGCTCAAGAAAGACATTACTGAACTTGAAAGGGTTCAGAGGCGGGCTACTAAAATAATAAATGGAGTGGGTGCATTACAATACACGGTAAGGTTATCAAAATTAGGTCTATTTACTCTAGAAAAGAGAAGACTTAGGGGAGACCTAATAAATATGTACAAATATATCAGAGGGCCATATAGAGATCTCTCCCATGATCTCTTTGTACCAAGGACTATGACAAGAACAAGGATGCATTCTCTTCGATTGGAGGAAAGAAAATTCCTACATCAGCATAGAAGAGGGTTCTTCACGGTAAGAGCAGTGAGGCTCTGGAACTCTCTTCCTGAGGAAGTGGTGATGGCCAACTCACTGAATGAATTTAAGAGAGGAATGGATGCTTTTCTTGATAGCAAAAGTATAGAAGGTTATAAATAGCATAATCTTACAGATAGAAGAGCGACCAAGATTATTAGAGAAATGGGTGGGCTGCAATACCAAGACAGGTTATTAAACTTGGGGTTAGTTAGTTTGGAAAAACAAAGGCTTAGGGGGGATCTAATCACAATGTATAAACATATGAGGGGACAGTACAGAGACCTTTCCAAAGATCTCTCTACACCTAGGCCTACGACTGGAACACGGGGGCATCCGCTACGTCTTGAGGAAAGAAGGTTTAATCATAATCACAGACGAGGATTCTTTACTGTACGAGCAGTGAGACTATGGAACTCTCTGCCGCATGATGTTGTAATGAGTGATTCACTACTAACATTTAAGCAGAGCCTGGACGCTCTTCTTGAAAAATATAATATTACCAGTTATGTATATTAGATTTTATGACAGGGTGTTTATCCAGGGAACAAGTCTGATTGCCGGATGTGGAGTCAGGAAAGAATTTTTTTCCCCATTGGAGCTTATTTGACACATTGGTTTTTTTTACCTTCCTCTGGATCAACATGTTAGGCTACGGGTTGAACTAGATGGACTTAGAGTCTCCCTTCAACCTTAAAAACTATGACTGGAAGTGCCAGGACTTCTGATCATGCGCATTGAGCCTAAACGCAGCATCTAAAGGCCCCATCACACACAGAGATAAATCTTTGGCAGATCTGTGGTTGCAGTGAAATCATGGACATATTGTTCCATTTGTACACAGCCACAAACCTGGCACTGATTGTCCACAATTTCACTGCAACCACAGATCTGCCGCAGATTTATCTCTGTGTGTGACAGGGCCTTTAGGCATTGACAACGGACACAGGTTCGCGCGTCACTGCCGATGACGCTGGGCAATGTGCATTGAATAGCATGTTAGCACACCCCTGTGGGCATGCTAACATGCTAAGAAGGCGGACTAGTTGGGGGGAAAAAACAACCTTGCGACTAGTCCCTGCTCTCATTAGCATATCTTAAAGGATCTTTACAAATACTTTTTCTAAAGATCTCTTTAAGTATGCTACTATAGCCTGCAGCTATTAGGCAGGGATTAGCAATATGCACACAGACCTGCTCTTCGTTTTGGGTGCATAATGGACCTGACAGGTTGACTTTAATGTTTTGCCGCATTTACACAAAAAAAAAACTTTATAGTAAAACAAAATGTTTTTTTTGCATTGCTGTATTCAGCGAGCCATATAGTTTTTTTATTTTTTCAGTTACTGTGCTGAATGGAGGCTTGTTTTTATGTTGGAGGTACAAGATGATGTTTCCAGTGGTAATATTTTTATTTACATACAACTTTTTGATTGCATTTTATTCCACTTTTTTGTCAGCTGTATAATGAAAAGATATAGTTTTAGCAACATTTCAATGGTTGTCTTTCAGTGTTTGTTGAGAAACGCAAGTAACCTAACTTACCGTATTTTTCGGACTATAAGACGCACTTTTTTTCCTCCAAATTTTGGGGGAAAGTGGAGGGTGCGCTTATAGTCCGATGGCTGCAGTGCGGTGGTGGTGGAGCGGGTGAAGGCGGGTGCAGTGGTGGTAGGGCGGGCTACAGAGGCAGAAGCAGGCTGTAGCAGCGCTACACTGACCACGTGGGCCTGCTCATTTGATATGCACGCCCATCATCTCTCAGCCCTGAAGCCGGCGCTGACAGGTGGGCGGGATGATAGGTGGGGGATGCGCACATACTAAAGAGCCCGCGTGATCACCCCAGGCAACTACAGCCTGGAGTGATCATGTGCAGCTATATTCACTGCCCGCCGTGCACCATCATCAGCGCGGGGGGCAGCGAATAAGTTCGGTATACTCACTGTTCCCCTGCAGCATCGCGGTGTCCTCCAGTCTGCCGGCCAGCTGATCTGTGTAGAGAGTGGTGAGCACAGTGATGACGTCATCGCAGTACACACGGCTCCACACAGGTCAGCTGGCACAGACAGGAGACAGGAGACTCCGCGATGCTGCGTGGAGTGAAGCGAGGTGAGTATGCAGCGGGAGTCCTCCACCTGTTACCGCAAATCCATCCACGGCTGAAGTGACCGCGGGATCCGTGGTAACTTCAGTCAGGTGATGTGCAGTGACAGCTGGAGTCACCGCTGATCCTGGCAGCTCACTTCACTTGCGTTCTGACCTTCACAAAGAGCGGTCGTGTTCTATGGCTGCTCTCTGTGATTGTCAGATGTAGCAGAGATGGATGCGTCATGGGACATCGTGTGGATTACATCGGACCTAGGTGTTTTAAGGGTTAATAAAGTGGTGAAAGACGGGCTTTTTTGTCTTTTATTTCAAATAAAGGATTTTTATGTGTTTGTGTTTATTACTTTCACTTACAGCTTAGTGATGAGGGGGTGTCTCATAGACACCTGCCATCACTAAGCTAGGACTTAGTGGCAGCTATGGGCTGCTGCCATTATCTCCTTATTACCCCGATTGCCACCGCATCAGGGCAATCGGGATGAGCTGGGAAAAGTCCCAGGACTGTCGCATCTAATAGATGCGGCAATTCTGGACAGCTGCTGGCTGATATTTTTAGGTTTGGGGGGCTCCAAATAATGTAACTCTCCCCAATCTGAGAATAGCAGCCCCCAGCTGTGAGACTTTATCTTGGCTGGTTATCAAAATTGGGGTAACCGCATGCTGTTTTTTTTTTTTTTGTTGTTGTTTTTTTTAAAGTACCCCCATACAGTGTCAACAGCAGATCCTTGCCCCATAACAGTGTGTCATGACCACATTTTTTGCTTAAAAAATTTATTTTCCTATTTTCCTCCTCTAAAACCAGGGTGCGTCTTATGGTTCGGTGCGTCTTATAGTCCGAAAAATACGGTACATAATAAGTGCAGAAATTCTGTGACATCAAATATGGTACTCACTAAATGCTCACTGTGGGATCATAGCCTTAGTGGTTAAAAACTAAGTTCACCTATCTCTACTCTTCTTGCCAGTGGTCTTTGGACTAATCCAGGACTGCTGTCAATCAATATCAATGTGCGGAGGAAGCTCACAGCAGTGTAAATGACATCCAGAGTGTGCAGAGTGTGCAAGGAGAACAGAGAGGAGGAAAAGAGATATGGCGTATTTTCCTCCTTCCTGCTTTCCTTGCACATGCCTTGTCAGTTACATTGCTGTGGGTAAGCTTTCCCCGCACATTGACATTGATTGACAGTAGTCCTGGACTAGTCTGGAGATCGCAGGCAGGAAGAGCAGAGATAATTGAACTTGCATTCATGAATCATATAGCCATCATGAAAGGGAATCTGCCACCAGGTTTTTCCCACCTAATCTGAGAGCAGCATAATGTAGGGGTAGAGATCCTGATTCCAGTGATGAGTCACTTACTGGGCTGCTTAGTGTAGTTTTGATAAAATCACTGTTTAATCAGCAGTAGATTATTATTAGAGGGCTACTTGGTCTTCTGCAGGTAATCCAGCACATTCATAAGCTCTGTATAAGGCTGGCGCGTTACACTAGAGCAGGGGTCTCAAACTCGGCTGGGTGTATGGGCCGCACAGAGGAAAAAAATAATTTGGGGGGCCGCATTCTTTGCAGGACAAAGTAACATTTTTATTGGTACTAATATATATATATATATATATATATATATATATATATATATATATATATATATATATATATTTTTTTTTTTTTTTTATTTTTTTTTTACATACCTTTGGATCACTGGTTTTGAACATTTTTCACTTGTTTATTATAATAAAAATGTGCACATTCTTTGTTTAAATATATAAAAAAAAAATTTTGATGGTAAAAAAAAAAGTCATGCCTTTTTTTTTTTTTACATTTTATCCCTTTCTTGTAACTAATAGTGTTACAATTATCACTATATAGAAATTTTGGCCAACGTCTTTTAGTAATGTTCACCATCTTGTTGTAATGTGCCCATCCTTGTCCCCTTGTAGTATTGTGCCCCATCCTACAGTAATGTGTCTCATCCTTGTCCCCAGCCTTGTCCCCATTTTATAGTAATGTTCACCATGTTTGTCCCGAGTCCCTATCCTGTAGTACTGTCCCCATCATATAGTTGTCCCATTCTATAGTAATGTGTCCATCCTACAGTAATGTCCCTACCTTGTCCCCATCCTATAGTAATGTCCCCAGCCTTGTCCCCATCTTATCATAATGTGCCCATCCTATAGTAATGTCCCCAGCCTTATCCCTATCCTATAGTAATGTTTCTCATCCTTGTCCCCTTGTAGTAATGTCCCTATCCTGTAGTACTATTCCCATCCTAGTCCCCATCCTATAGTAATGTCTCCAGCCTTGTCCTCATTCTATAGTAATGTCCCCATTCAATAGTATTATGCCCATCCTTTTAATGTCCCCAGCCTTGTCCCTATCCTATAATCATGTGCCCACCTTGTCCCCATCCTATAATCATGTGCCCACCTTGTCCCCATCCTGTAGTCATGTGCCCACCTTGTCCCCATCCTGTAGTCATGTGCCCACCTTGTCCCCATCCTGTAGTCATGTGCCCACCTTGTCCCCATCCTGTAGTCATGTGCCCACCTTGTCCCCATCCTGTAGTCATGTGCCCATCCTGTAGTAATGGGTCGGGGGGGGCAGTGGCCATAACTTACCGATCGCTCTTCTCAGCTTTCACAGACGCCGGAGTGAAGCTGAGGGGGCGGTCTCCGGCCCCAGATCACAGTGATTGGAGAAATCAGTCACAAGGTCGGTCTCTCCAATCAGAGCTGGGCGCGGGTGAAACTGAGGTCACCCAGCTCCAACCAATGATCAGGGCTACAGGTGCACAGATCATGGCTGAATTTCAATGTTTTAGCCATTTTCAATGGCTCAAACATTACAGTGGCTGTGATTGGCTGACTAACGCCGCTCAGCCAATCATACCCTCCGTAGGTCCGGGGAGGAGACACCACCCCTCCTGAGGTCCCCTCCTCCCCGAATCTAAGGTATTTGCAATGCAAAGCGATCGCAGCCACCGGTGCTCCGGGGACGCGATTTCGCCATGACATACTGGGTACGTCATGGGTCATTAAGTACCAGGGAGCCATGACGTATCCAGCACGTCATAGGTCGCTAAGGGGTTAATGTGCCGTCCTTCACACACACACACACACACACACACACACACACACATTCTACATTCTTCTCACCTGTTCCGCGTTCCCTCGGCTGCCTCATCTCTGCTTCGTGCGGCCCCTGTTCACTATCACGGCAGGTGCAGGGGCCGCAGCCACTCTCTGCGATTTATGTCAGATGATTGTTTTGCCGCTACTGCGTGCGCAGAGCGCTTGACTCTGAGAGCGCAGCGCCGGCAAAACATTCATTAACAAACTGCAAACAGTGGCTGCGGCCCCTGCACCTGCCATGATAGTGAACAGGGGCACAGGCCTGGGGGCCGCACGAAGCAGCCTGAGGGGCCACATGCGGCCCGCGTGTTTGAGACCCCTGCACTAGAGTATGGCATCGGATGCGATATGCTAATGACCCTTGGCTCCTGCTCTGCTGTGAAAGTGAGTCTCGTGTCATGCAACTGTGATCCGATCTTGCAATCAGATCACAGCTGCGGAGGAGGGGGGAGAGAGTAATCCCCTCCATCTCCTCCATTGTCAGCCTGTACATATGTTGCACTGCACTCGGATGACATCAGAGTGCAGTCCGATGTTTCACTCGCACCCATAGACTTGTGTGGGTGTGAGTGATGAGAGACTCGCAGACAATCGTGGCATGCTGCAATTTTTTCCACATTCTGATTAGAGCTGAAGAAAAACACGCAGATGTGGGCTGCATCACTGTCCTAAATGGGGCCAAGTGCAATGCCAGATTTTCTCGTTTTGCACTCGTGCGAGTCATACACTAGTGAAACTTTGATTATATCAAAATGATAGCAAACAGCTCAGTAAATGATTCATGAATGGAATCAGGGTATCTGTCTCTATAGTATGCTCTGCTTTCAGATGGGGGGGGGGGGACCTGGTGACAGATTTCCTTGAAAAGCTGATTAAGCCCTCCCAATACCCTCTCACAACTCTGTATTAAAATACACATGAAAAAATGGTAGCGGTGTCACCAGTGTTCTGGATCAGTGTACGGTCTGTGCGTCTGTTTATACCATCAGTGGTTTTCACAGATGGCTAAAGAAATGAAGACTTTACAAAGCTTCTCCTATACTTTTCACTGTTAAACAAGTGCAGTAGGTGGATGTAATTATTTTTCACAGAAACATAGACTTTACTGGCCCTCGTTACCTGTAGTGCTGAAAAAAGACAGACGTGAATAGCACCAGAGATAATGGATATGTGCGCTATCCATGAAAAAACGGATAGAACTCGTGCATACATGTCACGAGACTCGTGAATGAGGTTTTACGTGTAAATACTATTTTCTAAAAGGAGCATTATTACATTAGAGCAGGGGTCTCACTCAGCTGGGTGTATGGGCCGCATATAGAAAAAAAAATTGAGGGGGGCCTCATTATTTGCAGGACAAAGTGAACATTTTTAATGAATCCATGGGTTTTTTCTATACATCTTTGGATCACTTTATTAAACATTTTTTGCTTGTATATTATAACAAATGTGCACTTTTTTTGTTAAGTTTACATATAAAAAAAAGCATTTTTAATGTAAAAAAAAAATATCATGCTTTATAATTTTTTATTTTTTTTTTTACATTTTACCACCTTCTTGTAATATTGTTTTACAATTAGCAGCATCATATAGTAATCTTAGCTAATATCTTGTAGTAATGTGCCCATGCTGCAGTAATGTCCCCATCCGTGTGCCCTGTAGTAAGGTGCTCATTTTTGTGGTATTGTGCCTAGTAGTATTCTGCCCATCCTTATAGTAAGTGCCCAGTAGTATAGTGCCCTGTAGTATTGTGCCCATCCTTGTAGTCAGGCCTGTGGAGTCGGTAAGCCAAACCTTCGACTCTGACTCCTCAATTTCCCTTGTACCGACTCCAACTCCACGACTCCGACTCCCACATATATTACTTACTAGCTGTACTACCCGGCTTCGCCCGGGTTAATAACTGCTGTTAACAAAATAGAATGTATTAACATTCCCGGGATAGAATGTATAAATAGAATATATTAACGCCCGGGATAGTAACTGTCTCTCTGTTTCTCTCCCATTCTCTGTCTGTCTCCCCCTCTGTATATATCTCTTTGTCTCTCGCTCTATCTTTGTCTGTCTGTCTCTTACCCTGTCTCTCTCTCTCTTTGTTTGTCTGTCTCTTTCCCTGTCTGTCTCTTTCCTTGTCTGTCTATCTTTGTCACTTTCCCTGTCTGTCTCTTTCCCTGTCTGTTTCCCTGTGTCTGTCTGTCTGTCTCTTTGTGTCTGTCTCTTACCCTGTCTATGTCTGTCTCTTTCCCTGTCTGCATTGTGACACGCCAACATTCCATATAAGGGCGTGGCTGCACATTCTTCTGAAGTTCTGGCTACACTGTGGCTCCCAGCTCCATTTGCTTTAATGGAGGCAGGTTTTTTGGTGAATAACTGTAAAGAGCGGGGTTAAAATTTCCCCTCAAAAACATAGCCTATGATGCTCTCGGGGTCCAGAAATGTGAGTGTGCAAAATTTTGTGGCTGTAGCTGCGACGGTGCGGATGCCAATCCCGGACATACACACACACGTACATACACACATTCAGCTTTATATATTAGATAGTAAAGTGAAAAATTTATTGTAGTACAATGTGAACATCAGACATTTAATCCTTTTTATGATAAAATAATCAAGATATTTAGATAGAACATAAAATATATTTATTGGAATACAACTTTAGAACACAAAAAACTGTAATAAATTGTAAATATACTGAAACACCTCATGTAAAAGCAATAATTTTTATTATTGGAAAATTTTTTATAAAAAGGAGAAGAAAAGAACAAGGAAATAGAAGGGATAAAGAAAGTACACAGTGAAGTAACCCTGATTTGGTCACCTGATAAAAAAATACAAGAGATGGAGATAAAGTATATAGGTAGTCAATACATAAGATACCAACAGAATATGAGTAGTGGAGAGTAATGTGGAGTAGGTCAGGTTAGTTAATATAAGTTGTATATATTACATACATAAATGCATACATAAAGTGTCAAGTGCGTAGTAGACATAATAAATAAATAATTACTGGTTGCATTAAAGATAAAAACCTGGATTAGTCCACATAGTCTCCACATACACAATAATTTATTATATAAAGATCCTACAATAAATAGACAAGATATCCAATAAGAAGGGATGGTACACTCAGCATAGAAAAAAATCATCAAAATAAATATATACAGCATAAGTTAGTTTAACTGAATGAAAAGTATAAATAATGATGAATAAATATAAAGTGCCCAGTGCACTATACATTAAAGAAAAGGATTTAAATGCAAATCACATGTATAATACTACAATATAGATGACCTGATATGCTGAGCTTAATGCATATACAGGGGACCATATAAAATGAGAAAACCATAGGGGAATTCTGTAAAAAGCACCTATGGTATTATAGCATGTATTGATACATCACAACCAGATCAGTATTAAATAGTTACATACTATGGATAGCAGGGAAGCTCCCCAACGCGCGTTTCGCCATCTTTATCAAGGGAAACATGTTTGTATTACATATTGTGAGGTAAATCCGGAGATATGACGATAAATCATGATATTCAAGTTATGTCAGGAAGCCCTCTCCTGGTGTCACCCCCCCTTTCCTTCACACAACTTGTTTAGCAACCCATCCCATGGCCATCTCCTGTGATATGGAAATTAGGTGATGTGGGAACAAAGGACACAGGATGACTCCCTGCCGTCACCCTGTAACAAGAGTTGTATCTCATTATAAGGCTCTGGAACTAGCCAGACAGAACGACTCCAGTAAAAAATGGTTCATATCTCGCAAGCCATATTTCCGATAAATATGGCAACCATAAAAATGGTGTCTCCGCATGCGGACGATGCTGGCACACCCTTTTTATGGGAGCGGGAGCTTGGGAAATACCCCAGGCGTGATATCAGCCAATGGGGAACTAGTAGACAAGTCATGAGTCCTCTCATTCTGTAGCTAAATTCATAACTGTCACAATGAGAGCATTGGCGTCCGCCTACGACGCTCCCAGGCCAAGTTATGGCCATATTCCATGTTGTGGATTTTGTCCATAACTCCAGCCAGGGGTGGAGCAGTGCTCCCTCTGAGGTCACGAAGGTAGGAGGGGACCTGGATTTGCCCAGGTTGATAACCCTACTTCGGCCATTTTCCAGTGTTCTTTCGCTGGGGGTCACGTGCAGGAAACATCTGTGGGAGTTCCTAGAAACCTGGTCTACAGCGCCCCCCTGTGGCCAGACGCACAAGGTAACTGATTGAATTGCATACCTGTTTGTAAACCATGCTTTATCTGTAACTGTACTCTGACCTATGTATATTCTGTAGATTCCCTATTGTATATATTGTAGTTTCTAGTGTGCTTTAGGCTGATTAAATTATATAATTAATCTTGGGCTGTTCTGTTATCTCGATCTTGAATCCCACGTCTGTGTGTTCGGCTAATAGTTACCGTGAAGCGGTTGGTGGCAGCGAGTTGTGCCAAGGATTATTGTGGGGAGGCCAGTGAGATTCAGGGAGATTTTACATATTCCGCCCGCGGAGGTCGGGGGAATATATACCCTACTCTCACCGGGGACCCTTCAATAATCGGCATAAGTAGTATAGCGGCCTCCTTGCTTATTGTCGGGCAATTCCATAATTGGCCTGACTATAAGAGGGGCGCTAGAGAGCGCGTCACGTGCTCTGTCTGTCGGTCGGGAGGTATAAAGGAGGGGTGACCCCCACTTGTTACCCCCCGATTGTGACGTACTGGTAGCCAGCGCGGGGGATTTCTGAGTGACCCCTCCGGTGGTTTGTGACATATTGGTGGCAAGCGGTGGGATCGAGATAATAGTGTGTGTGAGTGTGAGACCCATACTCCCAGACACTAAAGACTGCCTGCAGCAGCTGTGGCTGCTGGGGTCTTCAGACTAGCTCAACACTAGAGTGTCAGAGTGCAGATACTGTAAGGTGTGTGGAGGCATCAGGTGTCAGTTCTGTGTCAGTGACCAAAAGTCTGCAAGAATGGCTGATGGCACCAGGAGCAGAGCTAGGCAACTGGCCAATGCTAAAGCAGGAGCCGAAGAGAGGGAGGACGGTGCTGTGGACAGTAATGAGGAGGTTGCCCACGAGTCCTCCAGGAGCTCGACGCCAGAAAACAGCTCTGCAGAGGACATTGCACAACCTGGCACTGCTGGACAAGATGAGGAGCAGCTCACCCAAGGGTCCTCAACGAGCCAGATGCCAGCCCTCCGCTCTGCAATGGACAGTGAATCACCAGGCTCCGCAGCGGGCCGCAGATCACCACGTGCCATTCCACCGAGCCTGGGAGGCTCGGATAGCCTTCTTCAAATGGCTATGGCCCTTCTCCAGGCTGGAGACCAGAAGGGCTACAAGGAACTCCTGGCAGAGCGCAGGGCAGAGCGGCAGGCAGCGCGTGATGCTGAGGCTGCGGAGCGGCAAGCAGCGCGTGAAGAGCGCCAGGCAGAGCGTGAGGCTGCGGAGCGACAGGCAGACTGTGACTACCAGCTGCATCTAGCCAAGCTCCAGCCCTCATCAGCCACACGTGACCTTCAAGACACCAAACTTCCAAAGGTCCGTGTTGAGGACTTCCCAGTGCTGGAGAAGGATGGAGACTTGGACTCTTTCTTGACTGCTTTTGAACGGACTTGCTTGCAGCACCATCTGGACAAGGACCAGTGGGCCAAATACCTGACCCCCCGTTTAAGGGGTAAGGCCCTGGATATCCTTGGGGACTTGCCTGCTGAGGCAGATCAGGGCTACGACACCATCAAGCGGGCCCTGATCCAACAGTACAACCTCACTCCGGAGTCCTACCGCAAGAAGTTCCGGACCCTGCAGAAGGGACCAAAGGACTCCTGGGCTGACCACCGGCGGGCACTTGCCCGAGCTGCCGACCACTGGACCCAAGGCCTGCAGCTTTCCACCGGACCAGAGATCCTGGACTTGGTCATCACGGAGCAACTCTTGTGGAACTGCCCTGAGGATCTCCGCCAGTTCATCCGAGACCAGAAGCCAAAGGGGTCCACGGCTACAGCTGCCCTGGCCGATGACTACACCAACAATCGGGCTCCTGAAGCCAGGAGAGCAGCCACCAGCAGCACCTGGAGAGGGGGTAAGATGAACTCTGCGACTGCCCCACCTGCCCCTAGACTGCAGGGGGTGTCCCCCTCAACTCCCCTCTCCAGGCCCGTGGCAGAACCAAGACGGTGCCACCAGTGCAACTTACCTGGACACTTCAAGGCCATGTGCCCTCAGCGTCCCAAGGCCCCGGCTCCGTCCCCGTCCCAAGGGCCGCCCAAGGTGTATTGTGTGGGTGGGGGTGGTGGTAGGTCCCTGGACAGCTTCCAACCTGTCACCGTCGGCCGGTCTGTGACCATAGGACTGCGAGACAGCGCCTCGGAGGTGACTCTGGTGCGGCCTGAGATGGTGTCCCCCCAAGACTTGATCCCGGGAAAAACCCTCGCTGTCTCCGGGATTGGAGGCATTGACCCGGCGCTGCCTGTTGCTGACATTTATGTGGACTGGGGCGCAGGGCGAGGGGTGAGGGAGGTGGGGGTAACTGATCGGATCCCCGCAAACGTGCTACTTGGGACAGATTTGGGGCAGATAACCTCCCAGTTTGGGCCCCCACCAAGGGCTGAACCTTCAGCCAGTACGGACATGACTCCTGACAATGTTAATGTGTTATCTATGAATGATGTGAGAGAGGGGGGAGTGAACTCTGATATTTCTGCTTGCACAGACACCATAGACACACACACAGCTGCAGCTGTGACAGGGGAGGGGGTCAGAGAAAGGTGTGACAATGCCTCTACAAGTAATCAGCCTGTGAGCTGGGATCTGCTGCCCTCTGCAGGGATAAGCAGAGAGCAGGGTGCTGCAGGGGGAGGACCAGTGTGTGGGGTGGGGGCTACCACAGCAAATGTGGGGTCCCCAGAGATTTCACAGCGGGGTTCTGTTGCTGCAGGAGGGGAACAGGCAGGTGAGATTGGGGCCGGTCCAGGAGCGGAAGTGCTCCCAGGTAAGATCTCGGTGCATGGTTCCCCCACAACCGGGGTGTCAGGAAGCCAGGTAGGTCTGCCTGAACCGGCGACTTGGTCAGGAACGGAGGAGGAGCAGGCACGACCCACGGTCGCAGCGGCTGTGGCCGCTGTCACCCGCAGTGGGAGTGCTGGAAGCCAAGGGGCCTCCCGGAGGTCCGATAGCTCTTCCCCTTCTGACCAAGTGGCAGCCGAGTCAGGTGGAGGCCAGGACACAGGTCCCGGGGTACTGACTGAAGATGTGACAGTCTCGTCGATTCTGGCCACATCTAGTCAGGGGTTTCAGGCAGCGTTAGAAGCTGACGACAGCCTGAAAGCTCTTAAGGAGCAGGCGGCACAGCCTCCCTCGGACTCGGACCCGGAGCGAGTGGTCTGGGACCAAGGACGGCTGTACCGGGCCACGGTCCAGCAGGGTTCACCGGAGGCGTGGCCCAGGGACCGACAGTTGGTGGTACCCTATCCGTTCCGGACGGAGTTGTTGCGGATCGCACATGAGATTCCGATGGCCGGACACCTAGGGATCGCTAAGACCAAGGCCAGGTTGAACCAGCATTTCTACTGGCCAAAAATGGGGGCCGATGTGGCTGCCTACTGCCGTTCGTGTGAAACCTGTCAGAGAGTGGGGAAGGCGGGGCCACACCCCAAAGCCCCACTGGTATCTCTGCCAATCATCGATGAGCCTTTCAGGAGGGTGGCTGTGGATCTGGTCGGCCCGCTGGCCATCCCCAGCAGCTCCGGGAAACGCTTCATACTGACGGTAGTGGACTATGCCACCCGGTACCCAGAAGCAGTGGCCTTGTCGTCCATTCGGGCTGACAAGGTGGCCACCGCATTGCTGGAGATTTTCTCCCGAGTGGGTTTTCCCCAGGAAATGCTCACTGACCGGGGGACCCAATTCATGTCCCAGCTGATGGAGGCCCTCTGTAAGCAAGTCCAGGTGCGACATCTGGTGGCCAGCCCGTACCATCCACAGACTAATGGCCTGTGCGAGCGGTTCAATGGCACCTTAAAGCAGATGCTTAAGATGTTGGTCGACTCCCATGGGCGTGACTGGGAGCGGTATCTCCCACACCTGTTATTTGCTTACCGGGAGGTTCCACAGGCCTCAACAGGATTCTCACCGTTTGAGCTCCTGTACGGGCGACGTGTGCGGGGCCCCCTGGCTCTGGTGAAAGAGGCTTGGGAAGGGGATTTGGCCACCCCTGGAGTGTCGGTTATCGAGTATGTCATGCGCTTCCGGGACAAGATGCAGGCCTTGACGCAACTGGTACACGACAATATGGCTCAAGCCCAGGCCGATCAGAAGCGTTGGTACGACCAGAACGCTTGTGAGAGGACCTACCAAGTGGGTCAAAAGGTGTGGGTACTGGTCCCCGTACCACAGGACAAGCTTCAGGCAGCCTGGGAAGGCCCATACCTCGTGTACCAGCAGCTCAACCCTGTGACGTACCTGGTCACCCTGGACCCTGCCCGTGGAAGGCGGAAGCCCTTCCATGTGAACATGATGAAGGCACATCATGAGCGGGAGGCATGTGCGCTCCCCGTGTGCAACCTGCCCGAGGAGGGAGAAGCGGAAACCCTCTTGGATATGCTAGCCCAGGTTAGGGCAGGCGGATCCATTGAGGATGTGGAGGTTGGCCACCAGCTCTTGGAGGACCAACGGTCCCAGCTGTGGGCCACCCTACACCCCTTCCGGGGGTTGTTTACCAACCAGCCCGGAAGGACTAACTTGGCTGTCCATCACGTGGACACTGGGGATCATCCCCCGATCCGGCGTTCAGCATATCGGGTCTCCCTGGAGGTGCAGCAACACATGCGCCAGGAGATTGACGAGATGCTGAAGCTGGGGGTGATCCAGGCATCCAACAGCGCTTGGGCCTCACCTGTAGTCCTCGTCCCTAAGAAGGACCGAACCACTCGGTTCTGCGTGGACTACAGGGGGCTCAATGCTGTCACGGTCGCCGATGCGTACCCAATGCCACGCATCGATGACCTGCTCGATCAGTTGGCCGGGGCTCAGTACCTGACCATCATGGACCTGAGCCGGGGATATTGGCAGATCCCCCTGACTCGCAAGGCCAGGGAACGCTCTGCCTTTATTACCCCATTTGGACTATACGAGTCCACGGTGATGCCATTCGGGATGAGGAATGCCCCTGCCACTTTCCAGCGGATGGTCAACACCCTGCTCAAGGGACTTGAAGGGTACGCGGCCGCGTACCTGGATGACATTGCCGTCTTCAGTCCCACCTGGGAGGACCACCTAGAGCATCTAGCACAGGTGCTCAGGCGGATCCACCGGGCAGGTTTGACCATCAAGCCGGGAAAGTGTCAGCTGGCCATGAGCGAGGTCCAGTACCTCGGTCACCGGGTAGGCGGGAGAACACTGAAGCCCGAGCCTGAGAAAGTGGAGGCCATCGCATCCTGGCCCACCCCCAGGACCAAGAAGCAGGTGATGTCCTTCTTGGGGACCGCCGGGTACTATAGGAGGTTTGTTCCACGCTATAGTAGCCTGGCAAAGCCCCTGACGGACCTCACCAAGAAGAAGCTGCCCTCTGCAGTCGATTGGACAATGGACTGCGAGACAGCCTTCCGGGCCCTAAAGGACGCCCTGTCCAGCCCGCCCGTGCTACAGGCAGCCGACTTCACGCGGCCGTTTGTAGTACAGACCGACGCCAGTGACTTCGGCCTCGGTGCGGTGCTCAGCCAGGTGGACTCTGCGAGCCAAGAGCACTCAGTCTTGTACCTGAGCAGGAAGCTGTTACCGAGGGAAGTGGCCTATTCCACAATGGAGAAGGAGTGCCTGGCCATAGTGTGGGCCCTGCAGCGTCTGCAACCCTATCTATACGGGCGCCACTTCATCGTGGAGACGGACCACAACCCCCTCAGCTGGTTGCACACCGTCTCTGGGACGAATGGGCGACTGTTGCGATGGAGCCTTGCGCTCCAGCAATACAACTTCACCATTCGCCACAAAAGGGGCCGTGACCACGGTAACGCAGACGGGCTGTCCCGACAAGGAGAGGTCGCGGACGGGCGCACGGGGGAACACCGGAGTGTGCTGCCCCCTAGCGCCCTCAAAAGGGGGGAGGTGTGAGGTAAATCCGGAGATATGACGATAAATCATGATATTCAAGTTATGTCAGGAAGCCCTCTCCTGGTGTCACCCCCCCTTTCCTTCACACAACTTGTTTAGCAACCCATCCCATGGCCATCTCCTGTGATATGGAAATTAGGTGATGTGGGAACAAAGGACACAGGATGACTCCCTGCCGTCACCCTGTAACAAGAGTTGTATCTCATTATAAGGCTCTGGAACTAGCCAGACAGAACGACTCCAGTAAAAAATGGTTCATATCTCGCAAGCCATATTTCCGATAAATATGGCAACCATAAAAATGGTGTCTCCGCATGCGGACGATGCTGGCACACCCTTTTTATGGGAGCGGGAGCTTGGGAAATACCCCAGGCGTGATATCAGCCAATGGGGAACTAGTAGACAAGTCATGAGTCCTCTCATTCTGTAGCTAAATTCATAACTGTCACAATGAGAGCATTGGCGTCCGCCTACGACGCTCCCAGGCCAAGTTATGGCCATATTCCATGTTGTGGATTTTGTCCATAACTCCAGCCAGGGGTGGAGCAGTGCTCCCTCTGAGGTCACGAAGGTAGGAGGGGACCTGGATTTGCCCAGGTTGATAACCCTACTTCGGCCATTTTCCAGTGTTCTTTCGCTGGGGGTCACGTGCAGGAAACATCTGTGGGAGTTCCTAGAAACCTGGTCTACAGCGCCCCCCTGTGGCCAGACGCACAAGGTAACTGATTGAATTGCATACCTGTTTGTAAACCATGCTTTATCTGTAACTGTACTCTGACCTATGTATATTCTGTAGATTCCCTATTGTATATATTGTAGTTTCTAGTGTGCTTTAGGCTGATTAAATTATATAATTAATCTTGGGCTGTTCTGTTATCTCGATCTTGAATCCCACGTCTGTGTGTTCGGCTAATAGTTACCGTGAAGCGGTTGGTGGCAGCGAGTTGTGCCAAGGATTATTGTGGGGAGGCCAGTGAGATTCAGGGAGATTTTACATATTCCGCCCGCGGAGGTCGGGGGAATATATACCCTACTCTCACCGGGGACCCTTCAATAATCGGCATAAGTAGTATAGCGGCCTCCTTGCTTATTGTCGGGCAATTCCATAATTGGCCTGACTATAAGAGGGGCGCTAGAGAGCGCGTCACGTGCTCTGTCTGTCGGTCGGGAGGTATAAAGGAGGGGTGACCCCCACTTGTTACCCCCCGATTGTGACGTACTGGTAGCCAGCGCGGGGGATTTCTGAGTGACCCCTCCGGTGGTTTGTGACACATATCTACAATTTATTACAGATTTTTGTGTTCTAAAGTTGTATTCCAATAAATATATTTTATGTTCTAAATATCTTGATTATTGTATCATAAAAATGATTAAATGTCTGATATTCACATTGCACTACAATACATTTTTCACTTAAATATAAGCAATATACTAAATGTTATTATTTAGTATGTTTTTGTTGAAAACTTTTTTTGCCACTTACATAGTGTATTACATAGTGTTATATATAAGTGGTATGTAAGTGGCAAAAAAACAGTTTTCAACAAAAACATACTAAATAACATTTGTGCAGTCTATGAATTTGTTCTAAGAAAAGGAATTTCCTCCATCAGATCCTCCTTCATGGATGACCGCTAATCTGACCTGATAATTTTAAGGCTAGAGAACAACCTCTCTACACTAACTTGGGTTGGAGGCAAAGCCGTAACCACATGGGCAACATCTCTAATAATTTCCGGGTATAAAGGAATTGCCTCATACACAGTCAGTTTTGATGAATGGTTGAATTTTTCTATTTCTTTGAGAGCAAGTGAAAAATGTTACTGAAATCTGGTCAATCTGCTGCTATAGGAGACGGAGTGAAATCTTTTTCCTTGCGGCAACGCTTTGCCTGCTCCATGTCATCCAAATACTTGTCAAAGCTAAACTCCTCATCTGATGAGGATGAAGATATGGCAGAAGCAGCACTGTCAGGCCCAAAGTCCTCCTGCACCTGGCAGTCCTGTAGCTGCTCATCCTAACTGCTACCTCAGTCAAAGCTTCTTTTCCTTTAGTAAGCTGTTGATCATCAAGCAGTATACGATGACTTGGGTCCACATAAACAGCTGCCAGAAGAATTTTATTTTCTAATAGCTGTGTCTCTCTCCATTTCATTGAAGCAGAAATGCCATCTGGGATTAAACCTCCTCTTTGGGACAGGCAAAATAGCAAGTTCTTGCACTCCCTTATGAAAATGCCAGGAGTTAAATCCTTAGCTTGTAATTTTTTTAGTCACGGTAAATGGGTGATTAAGCAATTCCTTCAATTCAGCCACCTGTGTCCATTGACCTTCATTTAAGGTTGCTTGGGGGTTCACCATATCTATAAGAAATTATTTTAGTTCATTAATCGCTCAGTCATTAAATAAGTGCTGCCTCACCGAGTGGCTTGATCAACAATTGCCCCTTTCTCAGCACGTCTCTTCAAGATGGAATCAATTTTAGGGGTTCTGGCGGCAATAACCAATTTCCTCACTTTTCCAATCAGATTTCCAGCATGTCCGCACAGTTTCACACATCCGGCTTTTTGACGGTTTGGCAGATGCGGCGCATGCCAGTACAGTACGATACAGTACAGTGGCAGCGCCGCAACTTCTGGGTCACATGACAGCATGTGACCGGCGTTTGTCACACTGCCACTGTACTGTATACACTGTACTGGAGTGCGCCACATCCACCAAACCGGCGAAAAGCCGGATGTGTGAAACCGGGGTCCCTCTTGCAGACTATCTCTTATTGCCAGCTGCAGCGTGTGCACAACACAGCGCGTGTGATGAATACGAAATTGTTTTAAAGCAGCTTCAACAAGATCATCTAATTCTAAAGTATAATTTTGCTGTTCTTCTGTTGTAATATCTGTTTGTTCCTCAGTTACATGAACAGCACTGTGGCTCCATCTCACACATACTGAATCCTAAATTTTCTTCTAGCTGTTGTTCATTACTCTCATTCATCAGTTTAATTGTACTTATGTTTGAAGCATTGTTCATTACAATGGCAAGAACCTGTTTTGTTTTTTTTTTGAGTTTCTAATCTTGCAGAACTTTTTCCACTAAGGCCTGGAGAAACTGGCTGCTGTAATGAGCTTTACTATCTTTTACTGCCAGTGTCTTACTAACAATTTCTTTCTTGTCACAAACATATCGAACATTGATGGCAAAAAAATTCAGTGAAATGCAGTGACTCTGGCATGCCAGCAAAGGCAATGGGTAAAAAGATAAGACATTCAGACACATCGTTTTGTGAGGATCCGTTTTTGTGCTCAAAAACAGATCCTCACAAAGAATGAGCAGTTTGTGGTGTTTTTCTAATCTGCTTTTTCTATTGAAAACATTATTTATGAGCTCAAAAACCTTTCAGGTGATGCGGTTTTTTAAAAAGCTGATCTGCTTTTGCAGCTGAAAAACGTATCCTCAAAAAAACGCAGCAAAAACGCTGTGTGTGAATGTAGCCTTAGATCAGGAATAGAACAGACATTTATAGCACATTTCATAACTTTCCCAAATTCCTATGAAAAAATATTCAGCACATTCTGCATTGCACTACTGTCCCCAATTTATTATATATTTTAGGACTCTGAGTCGAACATTTTATACAGACTCCACCAAAATGAGCTCCGACTCCACGACTCAGACTCCACAGCCCTGATTGTAGTATTGTGCTCATCCTTGTAGAATTGTGCCCTGTAATATTCAGCCTGTCCTTGTAGTATTGTGCTCTGTAGTATTGTGGCCATCCCTGTAATATTCTGCCCACCTTTGTAGTATTCTGCCCATCCCTGTAGTATTGTGGCCATCCCTGTAGTATTGTGGCCATCCCTGTAGTATTGTGGCCATCCCTGTAGTATTCCGCCATCCCTGTAGTATTGTGGCCATCCCTGTAGTATTCTGCCTATCTTAGTAGTATTGTGCTCTGTAGTATTCTGCCCATCCCTGTAATATTCTGCCCACCCTTGCAGTATTGTGCTCATCCTTGTAGAATTGTGCCTTGTAGTATTGTGCTCATCATTGTAGTATTGTGCCCTGTAATATTCAGCCTGTCCTTGTAGTATTGTGCTCTGTAGTATTGTGGCCATCCCTGTAATATTCTGCCCATCCCTGTAGTATTGTGGCCATCCCTGTAGTATTCCGCCCATCCCTGTAGTATTCCGCCCATCCCTGTAGTATTGTGGCCATCCCTGTAGTATTCCGCCCATCCCTGTAGTATTCTGCCTATCTTAGTAGTATTGTGCTCTGTAGTATTCTGCCCATCCCTGTAATATTCTGCCCACCCTTGTAGTATTGTGGCCATCCTTTAGTAATACGCAAACAAAACAAAAAAAAAATCTCCTCACCTTTCCTCCGTTTCTTGTGTGCCCACGATCAGTATTTGCAGAGTTTTGGATGCAGCATGCTGCAGCTGCATCCAAAACCCTATTACCCTTGTACAGTACAAGCAGAGTGGATGGGATTTCTAAAAACCCATGCTTGTGTGGCCAGCAGTGAAAATGGACCTTGCGGTGCGGTATTCAGAGGCCGCAACATGTAAATTTATGCTGCGGAGTCGGAAGCATCCTCCTTAGGCAGAACACAGCGAGGAGACTGCAGCGGCCTGAACCCTGATCACTGGCACGGGCAACTGCGGTCTCTTAAGGAGAAGAAGACTTGCAGCCCCGTCAATTAGAACCCGTCGCGTCCCGGACGCAGCAGGTCCTGATCTTGAGCATGTACCTTACCAACTTGTTGCGGCCCGTGACGATCGCGGCTCTATGCTGAGGGTCGGCGCCGGCAGGAACATTACTGCATTTGAATTTATTTGCGGCACCGCACAGAGGAGCGGTTTCTGGACCAATGGCTGCTGCCTGCCAATCAGATTCAAGGAAGTGACGTCACTATATGACGTCACCTCCTTGCATCTGATTGGCAGACAGCAGCAGCAACTGGAATAGAGCTGACAGCTCCTCTGTGCGGCACCGCAATGGATTCAAATGCAGTAAAGTCCTGCTGGCGTCGACCCTCAGCATAGAGTCGCGATTGTCACAGGGTCTGCGGGCCGCAACAAGCAGCCTCAGGGGCCGCATGCGTCCTGCGTGTTCCCGCGTGTTTGAGACCTCTGCATTAGAGGGTACAATATTTGCCATGACCCAGCAGCTGTCAATCCATGTTATAGCACTGAGTCTACAGGTGCTCTATTATGTCTCCGTACAACCCAGAAATCATATGGGGTGCTGCAATTTGTGTCTTGGTGACATCTGTATCCAGTCCATGAGTCTCCCTCTGTGAATTTAAAGGGGTTGTCCACTAATTGGACAAACCCTTCTCATTTCCCTTGATCGCCTCAGTGAAAATAAATAAGCCTATACTCTCCTCCTGTGCGGAAGCGGTTCCAGCGATGTCTAAAACCACAGTCCTGGGGTCCACGTGACATTGTTATGAAACGTGGGCCATGTGATCAATCAGCACCAGGTGTCTGTGTCACCACCTTCGGATGTTTTCCTGCTCAAACATCTGAAGGCGGGGAGAAGAAAGCCAGTGCTGATTGGTCATGGGGCCCATCTGTCATAACAATGTCATGTGAACCCCAGGAACATGGCTTTAGACATCGCTGGAACTGCGGCTGCACTGGAGGTAAGTATAGGCTTATCTAATTCACAGGGGACAACAAGGGGAATGAGAAGGGTTGTCCAAGTAGTGAAAACCCCTTTAATACAGCCATACAAAGCTCCACTGTCTGCACTGTAGTAAATATGGATCAGCAGTGCTGCCTTCCTACTGTATCTCACTTCTGAAAAGCTACAATTATACCAAAAGGAGGCAACACCCCTGAATAATAAGCACTGGGTGACTTGTGGCGTTAGTAATTACTCTCATTACCATCGGGACTTGCTGCAATATAACACAACAAAGCTCGGGAAAAAAATATTTCACACATAAAAGCAAAACATAAAGGGATTAACGAGATCATTTAAATGTAAATTTAGTCTATAGGAAAGTCTCAGCTGTGACCAGAAATAAAATCAAAAATGTCTCATGACAAGAGTGATCATTGAGGAGCATACTTAGGGAAAACAGCAAGTCTGAAGTCAGTGTGTGCAGCCTTGTGAATCCTCACATCACACGCACTGTGTCCTGAGATGATCCACTGGTGTCAGAGCCGGGAACAACGGTCAGGTGCATGCGAGTATTCGATATGCAGACTCCCAGACAGGATCCAACGGGACAGTTTCCTACACGCTCAATGCAAATCTATGAGAGCCTCATTCCAGCCTCATTCTGGCTCTCATAGACTTGCATTGACACCTTGTAATGCAGATTCTGACTTCCAGTAAGTGAGAAGTTGGCATCGTGGGACCGTAGTGGTGTCAGTAAAAGGTGAAGACGCCAGAGGGTCAGTAGAAAAATAGAGGCAGAGAACTTAGGTTTAAAGCATCACTATGGCCTTGAAATAAAAATTTAAAAACCCACAACAGTGGAGTGAAGCTTTCACCAGTTAATCCATGTTCACACAATGCATTTTTTTGCAGCTTTGCTTTCTGCACTAAAAACCCAGAGTGTTGCCAGGAAAGCCGCTGCCTACAATACGCACACTTAAGCGGGCTTTACACGCTGCGATCTCGCAAGCGATCGTACCCGCCCCTGTCGGTTGTGCGACACGGGCAAATCGCTGCCCGTCGCGCACAACCTCGCTTACCCCCGTCACACGCACTTACCTGTCCTGCGACGTCGCTCTGGCCGGCGATCCGCCTCCTTTCTAAGGGAGTGGGTCATGCGGCGTCACAGCGACGTCACACGGCAGCCGTCCAATAGAAGCGGAGGGTCGGAGATGAGCGGGACATAACATCCCGCCCACCTCCTTCCTTCTGCATTGCCGGTGGAGGCAGGTAAGGAGATGTTCCTCGCTCCTGCAGTGTCACACAGAGATGTGTGCTGCCGCAGGAACAACATCGCTAATTAGAAGAGAACGAATTTTTGTTTCAGGACGACCTCTCCGCGGCAAACTATTTTGGCCACTTTTGCGATCGTTTTACGTCGCACATAAGTGTCACACGCTGCGATATCGTTAATGACGCCGGATGTGCGTCACAAATAACGTGACCCCCGAGGATAAAACATTAACGCTATCGCAGCGTGTAAAGCCCCCTTTATACTTGCATGTTTCATTCATTCACTTTAATGGGAGAAAGGCTCTGCAAAAATACTGAAGGGATTGACACAGCACATCATGACAAAAATAAAATGCACAGAAGAAAAGCGCAGTGTGCACAGAGACTTCAGCTAAAACCAGGTGTATTTTAAGCTGCAGAAACGCCACATGTGAACAATCCCTTACTGTCACTATTTACTACTGACAGCCTATTATCAGAATACACAAGGCAATGGTAGAGATGGCAGAACACAGCCCCCTATAATGAATATCTACCCCCTCTTCACTAAGCCTGTGACTGATCAGTGCCCATACATAAAGTGCATGTATAGTATCCTCCAATGGGGAGTGGGGACTTGGCACTTCTAGAAGTAGATGCAGAGTGACTGCATTATAAAATACTACACACAGACATGGTGCCGGCTGCAGACACAGACTGCACATCCTGCACATCCTGCACACAGCAGCAGCAGCAGCACATGGCGCCGGCTGCAGACACAGCACTTACCGGCAGTGTGCGCACCCCAGCTTCTCTTCTACACTCACTGACTGAGCAGGAACAGCTGCTGCCCCAGGTGCCGCCCCCGCCGGCCAATCACAGGCCACGCTCCCGGGGCGGACCTAATAGGGAACATCAACACTGCGGCCTGCACCTGCCGTTCGTAGGGACGAAGCCGGGAGCTCGATTTTATGCGGTGCACGCGTTGCGCGACCCTTCCTCGGCGAGTGGCTTCAATTCTACTCCCTTTGTATTGTGTACTGAGCTTTCTATCTGTAGACACAACCTTCTCTATGTGACCCTACAGAGAGCTTATATATGGTGTGTGGTTGTATGGCTGTTAATGTTATTGTGTACACTGTGTATAGTATCAGCCATAGATACAGACTGCAGGGAAAGTGTAAGTGACGTGGACAGTGCACAGAATACACAGACAAGTGAATGGCACAATAGGTCCGAGCTCTGTCCATGACAACCACTAATAAAACACATCCATCTGAATGAACCCAAAGGCTCGATCCCCAAATGTATGGCATATCTGTGGGCAGTATATGTTATATGTATACTATCAGTGGCATAACTAGAGTTGCATACTTCCCAACTTTTCAAGAAAGGAAAGCGGTATAAAGTATGCGGCGTGCGCCGCGGCAAGTTTTGACCACACCCCTAGCCACACCCATTTGGCAGTAAGGGTCATTCAGCAGATGTCCCGGACTGTTCATTCATATTCATAGCAGTCAGATTTTTTTATATTTCTATGTGTCACTATATGACATGTTGCTTATTTGTGCCTATCAATCTGTGTTCACACGTTGCATAAATTCTGTTTCTTTTTGTTTCTGTCTGCACCAAACTACACAATAACAATCTTCTCTGATTTTTCCATTTTTGCTGCATTTTTTCTGCCTTTTTTCCATTATTTAATGTGTTTTTGGTTCAGATGTGAATCTGCGTTTTTTAGTGTTTTTATTGTACTGAGAAGCTTTTTCCTGCATTTTTTTAAGCTCCACATAGAAACCTCCAGAGAAAAAAAAACAAACAAACCGCAGAATTCAGCAGCGTCTTTTCATGGAATAACATCCACTTTACTTGGACAATTAAACACAACAGAATAAATGTGCAAAACAACAGCAGAAAAAAACACAGCATTTACACTACATGTATACTTGTATGTATATGATCCTCCTGAATTGTAAAGCGCTACGGAATATGTTGGCGCTATAGAAATAAAGATTATTATTATTATTATTATTACTAATTGTCCAAGCAAAGTGGATGAGACGTCATGAAATCTCCGCTCCTGGTGCGTGGAAAGACGCCGCTGAACTGTGCGGTTTTGGTGTTTTTTTCTTTATAAGCTTCAGGATTCACATCTGCAACAAACGTATCAAATAATGCGACAATGCTTAAAAAATACCGCAGACACGCAATAATCAGAGGAGATTGTTACTGCAATCGTGGCGCGGACACCTGCAGAAAAAAATGCAGCATTTACGCTATGTGTGAACACGGCCTCAGTGATACATTTTTATTACATTTTTTATGGGTTTTAATAAAGAAAAATAATATGCGCCATTTTTTTCCCGCCATTTACCGATCCCCATAAATAACCTGATCGCTGTGTTGTTCAGGTCATTACGGTTACAGGGACACAAAATATGGCCATGTTATTTGCTGATTTGTGATGTTTATTATTTTATAAAAAAGTGTAATAAAATTACATTATTCTATTTTTTTTATTATTTTAGTAATTTTATTAGAAGAAAAAAAAATCCTCTTTTCCTCTCTCTGTAGAATACAGGAGATAGAGACACTGCTGTGTACAATGGAGATGTGTCCTGTGTAGGCTGCATTGTAGGTTCATTTATGTAAAATCCTCCCTCTGACATCATCAATCCTAGTGGCTCAACAGCTAGAGCAGCTAGGAAAGCTAGGAGGCTGCTGGACACAAGTTTTGAACGTTGCTGGTTTGAATCCAAGGTAGTGAAGATAAAAAAAAAGAAAAGTATTTGTATTTTTTTTCCTCATTTCTTTATAGTAGTTTTATGGGAACAAATGAATCTGACTCTTTCCTTCACCTACATTGAGATACAGTATTTATCTATCTATATCTATTCCTCTATCTATGATTCTATCTATCTATATATGATTATATCTATATATGATTCTATCTATCTATCATTCTATCTATCTATTTATCTATCTATCTGTCTATCTATCTATCTATCTATCTATCTATCTATCTGGGATTCTATCCATCTATTTATCTATCTAGGATTCTAGCTATTTATCTATCTAGGATTCTAGCTATCTAACTATCTATCTAGGATTCTATCTATCCCTCTATCTATGATTCTATCTATCTAACTATCTATCATGTATGTATCTATTATCTGTCATGTATCTATATATCCCTCTATCAGCCATCCATCCCACTATCATCCATCCATCCATCCATCCCTCCCTCTATCCCTCCATTCATCCATCCTTGCAGCTGAATAATCTGCTTCTGGTGTCTCACCTGCAGTATAGAGGTCAAGATAACAAAATCTTCCTATGGTTTTCAATACAGGCAGTAGCTCAGTGGTAGAGCTGCTGCCTTTGAAACAATGAACTCACAGTTCCATGGGTTCAAGTCCCGGCTGCCCTGAAAATACAGAGCCGATGATAGTTTAATTTAATTTATTCTCTGCACTGAGGGGGGACATCAGCTGTGAGCTGCAGGACACCAGGCACAGGGGGGGGAGATGATGATGCATAGAGTGCTACCGGCAGCTCTATGCTTCAACATTACTGTGCGCGGTGACGGGGAAGGGGGCCGCCGCTGACACCAGGCAGGGGGGCCCCATGGTGGGGGCAGCAGTGGGTCATATAGCAGCCGCGTGGCCTGCGACAGATCAGCGCAGCTCCTCTCTCACTGACAGGAGCTGGCTGCTGATCTGCCGGGCGGCCGCCGGGCCCCTAACCTCCTGGGTCCGGTCGCAATTGCGACCGCTGCGATCGCGGTAGTACGCCCCTGTATACAATTTTAATATCTTTAACATATGGAATACATCAGGGGTGTATCAGGGGGGGGGGCATTTGCCCCAGGCATAGATAATAGGGGTTCTCTGTCAGGCCTCGTGCAGCGATCTGAGTTGTCTCCCAGGCGGCTGCATTTTGCCACCTCCTGGAGTGGGATTCAGCTGTTCCCTGAAATCTGTCAAGCTGACAGCTGGCTCCCAGCAATCAATTGTACTTGCATCTTTCAGGCCTGAGTACAATTTACTGCCAGCACTACTGGGTCAGGGCTGCTGACAACACTCTCCAGCACTGCATAGGTGCAGTGAATATCAGTATGGTAAGAACTTTTTTGGAGCTGAAGAAACCAAAGGTTTATTGTAACAGGGAATTTTGTAAAATGTGTGAGGAGACAGTGTGGGGAGCTGAGAAGGGAGAGGGATAATCTGTGAGGAGACAGTATGGGGGTGTGGAGACCGCTGTCAGTCAGTGCTGGGACATGGCTATAGCCATTGCTTATTATGCACAGAGCGGTGACTGAAGCAGTGCTGGCCGCACTCCTGTGACTGATACCCTGAGGCTGCCGAAAGGAATAAAGGTAATTACCTCCTAGCAGCAGCGCTGTCAGTGTGGCTACTGTTCAGCTTAAGAACACTATTAAAGGGAACCTGTCATGTGAAACACCTCTATTAAACTTCAGATATGGAGTTGATCTGCAGGTTATTAGTGTTCTGAACCTGCCCGCCTCCTGCACTTAGAGCCCCGCTGCTGGGAAGAAATTACCTTTTTTCCTCCCGGCAGCATTCAGCTTTCAGTCATGGGAAAGGCATCGGCGCAGTTTCAGTCACCTTAGTGGCGGCTGTAACCACTCCTCCTGCACTGACTGACAGCCAGCACTAATGCTGAGCTTTAATACTGACCCAGCTGTCTGTCAGTGCCGGGGCTCTGTTACAGCTGCCGCTCACTCTTCACTGAGCAGTGACTGAAACTGCTCCAGCCACAACCCTATGACTGGAAGCCAAACAATGTCAGGAGGAATAAAGTTCATTTTCTCCAAGCAGCGGAGCTCTAAGTGCAGGAGCCAGGCAGGTTCAGAATGCTATTAACCTGCAGATTAACCCCCTATCTGCAGGTTAATAGCATTTTTTTTACACGACAGATTCCCTTTAAATGTTTTTCTTTTAATTCATGGCAAAGTTGGATTTTTTTCCATATCATTATCTGTATTAAAAATAAATCTAAAACTTTCATATTTCACACTGGGACTGTTTCAGACTCTAACTTCTAGTTTCAGGAAATGCACATATAGATTAGCCACAATGAGCAGACACTACCTTTTGTATTGAAGCATGTAATGTGCATGTGCAAAGGACATTGTGAGGAGTAATGGGTCAGCTATAGCATCAAATATTGTGATTGGTAAATGATGTATTATCAGCTATGTGGTTAGGCATTAACCTGTCATTGTCTGCCTCTGATGATAAGGAGCTTGCTAAAAATATTGAAAATGGAAAGATTTAGATTTTTAACTTATTCCTGACAACCAACAGTAAATAATCGACGGTGCTTGGCTAGGCTTTGTGCAGCGCCAACATTTCTCTATGGTCGGCGGTCAGGCTGCGCTCAGGAGTCCCAGAGTCCTGCAAACAATGGGTTTCCAGTGAAGAACACCAACGGGATCTCATTAGTTCATGTCCCCATGATGTTAACCCTGTGTTATATCCAGATGCCCCGATCAATAGCGATTGCAGCATTTAGAGAGAGTGAGAGGGAGTGCGCTCCTTCCCTCACCCCTCCATCACCCCCGCGACATGATCACAGGGAAGCCAAGGATTGTCATGGCAGCTGGAGGTCGACAATAATGACCTCGAAGTCTGCCAGGTATGGTGGCCTGTTAGACCCAGCCAGAAACAGGCGATTTGCCCATGTAAAGCTGACAGTTATAAAAGTATTGCAATACTTGTGTTTTGCAATACATTATACCAGCGATCAGACTAATAAAAGTTTAAGTCTCATAGTGGGACGAAAAAAAATGTTAAAAAAAACTCAAAATAAAAAATATTATACCAATACATACATACATGTATGTAAAAACAAAGATGAACCAAAAAAGTAAACACATTTGGTACTCCTGCATCAGCACTACCCAATCTTTAAAACGGTCACACTAATTAACCTCTTCAGTGAACAACAAAAAATTAATGGCAAAAACTATGCGTTTTCATCATCCTGCCCAAAAAATATATTAAAACGCAATCAAAAAGTCAAATGTAAATAAAAATGGTATACCTGAAGACATAATATTGATCTGCCAAAAATAAGCCACCATACAGCTCCGTCAGGGAAAAAATAAAAATAAAGTGATGCAAAAACTTTTTTTTTTCTATAAAATTGTTTTTGTGTAAAAACTGCAAAACCTAAAAAAAACATAAATGTGGTATCGCTGTAACCGAACGTACATGAAGAATAAAGCCAGGTTATTACTTTTACCACACAGTCAATGGCGTTAAAAACAAAAGACGATTCCTGAATTGCTGTTTCATGTTCATTATGCCTTCCAAAAATCAGAATAGAAAACAATCCAAAAACGGCATATGCCCGAAAATGGTTTCAACAATAACATCAACTCATCTCGCAAGAAAACAAAACATGGCTCTGTCAGCAGAAAAAAATTAAAAAATTATAGCTCTCAAAATATGGCAATGCAAATAGGTTTTTTTAGTTGTTTTTTAGTGTGTGATACTAGCCAAATATAAAAAGCCTATGTAAACCTGGTATCACTGTAATTGCACCGATGAGAAGAATAAACAGTCGCTTTATCATCTTTATCACTATTATTGCACGGTGAATGGCATAAAAAATAAATAAAAGCAATTTTTGACCTGTTGGTTTGTTTCTTTCTCCCAAAGATTGCAGTAAGGCATGGCTCACATTTATCCTCCGCTCTACGCTGAGCACTTACATTCGGGTTACATGTAAATTTCTGAAATGCGTGATTCAGAAAATATCCCTGACAGAAATTTCCCTATACTGAGGCAGAGGGAGTCACTTTAGACTTTTGTATACAGATGACATGTGACAGAAAAAAATTGTCCTAATTTGCTACATGAAATACTAAATGATTATTTTTCTAGGCCCGTGTTAAGATACCCTAATGTTGTTGATGGAATTAAAAGGAATCTGCCACCAGGTTTTTGCTACCTCACCTGAGAGCAGCATAATGTAGGGGCAGAGATCCTGATCCCAGTGATTTGTCACTTACTGAGATGTTTGTTGTCATTTTGATAAAATCACTGTTTTCTCTGCTGCAGATCTAGCAGTTAGTAACTTTTGCCGCCGGTGTTGTTAAGGCGATAAGTAGGAGTGGACCCATTGGGCCACAAGGGGGACCCGGGCTTACCCTTTAGTGGGAGGAGCTTAACTGATTGGGACTGTGGCAGCTGATCCCCAGGACAGGAAACAGACTCCGGTATAAACACAGATGCAGGCAGGTATAGGTGGGATGACTGAAGCAGACAGGCACGTGGGTATGGACAGGAATGGTGGGCACGGCAAGAGACAGATAGGTATGAGAAGGCAGGCACAGATACAGGTGATAGACACAGGGATAACGGGATGGGGCAACTAACTAGCAGACTGGAAGACTCACTAAGGATGTTCCGCAGGCACCTCCCCCAATGGGAGGGTGCCTTTATATACATGGTGCCTCTCAGCCTTAGACTGAGAGGCATTTCTGGGAAATGGCACTGGCCCTTTAAGAGGTGGGCCGGTGTGGGCGCGCACCCTAAGTGCTTTCACGGGAAGCCTGAGCAGCATGCACAAGCCCCGAGGGAGGAGAGAGGAGGATCACACATGAACGGCCGCAGGGCAGTGGGGGAGCACAAAACCTGTCCAGAGGGTATGTGCGCACGTTGCGTTCTCTGCAGTGCAGAAAAGAACGCATCCTCTGGCAGACTGGATACTGAGTTTGTAAAACAAAAATGCATCCACAACGCATGCATTTTGGATGCTTTTTCCATGCATTTTGCATGCGTTTTGGATGCATTTTTGACAGTGCGTTCTCCCGGCAATTCAGCTCTACTACATGCCGGCTGACATCAAACACAGAGTCGCGCAATGAGAATGAACTCGGGTGAACTTCACCCGACTTCATTGTCATACCGCGGCTCTGTCTGTGTGTGGCGTCCTGATTAGCGGTCACCCGTGAAGGACTCACCGGTGACCGCTAATCCCCTGAGTGACTAAAGTGAGCAGCGCGATTAGCGCTGCCGTCACTCAGATTACCCGTGGCCAGCTGGAGTCCCCCACCCGAGACCGCAACTCACCTGTGACTTCATCGCTGATCGTGCGGCTCACCTCAGTTGCTGCATGGAGCTGACAGAGCGGTCTGGTCTGTGACCGCTTTTGTCAGCTTCATGTAGCAGAGCTGAGAGCATTGCGGGACCTCGTGTGGATTACGTCGGACCTGGAGGGGTATTTGAGGATTTTAATAAAGTGGTGAAAGAGGGTGATTTTTTTTAGTCTTGTATTCCAAATAAAGGATTTTTTTGATGTGTGTGTTTATTTTATTTAACTTACAGGTTAATCATGGAAGGTATCTCGGGGAGACGCCTGCCATGATTAACCTAGGACTTAGTGGCAGCTATGGGCTGCTGCCATTAACTCCTTATTACTTCGATTGCCACCGCAATAGGGAAATTCGGGATGAGCCGGGTAGAGTCCCGGGACTGTGGCATCTAAAGGATGCGGCAATTCCGGGCAGCTGCTGGCTGATATTGTTAGGCTGGGGGGCTCCCCATCTTGAGAATACCAGCCTTCATCCGTGTGGCTTTACCCTGGCTGGTATCAAAATTGGGGGGACCGCACGTCGTTTTTTTAAAATTATCTATTTATTTTACTGCCCGATATAGACCCGCCCACCTGTGGCTGTGATTGGTTGCAGTGAGACAGCTGTCACTCAGCGTGGGGGCGTGTCTGACTGCAACCAATCCTAGGCGCCGGTGGCCAGGGAAAGCAGGTAATACCAGATTGAATAATGAGCGGCTGGCATTTTCAAAAGAGGAAAAGCGACCGGAGCAGTGTGACAGCCGTGCAGAGCCGCGCCAGGGATCGGTGAGTATGAGAGAGGGGAAGAGACCGACCGACGGACAGAGAGAGGGACAGACAGAGAGAGACCGACGGACAGAGAGAGGGACAGACAGAGAGAGAGACCGACCGACAGAGAGAGAGACAGACAAAGCGACCAACTGACAAAGAAAGAGACCGACCGACTGACCGAGGGAGATTCACCGACATCCACAGACAGAGATTGACTGACATTGATAGAGAGAGACTGAAAAGACCTGCGTTTTGCTTGTAAAAAAAAGCATGCGGAACGCAACAAAAATGCAGTCCAAGTGCGTTTTGACCCACATCATTGATTTCAATGGGGGGAGAACGCAGCTACAACGCACAAAAGTGACATGCTGCTTTTTTTTCCGCAGCGATTTTGGGCATTCAAAACGCTGCGTTTACAAACGCAGCGTGTGCATTGTTTTTCAGCTCTCTCATAGACTTTGCTGGGGAAGCTCACGCATGCAATTTCGCACTGTAAACGCTACAGTTCAATACGCAGCGTTTCCACGGAAAAAAACGCAACGTGCGCACATAGCCTAAGTCGGCATCCCAGCAGGGACTATGGCACTACACAATTACTTGAATGTGGAGCTCTAAAACCCTGCCCACACCTCTAATTGGCAGCTTTGTTTTCCATATACAGTGTACACAGAAAGCTGCCAATCAGAGGTGGGGGCGGGGTTATACAGAGCTCATGAATATGCTGGACTACATAGCAGCATGCCATGTAGTCCTCCTAATGATAATCTACTGTTAATTAATCAGTGATTTTATTAAAACTACACTTAGGAGCCCAGTAAGTGATACATCAGGATCTCATTCTCTACATTATGCTGCTCTCAGATTAGGTGGCATAAACCTGGTGATGCATTCCCTTTAAGATGTTTGCACATACCCAAAAAAGGCTGAAATCTGCAGTCACATACAGAGCATAAATGGCCATAATGCAGGTTTCAAGTGCATAGTGCCGGTCAATATACATGCTGCAGAGTGTGTGTATAATATTCCTTAAAATTTCGCTCACAATTCTGATGTAAAATGCAGTGGATTTTCCTTCTGGAGAATGTGACATTTGTGCCTCGCGGGAACATTGAGGTCTTTTGTTAGCGTTACAGTTTTTGTTGTGTGAGTCTCTGAGGACATGATGACTGCAGATGCTGATCGTCCACATATGACCTCAGGTTATTTTATGGTTACATTCATTCACACAAATATATATATATACTTTATAAGGTATTTGCAGTATTTTATTTTTATTTCAATTCCCTTGAACTATCCAATATAATAAAACCATATTTATCCCAGCGAGCAAACAAGAATCGTGTACGATTTATTCCCAGAAAAGAAAACATAAGTAAAGACAATGTTCACCTTAACCGAGCTCATTATGAATGAGGTTATAGACATTTCCACATCATAAGAAATAATACCAACTAATGTGTTCTTTCCTGAAATAGGTCCTCATATAGAAGTAAATAATCCCAGAAGGATGTCACCGCCTGCCAACTACTAACTATGGCAAGGGTGAAGGGCAAGAAGTGCAGTCGGAAAGCAGCTGCACTCCTCCATTGTTTGTTGCGGTGATTAAGATCCATGACTAAAATTATATATGGGAAAGTTTTGTTTTCAGCAGAAGTCGATGCTATATAACTTTTATACTACCAGGACACATCCGTGATCCGTGTGACGTCACTGTGATATGAACCGCAGAAAACACGTGTCTTTGAAATAAAATGATTTTCTATACTCACCTGTCTCCCTGCTGTCTTCGGCGCTGCTGTCACTTGCTTCCGAGCCTGCTCATTATGCTCATGCATATTTACTGCACCGTGGGCCCAGAAGCAGCTGCGCCGGAGACAGCAGTGCTGGAGACAGGTGAGTATAGAAGTTTCTGCTGTCCGTGTGCTATCACATTGAACACACACAGACCATGCACACACATATGCACCTACACCACGGACTGTGGGAAAAACATGTGTTTTTATCACGGACGTGTAAAGGGGACCTAAGGCTTCTTTCAAACGTCAGTGATTCTGATACGTATGTGACAGTTTTTATATCTACCAGAATCACGGACATACGCAGACCCATTAAAATCAATGGGCCTGCGCACACATCAGTGATTTTTCATTGACCGTGTCTCCATGTGGAGTACACGTGTGTCCGTGTTTCTGCACGGAAACGGGTCTGTTTTTTCTGGCATCACTGATATCCCATGGACCACACTATAGTGTGATCTGTGAAACACGTACCAGAAAAAAATCTATGTTTGCAATAAAAAGCTTTTTTATATTCATCTTCTCCAACAATGCTGTGTTCGGCCGCTGCTGCCTGCTGCTTCCAAGCTGGCTAATTACTCTCATGAATATGTACTGCACCGCAACCCGGAGGTAACAGCAGCAGAGACACAGCAGCGGCCGGACACAGCAGAGCTGGAGATTCAGCACCCTGGAGAGCAGGAGCGGGGACAGGTGAGTTTGGAATATCTTATCTCCATGTGCTATTACGGATCATGGATAGTACATGGAGAACACACGTGTGCTGTGAATCACGGCACACAGAGGAACATATGTGTTTTTAACACGGCAGTGAAAAATATCTGTGTTTTTCACCGACGTGTGAAACAGGCCTAAAGCAGTATTCTAATGATTTCTAGTCCTGATTTCAAGGGCTGCTTTTAAAAACTATGTTCTTCAGCATCCCAGAGAAAAACAAACCTGGCTACAATCGCGCAGTGAGGCTCTGATTCCTGCTGTAAGTGGTTTGGCCAGAATGAATCCAGTGACAGGGTCCTTTGTAACTGTAAGGCCGGTGTCACACTTGTGATTGTGTCGCGGGCGGAGGAGGGGACGCTGCGCTCTACCACTGCTCGGGTCCGGCTGCCGCTGCTGCGGCTGCTGCTGCTCGGTGGCTCGAGCGATGGGCCGGATCCCGGGGACTCGAGCGGCGTTCTTCACCCGTGAGTGAAAAGGGGTGGTTTGGTTTTAGGGATATTGTCCGTGACGCCACCCACGGTTGTGGTGATTTTTGGTAACACCACCGCTGCTCTGTATGGGGATCCCGGGAGCGGTGACAGGGAGCAGCAAAGTTGTTAGTTCTCCCCTCCGTGGGTAGGGGGTGGTTGTCTCAGGGCCCAGTGATGAGGTGGAGGATGAGGGATGGCGGGCCCGGTGCAGGGCTTGGTGGGGTGCAGGGTCGCGGGGGCAGCGCTGTGCCTCACGGCACGGTGGTACTCACTCAGCCTGAGACGATGACACAGTTCTCGGTAAAACACACGGCTGGAAAGACTGTTCCCACGGACGGCTGCTGTTGCTTTTCACCGGTAGTTAACGGTGACTGTCTCTTTCCCTGCACCTATGTTCAATGTTGGTAGCGATGGATTCCCACCAGTAACCCGCTCCCCGACTTAGATATGGGCCAGAGGAGCCCCTCTTTGCCTGCAGGCGCTGGCCCTGAGAAACTGGTGCCTTGGCGGTGGCGGTGTCTCTCTGATACGGTTGGACGGTTGCCTTCAATCGGGACTTAGTTGTTTGGAGACCCGGAGGTCCCCTTCACTGACGGATTTGGCAAATTCACGGCAACTCCTAGCCTTGCCGGGATCTGAAAGGCCCCTGCCAATGGTGCTGGCTTCTCCTTGTGTACCGGTCCGGTACCGCCGGGCCACCACCCGTCCGCGGTCCTTACGGTAACTCCGATAGGCCACTCCTGCAGACGGTCACCGCCGTCTGCTAACCTTGCTATCTTTGTCCGGGGCACACACCCGGACGCTCTCAGGCTCTTAAGCTGTCACTCTTCTCTTTCCACTTTCACTACACAACTGCTCTCTCTCCTCTCCAAACTCTATCTGCCTGGTTTTCCTGCCTCCAGGACTGTGAACTCCTTGGTGGGTGGAGACCAACCACCTGGCTCCACCCCCTGGTATGGACATCAGCCCCTGGAGGAAGGCAACAAGGATTTCTGGTCTAGCTTAGATGTGCCTAACCGGGGTGTAGGGTGTGGTGATGTCATTACCTGTGACCCCTGGCTTGTCCAGGGCGTCACAATTGCCTTGTGTGTATCTCGCGGTGCATCATCCGGCACGACCGCACACTCTCTGGACAGGAGCATCTCAGCTGCATAGAGATGCATGCACGACCCGCTCCTGTGAGTCCGTGTCAGGTGATGCAACACGAGACTCGCGCGAGATACACGCAAGGCAATCTCAAGTGTGACACTGGCCTAATTGTAATGGATCTATGAAAAGAAGCATGACATACAGATGGCAATGCATATTATGATTTTTATTTTTTTTTTTTTTTTTAATTTACTGACTTGCATTGGTCTTTGTGCTGTGCGTATGCTGTTTTGCATATGGACAGCACAATGACATTTCATATCTTTATCTGAATGAGCCCTTTAGGCTTGCTTACACTTGTGTATAATACGGAGGAGTGCGAAGCGAGAAAACATCACATTGCAGTCTGATGAATGTTATGTAATGAGACAGCTGATCGGCATATTTTTTCTCAGGTCTAATCGACGTGAGTAAAAAAAAAAATCACACCATGCTTTATATCGGATGAGACTCATCAATGCAAGGTTATGGATGTATGAAAAAAAATATAAGGCACACAGACCATTCATATGCCATCCGATTTTTACGCACAGTACACAGCCAAAACCCTCCTGGCAACCAATAAAAAAAATAATTTATGTAGATCGATTGATAGATGATAGAAAGAAAGATAAATAGATATATAGTTAGATTGGAAGAGATAAATATCATGCAAATATGTATGGTAACTTGATAACTCCCCTAAATATTATAAACTTGCACATTTTAGTGCCTTTCATATGGCATTAAAGGGTGTTTAGCCTGTTTTAAACCCGTTTATGACCTAACCCGTACCTATTCATCCTAGGTCACCTCTCTACATTTAATGCATCGAGTTCGCATTATTCCTAACTTGTAGCGTTTTTTACCTTTGTCAAAATAACACATCTCACAGGATCCTTCACATTGCGCCGCGAGCTGCAATGCATTTCAATGAGCGCTGGATCCTGCCTAGCAGAATGTGTTGAGTTGCGTTGTAACAGGATCCTGCTTTTGTACTGAACATGCCCAGAAAGTACTGAGCATGCCCAGAACCAGTCTCGCGTGATCTGTCTCTCCTCCTCCCTCCCTCACCCTCTCTATCTCTGTCTTTCCCCCTTCCTCTCCTCCCTCTCTCTCCCACCTGAGAGCTGCGGACACTCGTAACCAAGGTAAATATCGGGTAACCACTTCTCTTCGTTACCCGATGTTTACGTTGGTTACGTGTGCAGGGAGCCCTGCTCCTAGCAGCTGCAGACACTCGTAACCAAGATAAATATCGGGTATCCAAGCCCGATGTTTACCTTAGTTACGAGCGTCTGCAGCTGTCAGAAGCCGGCTCCCAGTCTGGCACGTTTAGTTCCCCTCACTCCCGATCACATGACTCCAATGCCCGCCCCTAAACATCCAGTGACAGGATCCTGCAAAATAACAGATGCGTTAGCATGCGTTTTTTGCTGTAAAAGCAGGATCCGCTTTTGCAGCAAAAAAACGTTCCTGACACATGTTAAAAAAACGTAGTGTGAAAGCAGCGTAACAGGCACAAACTAGTTAGATCACGCTGTCAAACTCACAGTGGGATCTAACGTGTTCCGTCGGGATCGTGCCCTTCCTCACTGTCATCAGCAGTCCTGTTCACTGACCATGGGGCGTCACTTGATTGCCATAACAGCGTGGGGTCAGATGATGACCCCGGTCGCTGTCATGACTCACTTCCTGTAAATGCTGGCAGAAGCGCGTACACTGACTGCAGATCAGCATGCTGTTTAGAGGCTTGCTGAAGTATCGCTATGAATAGCAGAAGCAATCAGATAGTACAGGCATAAAGTACTTGTAAAATCAATAGCAAATAAAAAAGATTTTAAAATGAAGAAATTAAAAAAACCTAAAAGTTGAAATCACCCACCTTTTGCGCCATTCAAAATAAAACCATTAAAAAAAATACCCATATTTGGTATCACCGATTTCAGAAATGCCCGATCTATCAAAATATAAAATCTATTAATCAGATTAGTAAATAGTATAGTGGGAAAAAAATCAAAACGCCATAATTTCGTTTTTTTTGGTCACCGCATCACTGTAAGAGGTGATCAAAACATCTCATCTATTCAAAAATAGTATAATTAGAAATGTAAGCTCAAGAGGCAAAAAATAAGCCATCACGGAGCCCCAGATCCCAAAAAATGAGAACACTACAGGTCTCGGAAAATGGCGACAAAAGCGCAATTGTTTGTTTTTTTTTTACAAACTTCTGAATTTTTTTTCACCACTTACATAAAAGTAAAACAAGACATTTTTGGTATCTACAAACTCATACTGACTTTGGGAATCATAATGCCAGGTCAGTTTTGGCATATTGCAAACATGGTAAACAAAAAAAACAATAGTGCAATCGCACTTTTTTAGTTGCAATTTCACTGCACTTGAAATTTTTTTCCCATTGTCCAGTATAATATGTGGCAGAATTAATGGTGTCATTTAAGAGTACAACTCGTCCTGCAAAAAACAAGGCCTTATATGACTACATTGACAGAAAAACAAAAGTTATGGCTCTTAGAAAAAGGGGAGGGAGAAACGAAAAACAGAAAATCGCCAGATGGTAAAGAGGTCAAGCTAATAAATTGTTTTTAAAAATGACGTGAGGTCCCCCCTATTTTTGATAACCAGCAAAGGTATTCAGACAGCTGCAAGCTAATATTATCAGGCTGAGAAGGTCCATGGTAATTAGGCCCTTCCCAACCTAAAAATACCAGCCATCACCTGCCCCAGGAGTGGACCTCACATAAGATGCAAAATTCTGGCACTTTGCCTCGGCTCTTCCCGATTGCTCTGGTTCGGTGTCAATCTGGGTAATGTTTTTAATGTCAGTTGTGTAGTGTCAGCTGGCATCAAGCCCTGGTGTTAGTAATGGAGAGGCGTCTATCAGACCTTCCACATTACTAACCCAGTATGTCAAATGAAAAAAAAAAAAGTTTATTTTAAAAAAAAAAAAAATTCTGGTTTGCAATATATTAAAAAAAAAAAACAAAAAAACAAAACATGCAGATCTGACATAGTCCAGGGAGTCTAACATATTCCAGGGAATTCAATCCAGTCCAGAAATGTAAACCTAAAAGACATAAAAAAAGAGGATAAAAAAACAAGAGACTGTTTCTCGTTTACCAATTTATTAGAAAGCAAAGTTCCCAGCTCTGACGCAGTCCAGCGCTTCCTATGACATTCCTCGATTATGTAGATCAAATGCTATGAAGCCTTAGAACAAGACTCCATAGGCTTTCAGCAGTAGCCCCTCCTGGGCAGGCTGCATTTCGCCACATCAGTGACTATGATGAGCAGGGCTGACGTCAGTAACGTTACTGACATCACCGCTGTTGACAGATCACACAGAGGGCAGTGCGAGACCCTACGGCTGTGAAAAGCAATGAAAGTTACTAAAGTCACCGCTCATCATTCATTCCGGGTTTCGACCTGCCCTCTGTGTGACCCAGCGACAATAGTGATATTAGTAACATTACTGACATTATCAACGCCCGTCACAATCGCTGTGTTTCAAGAAGCGCAGTCTGAACGGGAGTGGCTACTACAGAAAGCCTATGAAGGCTCGTTGTGAGGCTTCATAGCCTTTAAGCTACGTAATCGAGGAGCATCTTGGGAAATGCTGGACTATGTTGGACCTGGGAATTTTGCTTTCTAATAAATTGGTGAACAAGGGACAGTCTCTTGTTTTTATTTCTCTTTTTATGGCATACACGTTTATCTTTCTGGACTACGTCATATTTCCTGGACTATGTCGGAGTCCTTGTACTAAGTTGGACCTGCATTGCTTTTTTTTTTTTTTACAATAAAATCTTTGTGTCTGTTTTTCTCTTTTGACTTACTGAGTTAGTAATGGGGGTGTCTTATAGGCTCCTCTCCATTACTAACCCCAGGGTTTGATGCCACCTGACACTACACCGCTGATATCAACCCCAAAAACCACATTTGATGCACCACCTTTGGGGTGGCTGTGGGCTGGTATTTTTAAGCTGGGAAAGGCTCAATAAAAATAGATCTTCCCAGCCTGATAATATCAGCCCCCAGCTGTCTGCCTTACTTTAGCTAGTTATAAATAGAGGGACCGCACGTCATTTTTAAAAATATTTATATATTTATTAGATTAAACCAAGCTAAACACCCTTTAGTCCCACACGAAAGTCAATAAAGGGGTGCAAATTTATAATATGCAGGGGGGTTGACTTATTATTTATCTGCAGGATATTTATCTTTTCTATCTATACTTTTATATTTAATTTCCTTATTATCTCTGACAACTAGCAAGAATTTACATAGAGTAGTCTAGGCGGTAAAAGATGTTAAAAAATGCATGTCATATGGATGCTATATGAGAAAAAAATAAAATAGAAAAAATTGCACACTCACATTGCAACAACATGTAAAAAAGTTAGACGGATACCACTCATCCAACTCTTTAATAGTGGAATGGGTCTGAATTTTTTTTCACGCGAATATGAGCGAGCCCTTACACTGTGCTCAGTTAATGGGCTGACAATGAAGGACGCTATAGCTAGTTTTTGGTGTGCATTGAGTCTAACTAGTGACCTTTTGTGTTTAATAACATAATCATTGTGTTGTTAAAATTAGGTGAGAGAATCGGACCACAGTAAATGACACTTGGGTCAAATTCTCGCATGAGAGAATATATGCCAGTGTCGGGGTACCTGAAGTTAAAGTAAAATCTCTGTGAAGTAGGATAAATTCAGGCAATAGTGGAAATAAGCATAGACTCAAAAAACTCACCTAAACCAAGTAATGCCTACTGATTCTGTTTTTCATGAATGATGTATGCTGCATTAATAAATGAACCATGGTCACCTTGTTTCCCTTAGTTAAAGTGAATAGCTTATTATGACCATATTAACAGGTACTAAATAAAGGGAGTCTGTCACCCCCAAAATGTATTTTAAATGTCCTACACAGTGTTGTAAATAACAACCATACCTGTAACTGGCACAGGGCCTGAGAAAATAACTTTTAATTCATATGCAAATAAGGAGACTTCATTGCACCCTTGGCATGGTCAAGATTTTGGTGCACTGTTATGCCTGCATGTTGGGGGCCTTATCCCACTGATTATTGACAATGCTCACTTCCCAGAGTGAGCACTGTCTAAATGCTAGTGATGGGCAGTCCGGCTCTTTTTGGTGATCTGGTTCCCATGGCTTCGCTCACCAACAAGAGACGGCTCATTCGGATCATTCTCGGCTCCCTATTAAATATGTGTTCACCCCAGGTGAACACATATTTAAGATTATAGTAAACGCCGCCCACCCCACCCATTTACAGGGGACCAATTAAGTTGAGTGGGTGGAGTTTAGCCACGGGTGGGCGGGGTTTCAGCAGCGAAAAGAGACGTTTAGAGAATTTATTGGCTCACACCGGTGATCCGACTCCTGTCGGTCACAGCAGGGAGCCAGATCTTTGTGTCGGATCGTTCGTGACCGACACATCACTACTAAATGCAGCCGGGGTGTGTGCGCATGTGTGCACAAAGTCGCTGGGCACACTTTCCACCCAATCTTCATTCTATTGTATTTCTTTCAACGTTTTGCATATACACACAGAAGTGTATCAAGTGGCTTAAGAAAACTTAATTTCCAATTCTCTGAAGCCTGTCGCTGCGCTTCCAGGTGTATTAGTCAAGCGAGAGGCTTCAGCAAAAAGAAGGGAGGAAAACGCGACTCGCCACTTCGCACACACGCAGCCGGGGATAGGCAATGTAGTGCACGCATGCACACACACTGGCAGCATTCGGTGTCAATCAGAAACAGGAAAGGCCCACAGTATGTGCATTAGCAGATGTAAAGGTACACAGAAATCTTGGCCACGCCAATGGTGCACTGAAGTCTCCTTATTTGCATACAAATTAAAAGTTATTTCCTCAGGCACAGTACTACTGCGTTTACCCGAAAATAAGACCTACCCTGAAAACAAGCCTTAGCAGGATTTTTCGTCCTTTTTGGAGTAAACTCTACTCCACAAATAAGACCTAGTTGTGGTTCATCATACTAATGGTATCCTGAAATAGGGCGTATGCAGACCCTTCAGGGTATGTAACCTTTATTACTGTACATTGCCCATGTATTTCTATGCAGCTATAACGCTGAGGTCAGAAGAGCCATCTGCCAGTCTGAGAGTTGTGATGCGATCGTTGGGTGAGGAATACAGCAGTCTGACGGAATCACTGACAGCGGCACAGAGGGGTGAGTGGGGGAAGGGGTGAATATTCATTTTTTATTAACAGCGGGCAAGCAATTATAAATTTTCCGGGGCTTACAGAAACACAGTGGGGAAAAATATAGAAATAAAATATAAGACCTCTTCTGAAATTAAGCCCTAGCGCATCTTTCGGAGCCAAAAATAATTTAAGACACTGTTTTACTTTTGAGTGTTAGTGTGGTTTTTATAGGGGCTAATTCCCCTACAACTCAGCACAGCCCATTTAAACTGCATTTTGGATGTGATGGACTCCCTTTTAAATATGTTTTTACATTTTTATCTACACTATTTACTGAAACATATTAGGAAATATACAGACATAAGCAGCAAGAGATAGTTTAATCAGTTTTGCCACCTGCTGTTTATAACTGGAACTACTTCTAATGGAGTCAGGTTTAGAAAAGACAAGTCAGACAATTTCTAGTAAATATTGCAGACCTGATTGCTTAATTTGAATGCAAAATCAAATACTGCCAACTGATACTCTTGAATGTGTTTTCGGGAAAAATGACACCTCTTTTCTAATAATCAAATCCCATTAAAAAGTTTGTCCACTAAATTGACAATCCCTTCTCAATCCCATGTGCATCCCAATAAAATTAAAAAAGCCTATACTCCCCTCCGGTGCCAGCGCGGTTCCAGCGATGTTGGACCTCGCCTTCCCGGGGCCCACGTGACATTGTTATTACACACGAGCCCCACAACCAATCAGCGCCGGCTCCCTTCTCCCCGCCTACTGTTTAGTAATAGGGATGATCGAATACCTCAAATATCCGACTTTGTGAATATCCGACGAATAGGTCGCCGCTATGCGAATATTCGATGCACAATGTAAGTCTATGGGAAGCCCGAATAGGTCCGAATAGTTGTTATTCGGGTTTTACATTGCCCATCAAATATTCGCGAATAGTGGCGACCTATTAAGCAAATAATCGCGACGCTGAATATTTGAGGTATTTGATCATCCCTGAAATAATTATCAGGATGTGAGCACTGCGGCTGCCATTCACGAGTGGACAACCCCATTAAGCAAAGTACTGTATGGGTAAGGTATTTGTGGTTGAGAAATTTGTGTAGGATGTAACCATCCTTCAGAGGTCCAGTCTAGGGGCGGACATACTGCATGTGCAGCCAGTTCAGCAGCACAGGAGTCCTGAAGGGGAGGGGGCCCAGCATCAGAAAGTTCATTAATATGTCTCCAATGTTCAGTCCTCATTATCAAATCAGTTTCTCATGTACACAGGCTATCTGTTTTAGTCTTAGAGCCTTCATACCTGTGACATCGTATTGGGCTGTTCAATTGTCAGATTTTTCCCTCCGACTGAGTGGTCCGTGCATAATCACTTAGACATGTCTGATATTGATCTGAGTGTCACATCAACAACGGCAATGCAAGTCTATGGGCCAGTGAGAAAGTCTGACAGCATTTAGATACCATTAGTGGTGCTGTCCGTTTTTCACGTTTTATTCTCTCATCAGTGAAAAAAATGATGAAACTCTGACCACACTCTTATGAAACTCGGATGACACTGATAAAAATCACTGATGAAACTCAGTCCATTTTCTCTTATGTCAAAAAGAAAATGATGTCTGAATGAAGTCTTAAGAAAGGCCATAAATAATTTGGCCAGCAGATGGCAGCATTGCAGAACTCTAGCATAGCAGAAGGGCCTCTGAATTATCGCTAGAGGGCAGTAGGAATGGAAGGAGAGTGGAAGAGAAAGGGAAGGTAGGCTGATGTCTGCAGAGACAGGCAGGACAAGAGAAAGCTCAGGTTACAGTCCTCCATTATGTGCTCTATGTCCTCCTTCTATACCTGGTTATGTCTTCACTGTTGTGAAGGCGCCTTCTGCTTCCAGTAATATGCGTAGATAAGTATATGTATTAATGTGCATATGTAGAGTGTATTTTTTTGGACTATAAGACGCATCGGACCATAAGACGAACCCTGGTTTTAGAGGAGGAAAATAGGAAAATAAAATTTTAAGCAAAAAATGTGATCATGACACACTGTTATGGGGCAAGGATCTGCTGCTGACACTGTTATGGGGTAATATCCCCAAATTCTCTACTAAGGTACACCATCCTGGTAATGATCCTCCTGCTTTGTATATGATCCCCATCCTTGTATAAATGGCCCTCATCCTGGTATAGCCCCCATTCCTGATAAATACCCCCATCCTGATATATACCCCCATCCTGATAAATACCCCTATCCTGCTATATCCCCCCATCCTGCTATATACCTCCATCCTGCTATATCCTCCCATCCTGCTATATCCTCCCATCCTGCTATATACCTCCATCCTGCTAAATAGCCCCATCCTGCTTATATACCCCGATCCTGCTCATATACCCCGTTCCTGCTCATATACCCCCATCCTGCTATATACCCCGTTCCTGCTCATAATATACCCTCATCCTGGTATGTGCCCCCATCCTGCTATATACCCCCATCCCTGCTATATGGCCTGTATCCTATCGCACAGAAAAAAATAAACATTTATACTCACCTTTCCTCACTCCCTGCAGCATCGATCATCTTCCCCTCTGTGTCAGCAGCAGCGCCGCTGACCTGTGTGGAGGTGTCACCAGTCCCTGCAGCATCGCTATGTCCTCCTGTCTGCCGGCCAGCTGATGTGTGTGGAGCCATGTGCGCAGAGTGATGGCATCATCGCTGTGGTCACCGCTCTCTACACACATCAGCTGGCTGGCAGACAGGAGAACATCGCAAAGCTGCAGGGACCGGTGAGTATACCGTACTTATCCACTGCCCCCCGCGCTGATGATGGGGGCAGTTGCTACTGACCTGAAGAATAAGTCTTATCAGCTTTACCACATGGTAAACAGTGTAAAAACAGCAACAACAAAAAAAGATCACTAAATTGCAGTTTCATGTTCATTCTGCCTCCCAAAAACTCAGAATAGAAAGCGATCAAAAAACATTATATGCCCAAAAATGTTACCTATAAAAACATCAATGCATTCTGCAAAAAACAAGATCTCACATGAACTTGTCAGCAGAAATATAGGAAAATTATACCGATAGATTTCAAATTATTTTGATGCAAGAATGTTTCTTGTTAATAAAAGCATATTATAAAGGTTCTTTAAAAACACTTTTTCTAAAGATCTCTTTATCTATGCTACTAGATTCTGGGACATTCACACAGCAATCCTCAATTCAGAGGGGGGCCACTTAAATAGTAATGTATAATGAGCAATTTTAAGAGACTAAAATACAACTTTTAATCCTATATTAATTAAAAGCCTAGAATAGGTATAATCGTAACCCACAAGCTCCTAGGATTGCTGACAGTTTCAGCCCAATCGTGTATCCAAGGAGCCAATAAACATATAACAAAATTAACAGAAAAACGCAACATACATAACAGAAATTTGAGTGGATAATTTCGCTCACAATGGACAGTGGTCCAATATATGAGTACAAAAAAAATATCAAAAATAACTCAATATAATCAACCCAAAGGTGTGTAGTGGTCCTCAGCGAGGAATCCACTTATAGCAAGATAGTAAAATGAGTTGTCAACGATCTCACCCATTTCTTGCAGCTTGGGGTGTACTAGGTTTCCTCAGTATGGGTCCTAGGGATATGATAGGGTCAGTTTGAAGCTGTGGCTACAAGGACCCATACTGAGGAAACCTACGGTTGTACACCCCAAGCTGCAAGAAATGGGTGAGATCGTTGACAACTCATTTTAATATCTTGCTATAAGTGGATTCCTCGCTGAGGACCACTACACACCTTTGGGTTGATTATATTGAGTTATTTTTGATAATTTTTTTGTACTCATATATTGGACCACTGTCCATTGTGAGCGAAATTATCCACTCAAATTTCTGTTATGTATGTTGTGTTTTTCTGTTAATTTTGTTATATGTTTATTGGCTCCTTGGATACACGATTGGGCTGAAACTGTCAACAATCCTAGGAGCTTGTTCGTTACGATTATACCTATTCTAGGCTTTTAATTAATATGGGATTAAAAGTTATATTTTAGCCTCTTAAAATTGCTCATTATAGATTCTGGGACAGTTACAGCCCTGTCACACACAGAGATAAATCTGCGGCAGATCTGTGGTTGCAGTGAAATTGTGGACAATCAGTGCCAGGTCTGTGGCCGTGTACAAATAGAACAATATGTCCATGATTTCACTGCAACCACAGATCTGCCAAACTTTTATCTCTGTGTGTGACGGGGCCTTTAGGCAGGGATTAGAAATATGCACCCAGAACTTGTGGTTGACAGGATCCCTTAACGACCGCATGCGGTAATATTATGTCCTAGTGGCGATAGTGTTAATCCCCGCGGGCTGTTCTAAGCAGCCTGCGGCGATCAGCACACAGGTCAGCTGATTTGTACAGCTGACATGTGTGCCTGCCACGCATTCCACCCGTGCCTTTTAACCCCTTAAATGGCGCTGTCAATATGTGACAGTGTCATTATAATCGTGATTGCGCTAAAACTTTACTTACAGGCCGACACCAGAAGTCATGTGACGTGATCACGGGGATCCGATGGATGTCATGGTAGCACAGGGTCATGTGATGACTCCTGTAGCTCACATGACTAAGGTCCTGTAACATACAGCCGAGTGCTGCTTATTACAAGAGATGAGCTTTTCTCCCGATCTGAGCGATGCTGCTCTGATCATGAGAAAGGAATGAGCAATCAGACAGCTGATCCTCATTGCCCCCTAGGGGGACTATTAAAAAAAAAAAAAGTTTTGAGAAATTAAAAAAAATAAACCTAAAAGTTGAAATCACCCCCCATTTGCCCCATTGAAAATTAAAGGATTAAAAAAATATACACACATTTGGTATCACTGTATTCATAAATGCCCAATCTATCAAAATATAAAATCAATTAATCTGATCGGTAAACAGCGTAGCGCCAAAATTACATTTTTTGGTCACCAAAAATTTTGCGCAAAATGCAGTAGATAAAAATGTAGCATTTGTGTAAAAATGGTAGTGTTAAAAACGTCAGCTCAAGATACAAAAAATAAGCCTACAGCTGCACACTAAGAAGCCAACAACCAAAGGGAACTTTGGTACTGCATTACTGCTATAGGAATATATGAAAAAAGAGATATTTGGTTTATGTATTGGCCAATGCATTTAAGCCTGGAAACCAACGGCAAGGTAATCTCTGTAATCTGGGAACCTAACCTAAATGCCACTATCTAGGTTAAAAACATCCATGTCTGGGCAAATGCCACTATTTGGACTACTAACCTCCATGTATGGGCAGCTAGGCTCCTGTTATAAAGGTTATGCACATAGCCTGGTTTTAGGACGGAGTGCTCAGTCAGAAAGAGACTCACTACAAATATTTGAAAAATCTGACCCGCACATCCAGCAAGTGTGGTATAGGTGCCAGCCAGGCCTGCATGTTGTTGGTTCCCGGGCTTACATGCATTGGCCAATACATAAACCAAATATTTCTTTTTTCATATATTCCTATAGCAGTAATGCAGGCCCAAAGTTCCCTTTTATACATTGTTGGCTTCTTAGTGTGCAGCTGTATGCATTTTCTAGTTACTATGTTTATTTTGGCTGGGATCTATACACACTTGCTGGATGTGCGGGTCAGTTTTTTCAAATACAATAAATAAGCCGTCACTGAGCCATACAGTAGATCCCAAAAAATGAGAACACTACAGCTTGTGGAAAATGGCGCAAAACGTACGCCACTTTCATGTTTGGTGTCTATGAACTCTCACCGATCTCAGGCATCACACCAATACATCAGTTTTACCATATTTTGAACACAGTGAATATAATATCTCAAAACCAATAGTGAAATCGCTCTTTTTTTTGCAATTTTTCCACATTTGGAATTTTTTTGCAGTTTTCCAGTACACTATATGGCAAAACTCATAGTTTCATTTAAAAGTACAGCTTGTTCTGCAAAAAACAAGTCTTCAAATGACCATATTGACTGAAAAATAAATAAGTTATGTCTCTCGGAAGAATGTCAAGAAAAATAAACGGAAAGCGCAAAATCGCCGGTCGTGATTCTTACCCCTTGGATTACCAAAGGATGCAAGGGGTAAGATTTCTCCTTGTGGAGAGTGACATGCCTTAGCTGGCATGCCAGGATAAGGAGACCTATAAATCCCATGCAATTCTCTGTCTCTGCGCATCGGAGAATACTGGGATCAGAAGTTCCAGTGATTTTCAAGCACAAAAGTAAAATGAATACAATACCCAGAGAAGAGCTGAAGAGGAATGACGTCACTGGCAATGCATTTGTGCGAGATTGCAAGATCAAAACCCAACATCATAGTGACAGTGTGGGAGGCGATACATAGGATAATAAAGTATGGAGGCAGAGTTATGTTCCGGGCAGCGTCTTCCCCATTGCCTGGAAGAATTAATTTACATAAAGGGATAAAAGAGGATTTTTCCACAACAAGGCATCTGATATGAGACATACAAGTATGACTTTTTCAGCATTCTATGTTTTATTTTTTATTAATTGAAAGTTCGAGGTCGTGCTTGATTCTTGAGTGTGCTCAAAAAATGACAAGGTGCCACAAACAAAGTGCTCTAGGACATGGTCTATTGTAGCCCTCTAATACAGGAGAAAAGCTCCCAATAACTGATGCTTGTTTTCCAAGCCAGAAGGCCATGGCAAGGGTCAGGGACAAATGGCCTCCCCTAGTTGAAACCTGATGGGACCTAATCTTGCTTCCAACATCTGCCTGAGTTCTTACCCAAGGAAGAACTGGAAGACATCAACTGTCGGCTCCCCTCCCAAGAGAGGAGAGCTAGGGATTTGAGGGGAGCAGAACCTAATGGCCACACACTCCTTCCCCCTCAGACCTGCCAAGCGGAGAACATATAAGGGAACCACATGCACACAAAATCCGAGTGACAGGGTGCCACACATGTATACGGTGACAGACAGTGAAACAAATACAAGAATAAAAAGTGAAGGTTTGTCAGTGTAATACTAACCACACCCTCAACCAGGTCAACTTCAATGGGGGGGGGGGGTGTTTGGATACAATCGTAACGTAGCAGAGAACACTGTAAATGGTCCTGTAAATCACTATAAATCAGTAATAGCTCCTGAGAAAAAAACGGATTGCACACTGAGAGCACACGGATGACAAGTGAGAAAAAAATCGTCCTACTATCCTGGATGAGAATGGGACTGTTTTTTCATACGTTCGTGTGAGTCCAGCCTTATACTAGGCTGCAGACACATTAGCATATGGCATCCGATGCGAGAGCAATGGATACGATATGCTAATGACCCTCGGCTCAGGCTCTGCTGCGAGCGTAAGCCGAGTGTCATGTGACTGTAACCCCATCTTGCGATTGGGTCACAGCTGCAACGCTGAGGGCGGGCACTGCGGAGGAGAGGGAGGGGTTAATTCCCCCATCTCCTCCATTGTCAGCCTGTGTGTATATCGCACTTGCACTGGGATAACATCGGAGTGCAGTCCAATGTTTCTCTCGCACCTATTCACTTGAATGGGTGCAAGTGATATAGCTCTCACAGAAAATCACAGTATGCTGCGATTTTTTTTTTTTTTTCCTCAGTCCGTTTAGGGCTGAGAAAAAAAATCACTGATCTGAGCTACAGCATTGTCTAACATGGGGCCAAGTGCAATGCGAGATTTTCTCGCATTGCACTTGTCCGATTTATAGGCTCGTGTGAGCGTACCCTAATCCGCTGACTTTTTCTGTGCTAATTCGGGCTCGTGGTGTCTTGTGATTGTAACTTTTGACTGGCTGGAAGTCAGAAGTTACGTCACAAGCTCCCAATGGAAATCTGTGAGAGCCATAAAGAGGCATTAAGTTGTGACCTCCAACACACTCCTTGAAACACTTAAGCTTTCAGTAGGTCAAATATCGTTGGAGACCGATCGGAGCAGTGGCGACAGAAAAATGAAGCCCCAGAAGGTGAGTATAAGACAGAGGTCACGGGACTTAAGATTTAAAGCACCACTTCAGCAGTTCAATAATAAAAAAAAAACGCTCAATTGCCACTTTAAAAAATCCCCTTTGTACCCAATGTGCATTATGTACCTTTCTACTTGGGTGGCCCAGGCCAAAACTGCCTTTCCAAATGAAACTACACTTGATCCTAGCCAAAATGCCAAGAAGCATTATGTTTTTTTCTTTAGAAAGCCCGAGATCATGCTTTCACTTGCGTGCGCTAAAAAGGGCCTAATAGTACCACAAAAAAGTGCACTAGGATGCTGATCTACCTAAAACTCCAGCAGGAGATGGGCCCCCAAAACCATTCCCTGTCCTTTTGAGCCAGAAGGCGACAGCAAGAGTCAGGGACTAGTAGCCTTCCCTAGCTGAAGCCAAGAGCAGATTCAATCTTGCTCTGTCTGGGCTGCCACACCAAGTGAAAATTAGGAGCCATCGACTTTTGACTCTCCTCCTGAGAAAGGAGAGTTGGGTTGAACGGAACCTAAAGGCCACAAAATCCCCACCCCCTAGACCTGTCAAAAGAGGATCTCTTGAGAGAATTGCATCCTGACAAATCTAAATGCTTGGACACACAAGCAAAAAAGTGACAGGACACGCAGTGAAAAATAATTAAATAAGTGAAGGTTTCCACATTATAAAACTGGCCTAAGCTTCCCCTGGGAATTAAAAAAAACTCCCATACCCTTGACGAGAATCATTCTATAACCTGTATGTCCATATTAATAGGTTAAATAGCTTGACAGTGGTAACAGAATATCCTTTAAGACTGGGATCTAAAGGGTAAGGTTTCTTCTTGTGGAGAGTGAAATGCTTTGGCTGCCATGCCAGAATAAGGAGACATAAACACCATTCAATGCTCTTCTGGGAGCAAATTCCCTTTTCAGAAAAGATGAGGACTTTGAACTCTAGTGCCACTGTCACACCAGCGACGCTTAGGTAGCAGGGACAGCGTGTGGTGTGAGTTGTATCTCAAACTATGGGTCGCTAGGCTAATGCCTGATTACCTCTAAAGGTGGAGATGCTTGGGTCTCATACCTTGCTAAGCGTCTAGATAAGACTTACCTACGTGTACTCCCCCCACAAGGGAGTGAAGGGGCAGGAGAGCAAGGAAAAACACAAGCAACACAGACCAGGCAACAGGTGTTACAGGGCTCCAAAATCTTCAGTTGGAAGGTGTGCTGCTTCTAAAGGAATGAACACCTCTGCTTAACAAAAATGAGCTTCTTCACCATGGTCAGAATAGAAATTCTATATCCAGCATAGAGTGAAGCCAGGGTGGGTAGATTTAGCAGCTAATCACAAGCTGCAGCTCAAATGAAGGGTAAGAGAATTCTGAGCCAACAGGAAAAGGGTCCTTAACCCCTTCAATATAGACGCAAAAGTACACCCAGAAGACAACAGTCAAGTGAGATCTACAGAAGGCCTGCAATAAATTAAATGCTGAGACCTCCTGACCACAGGTTCCTCAGAGTTGACATCAGGACAAGGTACACTCATGACAGCCACCTCTTGGAAAATGATCCACAAACAGTTTGTCAGTGTATGGCACAGGAAAACAATGAAAGATGGAAGCATTAAGGGTATGTTCATAGGTCGCATGGTTTCTGCTTTTTTCCCCCCGTTAAAAAAACAGCATTTTACTGTCCCATTAAAGTAAATATGATTTCTGAAGTCTCATGCACATGCTTTTCCCTACAGATTTTGAAGCAGTTAACCATCTCTAACATGTCCTGTTGTTCAGAGTTTTTTACAGGCAGCATTTTTCACCCATCCTAATGAATGTGAAAATTTATGTATCCAAAATATATACAAAAAAGCATGTTTTTTGTAAAAGGAAAAGACACAGGGTGGCACCAATATAATTACCAATATCAAAGTATCTCTATGGTCACATATACACATGGAACAAGGTTTAATACAACATAACACATAATCCAGAAAGAATTATTGTACACAAAGAAATAAAAAAAATAATACTTTATTTGGATGTACAAAATACAGATTATTAAAAAAGTTATACTTTAAAAAGTGGGAAACCAGCAGGTAGGCACCACAAAACAAAGCATATGTGGAGCAGGAGGTGAATTCATGAATTCTGCTGTCTACCAAAATATCCTAAAGAAGAATGTCCGGCCATCTGTGCATGACCTAAAGCTGAAGCACACTTGGGTTATGCAGCAGGACAATTATCCAAAACACAAGAGCAAGTCCACCTCTGAATGGCTTAAGAAAAACAAAATAAAGACTTTGGAGTGGCCTAGTCAAAGTCATGACCCTAATTCGATTGAGATGCTGTGGCATGATGTTAGGGCCAGGTGGACGGGCAGACCCAGGAGGTGGATCCACTGGGCTGAACACCTCACCGAAGGCAAGGTGCCCGGTAGCCGGAGCACTACGGGTAGCAGGACAGTCCGTTCAGAGGAGTGGAGTGTAGAAGTCCCTGGGACCACGGAGTCACTGAAGGTAGTCCGGGTGACGGAGCTCAGGTTCGGAGGCCGAGATGACGTCAGGCAGAGTCTGGAACCGACGGAGCGAGAAGACGGGTCACCACAGGGATCGGAGATGGTATGAACTGACGGGATGGCAGACCGTCACCGTTCGGGGTTCGGGTATCGTCAGGACCGGTTGGCGAGGCAGGAGCGGCTCTAGGAGAGAGATAGGTAAGTATACCACAAGACACAAGGAGACCTGACTCCTAGCTTAGCAAAACACGAAGAACAGGCCCCGCCCACTTGGAAAGGAACCCCCTATATACCCTGCACCTGAATCTTCAATATCCTGTTGGAGGACGCTGGCCCTTTAAGAGAGGGTCAATGACCGCGCGCGCACCCTAATGCGCATGCGCGAGGCCCGGGTGCCAGAAGCCAGAGCAGGGAGCAGTGCACAGGAGGCAGGAGCGCTCAGCATCGCAGATGGGCGCCGGGACCGAGGATCGGGTTGCCTGTAGGACGCAGGTGAGTATGCATGAAGGCCGTGGTGCGGGGGACGCCTTGCAAAGGAGCCGGGGAGCGTGGCAGGGGAGCCGGGGAGCTTGGCAGGGGAGCCGGGGAGCGTGACACATGACCTTAAAAAGGTGGTTCATGCCCGGAATTTCTCCAATGTGGCTGAATTACAACAATTCTGCAAAGATTGCCATTTCCAGTTATCACAAACTCTTGATTGCAGTTGTTGCTGCCAAGGGTGGCCCAACCATTTATTAGGTTTAGGGAGCAATCACTTATTTACACAGGGCCCTGTAGGTTTGGATTTACTATTCTCTGAATAATAAAAACTTTCATTTAAACAACACATTTTGTGTTTACTTGAGTTATCTTTGTCTAATATTTAAAGATTAGTTTGGCGATCTGAAACCTTTAAGTGTGACAAACATGCAAAAGAATAAGAAATCCGGAAGGGGGCAAACATTTTTTCACACGACTGTATAATAACATTCAAATGCTAAATAAAATAAATGAATGTGATAAATACATTTAACATGAATAAAGTGAATAAAATATGATATAAAGATATAACTCACATAAATTCATAACATCCAAACAGAAGAAAAATGGGGAATGGGATGGGAAGAGTGGGAGGGGTGCAGGGGGAGGGAAACTGATCACAAGTGTATGAAAAATATATATCTGAATGGAGATGATACTGTATATAACCTAAATAATAAGATTAAACAATAAAAAAAAATCATATAAAATAATAATACAAAATAAAGTGAAATATTATAAATGTGTACAAAAATAAAAAAATGTGTTGAGGAAAAAATTGATATTTTCTGCAATATTTGTTGATTGACGCCTCCTTCCTGCTACGTGCTATCAGTGTGATTATTCTTCTTGTGTTACTTTTATATTTTTATTATAGTTATGTGCCATTATATCACTGAAATGTGTCCCAAAATAAATGCAAAAATCTAAAGCTGTTTGGAAAAAGTTTTAATATATCACTAAGAAGTAGTAGACAAACCTCGAACAATTGCTTCAAAAACGCTTGGAAGACTTCTTATTGATTTCATCGTTAATCCACTTTGCTGTTCGAATGTTTAGTTTAGTTTAATTATTGCAGCTGTGAAGACAGAAAAACACATTTTTTTGTGTTTATTAGGCTTGTTTTACACGTCAGTGATTCTGGTACATATGTGACAGTTTTTATACGTACCAGAATCACGGACATACGGAGACCCATTATAATCAATGGGTCTGCGCACACATCAATGATTTTTCACTGACCGTGTTTCCGTGCAGCGTACTTGCATGTCCTTAATTGCCGCACGGAGACACGTCCTTTTTTTTTCTGGCATCGCTGATGACTCACGGACCACACTATGGTGTGATCTGTGAAACACACACCAGAAAAAAACGTACATTGAAAATTAAATACATTTTTTATTCACCTTTTCCAGTGACGCTGTGTTCAGCCTCTGCTCTCTGCATCTTCCTGCCCGGCTCATTACTGTCGTGCATATTCATTATGCACGACACAGCCGACCCAGAAGTAAATGCAGAGGTCAGACAGCTGCGGCCGGATGCAGCACCACCGGACTCTTTAGCACCAGAGACTGCAGGAGCAGGGACAGGTGAGTTTATCTCCATGTGCAATCACGGAGCACGGACGTCTCACAGATTGCACATGGACAACACATGTGTGCCGGAAATCACGGCACACAGAGGGACATATGCGTGTTTAACATGTCATTGTGAAAACAGGCCTTACACATAGAAGGCAGAAGGATAGCCAGGAACCACAATGGAAAAGAACTATTAAATTTTTTTTATTAGTAACTGTTAAAATAGCAAAAGGGAAAAAATTCAAAATAGTGTTTATTTTTAGATTTTTATTTTTCCCCCTTTTGATATTTTAATAGTTACTGATAAATAACGTTTTTATAATCCTTTTCCATTGCGGTTTGTGGATGTTCTACTACTTCCTATGTCTAAAAAAAATGGCAAAAATATGTTTTTCTGCCTTCACGTGTAATAATTACTTCTGTTTTTGGATGACAAAAATTTACCGTTTGGCTAGGATTTGTATGTTATCTGTTTTTTAGCTGGATCAAAAACTTATTCAGAACAACTTTTTTGCCTGACAAAAACAATGGATAGAAACTGGATCAGTTTTTTTCGTTATTTAACATTGAAGATTATGGTAAATGGCTCACATCAGATGGTCATCATTTCATGGATCTGTTTTTTAAAGGGAACCAGTCAAGTCCTTTTTTGATATTAAAGGCAACCTGTCACCAGTTTTTTCCCATATAAGCTGCGGCCACCAGCAGTAAGCCCTTAGGCTATGTCCGCACTTTGCGTTTTTACCTACGTTTCAGCAGCGTTTTGAACTGCAGCGTTTTCATGCCAAAATGCATGCGTTTTGATTTTCAAGCAAAATCTATGGGAAATAGGGATTTCTTGTGCGCACTTTGCAGTTCAAAACGCTGCATATATTTGCATAATTTTGGGCAAAAACTCAGCGTTCAAAGAAGCAGCATGTCAATTGTTTTTGCCATTTGGGCTGCGTTTTGCTAACATTGAAGTCAATGAGAAGTTGCAAAAAGCAAGCAACATCAAAATTCAAGCGTTTTACATGCTTTTTAGCTGCAGAAAACATGCGTTTTGGACTACATAAACGCATGCATTTATGACATCAAAATAATGAAATGATATGTCCCTTTACACACACACATAGTCCGACAATTAAATTAATGAAAAATATTTATTGTTATTTTAGCCATAAATAGTATAAAACCGCTATAATTTTATTAAATAAAACTATTTTAGTTATGATTTATAAGATTTTATTTGTTTTCATTTTTTTTCCTTTTTTCATAGTGTTTGTATGTTAAAACTTTATTTAGCAGTGTCTTTGTGTTCAAAATGCATCTGTTTTTAAGCAATGGAAAAGCAGGTAAAAAGCGCTAAAAACGCGGCTAAAACGCTGTAAATACGCACGCATATTTATCGCGTTTTCGTTGTCGAAAGCAACTTTGGCAAATACCATTTGCCAGAGGATGCGTTTTCAAGTGCAACTACCTCGACGCAAAGTGCGGACATAGCCTTATATACATTATTCTAGAATGCTGTTTATAAGTCCTCAATCCAATCTGTACAACATAAAAAAGACCTTTTATACTGACCAGTGAAGCAGTGCCACCGAAGGGCATTGCTGATCTTATCTTTATTTGGCACCGCCTCTCTTCTTGTAATCGCTGTCCTCTTTAGCCACTTTGTGTGGATGATGCGTCCTATGTAGTGATGGGTGGACCCAGACCGTAAAAGTCCGGACCCGCGCATTTTCAAAGGTATTGATCTGGATCTGGCACTTGGGTAATATAAAAAATAAATGAAAAATAAAAAGAATAAATAAAGCACGATAACCGGCGTGGCTGTAACTGCTAACGCAGCCGCTCATTCACTTCCAGGGCCGTTCATTGACTTCATTGCATATGCAATGCTTTCCCTGCCCACCAGCATCTGTGATTGGTTGCAGTCAGACGTGCCCCCGATTGAGTGACAGCGCTCTGTGACTTCAGAATCGCGCTCTGTGACTTCAGATGTAGCAAAGCTGGAAGCGTTGTGTGACCCCCGTGTGGATTAAATCGGACCTGAAGGGGTATTTTGGCAGGTAATAAATTGGTGAAAGAGGGTGCTTTTTTCTCTTTTATTTCAAATAAAGCATTTTTTCTGTGTTTTCTGTTGATTTCTTTCCACTTACAGATTAGTAGGGGAGTCACATAGATGCCTCCCATTACAAAATGATGGCTTAGTGGCAGATGTGAGCTGCAATTAACCCCTTATTACCCCAATTGCCACCACACCAGGGAAATGAGGAAGAGCCAGGTAAAGTGCTGGGACTGTCACATCTAATGGATGCGACAATCTTGGGCGGCTGGAAACTGCTATTTTTAGGCTGGGTGTCAGGCTTTATCTTGGCAAGGTATCAAAATTTGGGGGGGACTGCTCGCTGTGTTTATAAATTATTTATTATAATAATAATAATAAAAAAAAAAAAAAAAAAAGCCGCATGCGATTCCTCTTATTTTCATACACAAGCAAGATAAGCGCACTGCTGGGGGCTGCAGCCTGTAGCCATAGGCTTTATCTGTGCTGGGTGTCATAATATTAACCCCTTCACGACCGTGGGCAGTAAAATTACGTCCTATTTTAACGTGACTTAACGACCAGGGACGTAATTTTACTGCCTAAACTTCATTTGATTGCCGTGGCCATAGCAACGGCTTTCAAATGATGTCCCCTGCTGTTTCTTACAGCAGGGGACCTTTACTTGACCCCAGGGGGGGTGGCATCGCCACCCCCCATAGGCGATCGATGTGATTGGCTGTTCAAATCGGAACCGCCAATCACATTGATCACGCTGTTTTCGGCAAAAAAAAATGCCAAAAATAGCGTGATCTTGTAAAATCCAGCTAGGATCGGGGCTGCAGCAGCTCCGATCATTGGCTGGAAGCAAGCAGACACCGTGGCCCCCCCCCCTGCAGCACTGATTGGAGCGATCGTGCGATGACGCGCAATCGCTCCAATCAGTGTGCAGTGGGGCGGTCTGATCTGCCGGTGGCCGCCCTCCCCAGGCCTGTGCTGGTCTGGGGACCCTCCCACAACATGTCTGCAGCGTGCAGCACTGGCTGGTACTAGTGGTACCACGCCACCGCTGCTGCCGCTGCTGTCACGTCGCAGGAGCAGGAGCGGTGAGTATTGTGCTCACCTTGCAGCCCCTGCGCGTGCCCCCCTACGATCTTCCCGCCCCCCCGACATCCCGATCTGCCCCCCCAACATCCCGATCTGCCCCCCTGACATCCCGATCTGCCCCCCCGACATCCCGATCTGCCCCCCGCCATCTCTATTCTGCAGCTCCTCCGGTATCCCTCCTCCCCTGCTCTCTTGCAGCCCCTGCGCGCTCTTGTGATTTGCTCCTGCGTGCTCCCGTAATGGCCCCTGCCCGTGCCCCCCTGCGATCTGCCCCCCCGCCATCCCGATCTGCCCCCCCACATCCCGATCTGTCCTCCGACATCCCGATCTGCCCCCCCAGACATCCCGATCTGCCCCCAGACATCCCGGTCTGCCCCCAGACATCCCGGTCTGCCCCCCGACATCCCGGTCTGCCCCCCGACATCCCGGTCTGCCCCCCGACATCCCGGTCTGCCCCCCGACATCCCGATCTGCCCCCCGACATCCCGGTCTGCCCCCCGACATCCCGGTCTGCCCCCCGACATCCCGGTCTGCCCCCCGACATCCCGGTCTGCCCCCCGACATCCCGGTCTGCCCCCCGACATCCCGGTCTGCCCCCCGACATCCCAATCTGCCGGCCTCCCCCGTGATCTCTCTTCTGCAGCTCCTCCGGTATCTCCCTCCTCTGCTCTCCCCCTCCCCCTCTGCTGTCCCCCTCCCCCTCTGCTGTCCCCCCGACGTCCTCTTACCTGTCTTCACCGGCCGATCACATCTGCCTCCATCGCTGGGTCCTTCTTCCTGGGTCTTCTGCTGAGCTGTCCAACTTCCTGCCTGCTGGCTGCTGCTGTAAAGCTGTTCCTTGCCTTCTGTTCCTCCTGCTAATCCTCTGGGTACTGTGAGTATAACTTTTTTTTTTTTTCTTTTTTTCCTCTATCCCCTTTTTATTTTTACACCTCATGCGTCCATGCGTCCTGCCAAGCGCTGATCAGGGATGCAGATAACGTATCTGCATCCGTGGTCAGTTTTCGGCGGGACTTTTTTTCCCGTATTCCCGACGCTTTTTGTATTGCATCTGTCCGTGCGTCCCGCCGAGCGCTGATCAGGGATGCACATAACGGATCGGCATCCCTGCTCAATTTTTGGCGTGACAAAAAGCATCGGGGATACGGAAAAAAAAGTCACGCCAAAAATTGAGCAGGGATGCCGATCCGTTATGTGCATCCCTGATCAGCGCTCGGCGGGACGCACGGACTGATGCAATACAAAAAGCGTCGGGGATACGGAAAAAAAAGTATCGCATCTGTCCGTGCATCCCGCTGAGCGCGGATCAACATCCCTGCTCAATTTTTGGCGTGACTTTTTTTTTTTCGTATCCCCAGCGCTTTTTGTATCTCATCCGACCGTGCCTCCTGCAGCGGCCGATCAGTGCACTGCGTCTGTGCGTTTGAAAAGTCAAATGGCGTTCCTTGTCTTCTGAGCCCCGCCATGCGCCCAAACAATTGATTTCCACCACATGTGAGGTATCTGCGTACTCGGGAAAAATTGCACCATACGTTTTATGGTGCATTTTTTCCTAATACCATTGTAAAAAGAGAAAAAAAAAACTACCTTGTTGCTGCAAAAATTTAAATTTTTTTTTTTTAAAAAAATAAATAATTTTCACGGTTCAACGTTATCAACTTTCAGTGGAGCCCCTGGGGGTACAAGGGGCTCACTAAACATCTAGATAAATTCCTTGAGGGGTCTAGTTCCAAAATGGGGTAATTTGTGGGGGAGCTCCACTGTTTAGGCACCATGGGGGGGGTCTAAAAACGTGACATGGCGTCCGCTAATGATTCCAATCAATTTTGCTGTCAAATGGTGCCCTTCTCTTCTGAGCCCCGCCATGCGCCCAACAATTACTTTCCACCACATGTGAGGTATCTGCGTACTCAGGAGAAAATGAACAATACGTTTTATGGTGCATTTTTTCCTGATACCCTTGTGAAAAAAAAAATCTACCTAGTTCAAGCAACAGTTTTGTGGTAAAAAAAAATTTTTTTCTTTTCACGGCTCAACGTTATAAACTTCTGTGAAGCCCCCAGGTGTTCAAAGTGCTCATCAAACATCTAAAAAAAATATTTGAGGGCTCTAGTTTCCAAAATGGGGTCACTTGTGGGGGAGCTCCATTGTTTAGGCACCTCAGGGGGTCTTCAAACCCGACATGGCGTCCGCTAATGAGTGCAGCTAATTTTGTGTTCAAAAATTCAAATGGCGCTCCTTGCCTTTCGACCTCTGCCGTGCACCCAAACAATTGATTTTTACCCCATATGGGGTATCAGCGTACTCAGGAGAAAATGCATAATAAATTGTAGGGTGCACTTTCTCTTTTCTCCCTTGTAAAAATGAAAATTTTATGGCTAAAGTAACATTTTTGTGTTAAAAAGTAAAATTTTCATTTTTTCCTTCCACATTGCTTTGGTTCCTGTGACGCACCTAAAGGGTTAATAAACTTCTTGGATGTGGTTTTGAGCAGTGTGAGGGGTGCAGTTTTTAGAATGGGGTCACTTTTGGGTATTTTCTGTCACCTCGGCCTCTCAAAGGCACTTCAAATGTGATGTGGTCCCTAAAAAAAATATTTTGTAAATTTTGTTGGAAAAATTAGAAATTGCTGATGAACTTTGACCCCTTCTAACTTCCTAACGAAAAAAAAATTTCTTTCGAAAATTGCGCTGGTGTAAAGTTGACAAGTGGGAAATGTTATTTAGTAACTATTTTGTGTGACATATCTCTCAGATTTATGGCCATAAATTTTCAAAGTTTGAAAATTGCGAAATTTTCCAAATTTTCGCACAATTTCCTAAATTTTCACAAATAAACGCAAAAAATATCGGCCTAAATTTACCACTGACATGAAGTACAATATGTCACGAAAAAACAATGTCAGAATCGCCAGGATCCGTTGAAGCGTTCCAGAGTTAGAACCTGTCAAAGTGACACTGGTCAGAATTGCAAAAAATGGCCCGGTCATTAGGGTGTTTTAGTGGCCGGGGGTGAAGGGGTTAAGGGACCTTACGCCAAATATATAAATTATTTTTATACCACGATAAACACAGTGTCTGTGATTGGAAGCAGTCAGCTGACACGCTGACACTCAGGGTGGGGGCGCGTCTGACTGCAACCAGTCAGATGCTGGTGTGCAGGGAAAGCACTACATATGCAATGAAGGTAATTAGCGCCCCCAGAAGTAAATGAGCGTCAAGGAAGCAGTTACAGACATGCTGGAGCCTCGGTGAGTACAGCCCGCTTGGTCCCCATTATCCCCCATCCCTTCTATCGGAATCTGGTCCCCATAGACTTATATGGGGTCCGGCATCCTGCCAGATATCCGGGATCAAAACAGTTTCAGGGTTTTTTTTAAACCCAGTAAGACCCACAGGTCCCGGTTATCTGCGAGTCTACCCATCACAAGTCCTATGTCATCCACACAGTGTCCTCCATTGCGCCCCTGCTCACGCACATTTCTCTCTGTCCTGCTGAGGGAAGAGCAACCTACTGTAAATCGCAGGTGTGGGAAAAGGTGGAACACTGCAGGCGCACTACAATACTTTAATCTGGCCTCAGCAGGGCAGAGAGAATTGTGCTTGTGCAGGAGCGTTATAGAGGACACTGTGTGGATGGCGATCACAAGAAGAGATGAGGCGCCGGATCAAGGTCAGCGATGCCCATCGGACCGGACAACCCCCCAGGTGAGTATATTAAAAGCTCTTTTTGATGTTACACAGATTGGCTTGGGGACTTATATACAGTATTCTTGTAGCGCGTGGTCCCACCAGAACCCGTGGGGGGCGCGCTCCCTCACATGTGCCCAGTCCCAGCATGGCTCCCACTTGCACTCCCAGTCATAGCCCCAGGCAGCGACGGCCTTCCTCTTACCGGTCCCATGGCTCTACAGGCGCTGCTCCTGCTCCGGGTCCTAATGTACGTCCTGCTCCCAGGCATGCTGCAGCCTCTTCCTGTCTCCCTTCCTTACACAGAGCTGCAGTAAGTGACTCTAGGCTGCGCATGAGGCTACGCCCCCTTTCCTAAAGCGGTATGCCCCGTTTTCTGGAAGTGACCTCAGAGGTCACCTGGTACCTAATGGGTATTTAGGTTCACCTCCCCCAGCAGCAAGCGCCCGAGCAACGCTTCCATTAGAGCCTTGCCAGTGTCCAGACCCCTTGTGCTGTTATCTGTTTTCTGTGCATTGATACCTGGTTCTAATCCCTTGTCTCACCGTAGTGCCATCCGTACCATTTCGGCTGTGGACGTCACCGCTCATACCTACAGTGGACGTCACCGTGCCCTACCTACCGTGGACATTATCTGTGCCATACCTGCTGTGGACGTCACCGCTCATACCGACAGTGGACATCACCGTGCCCTACCTGCCGTGGACATTATCCATGCCGTACCTGCTGTGGACGTCACCTGCTGTGAACATCTCCGGTGCAGTTTCCGTGTCCTGCCGGCTGTGGACGTCATAACCTTGCTACACCTGGCCCTACAGAGACTCCTACTACCGGTTCTGGCTGCCGTGCATTTAGGCCTTCTGGGGAGGCGCCGCACAGTCCCTGTATAGGGGTTCGCTGCTGGTCGCCTTCTCAGGGGAGTCCGGTGCACGGTCCAGTGGGTCCACCTCCGGACGCTCGCCACTCCTCGGTGAGCGTAACAGTTTGCTCGGGCCATGGACTCCGCCGGGATCAAGGTTAACCCGCTAACTGACCTGCAACAGGAGCTCTCCCGCCAACGCGAGACCCAAGCAAGATTAGTGGCTCAAATGAAGTCTGTGGAATCCCGTCTGGCATCCATGCGATCCTCCGATGGCTCCCAACTAGTTGAACTACAGAAGGAACTGTCCCGCCAGCATGAGGCCCAGAGACGCATGGCCGAATATATGGCGTCCGTGGATTCCCGTCTATACGCCCTGCAGAATCTGGCCTTCTCAACAACCCCCGACTCTGCGGGATTATCGACATGCATGTCTCCTTCCCGCCTGGCCTCCCCACCCATGTATGGAGGGGATCTCCGTTTGTGTCGCGGTTTTTTAAACCAGTGGTCCCTGCACTTTGAGCTGTCGCCGCTGCAGCGAGCGACTGATCGCTCGAAAATCGCATTTATCATGTCTCATCTGACTGGTCAGGCTCTGGCTTGGATGAATCCGCTCTGGGAGAGGAATGACCCGACCGTTCAAGTCCTGTCCGTCTTTCTGACCACCTTCCGTAAGGTGTTCGATGAGCCAGGCCGTCTCTCGTCTACTGCCTCTTCGCTCATGAGACTCCACCAGGGGAATCTCACCGTGGGACAGTATGCAATCGAATTCCGCACTCTGTCCTCCGAACTCAAGTAGAACAATGACGCCTTGGTAGCTGCCTTCTGGGAAGGGTTATCCGGAAAAATCAAGGATGAACTGGCCGGCCGGGATGTACCTACCACCATGGAAGAGCTGATCTCTCTGGCTACCCGTATTGATCTCCGCTCCCAAGAGCGTGCCAGAGAAGTCACCCGGGCGAGAAGAACTCCGCGCCTTGCACCCACCTTCCAAAGGCCGATGTCAGCTCCCTCCACCAGGCCTACTGCTCCGCACGAGCCCATGGAGGTCAATCGCGTCACTGAGTCCAGACTGCGACAGAGGAATCGGAGAATGGCAGGAGAGTGCTTCTACTGCGGAAGTGCCAAACATCTGATTCAGGACTGTCCAGTAAAGCCGGGAAACTACAGAGCCTAGGGTCCATCGGAGAGGCCACCCTAGGTCATGCCAAGTCCTCTCCTTTTCTCCATGTACCTGTATCCCTGTCCTGCGGTTCCATCCGGTTGTCAGAGCATGCGTTCCTGGATTCAGGCTCTGCCGGGAACTTTATCCAACAATCTGTGGTGGACCTACACCAGATTCCCGTCCGATGTCTTGCTACCCCCATCAGTCTTTCTTCTGTGGATGGAAAACCGCTTTCCGAACCCATCCGGTACATCACGGAGAACTGTACAATGCAAGTGGGGTTGCTACACTCTGAGACAATCGCCTTCCACGTACTCCCTGGCATGACGCATGCCCTACTACTGGGCATACCCTGGCTTCAGTCACACAAGCCAGTACTGGACTGGGATTCTGGAGACATCCTGCAATGGGGTGCGTCTTGCCACAGCAACTGCCTGAGACCAGTGCATCCTCCGCACCGACCCGTTGAACCGGTCACCCTTCCCGGGTTACCCTCTGCCTATTGGGCCTATGCCGATGTCTTCGACAAGAAGGAGGCTGAGACGTTGCCGCCACACAGACCCTACGATTGTCCCATCGACTTGCTCCCCGGGGCAACTCCTCCGCGTGGGCACATCTACTCTCTGTCCCGAGAAGAGACCCAAGCCATGTCTGACTACATAAAGTAGAATCTAGCATGAGGCATCATCCAAAAATCCTCCTCTCCTGCCGGAGCGGGCTTCTTCTTTGTGGGGAAAAAGGACGGGGGTCTACGGCCTTGCATTGACTACCGCGGATTGAATAAGATCACGGTGAAGAACAGATACCCGCTACCCCTGATACCGGAACTGTTTGATCGCTTTCAAGGTGCCAAGATCTTCTCCAAATTAGATCTCCGGGGTGCGTACAATCTTGTCCGCATTCGGTTGGGGGACGAATGGAAGACTGCTTTCAACACTCGATATGGGCACTATGAATATCGAGTGATGCCCTTCGGGCTCAGTAACGCTCCGGCGATCTTCCAGGAGTTCGTGAACGACATCTTCCGTGATCTTCTATACACTTGTGTAGTCGTGTATTTGGACGACATCCTTATCTTCTCTCCGGACTTGCATACCCATCGAAGATATGTCCGTCTTGTCCTGCGGACATTGAGAGAGAATCGCCTTTACGCCAAACTTGAGAAATGTCTGTTTGAGCAGACCTCGCTACCCTTCCTTGGCCACATAGTCTCTGATACCGGCCTGAAGATGGACCCCGATAAGGTATCAGCCGTACTGAATTGGTCCCGTCCGGAAGGGTTGAAGGCTATCCAGCGATTCCTGGGATTCGCCAACTATTACCGGCAATTCATTCCACACTTCTCGTCTCTGGTACATCCCATATCCTCTCTCACGCGCAAAGGGGAGAACCCAAAGAAATGGACCCTGGAAGCTGAAGAATCGTTCCTGTCCCTTAAACGAGCCTTCGCTTCTGCTCCAGCCTTACACAGACCCGACACTAACAAGCCGTTTATCCTTGAGGTAGATGCCTCCTCATCCGGAGCCCGTGCGGTTCTTACACAGAAAACGTCAGAGGGTAAGACAGTAACCTGTGGCTTCTTTTCTAAGGCTTTCTCCCCAGCAGAACGAAACTACTCAATCGGAGACCGTGAGTTGCTGGCAATCAAGCTGGCCCTGGAGGAGTGGCGATTTCTGCTGGAAGGGTCATTTCATCCAGTTACCATCTATACTGACCACAAAAATCTGGCATATCTCCAGACAGCCCACAGGCTAAACCCCCGACAGGCCCGATGGTCATTATTCTTCGCCCGCTTTGATTTTGTTCTGCATTTCCGTACAGCAGAGGAGAACCTGAAGGCCGATGCGCTGTCTCGGTCATTCCTGTTAGAGGCTCAGGAAGATGAACCTCGGCACATCATTGAACCGTCCAGCTAATGGCGGTACCAGTTGACATGCACCACCTTCCTCCCGGTAAGACGTTTGTCGCTGAGGTCGATAGAGAACGTGTACTCCGGTGGGGACACTCTTCCCGAATAGCAGGTCACGTGGGTCAAAAGAAATCTCTGCAATTGATATCCCGATATTACTGGTGGCCAGGGCTACGTCAAGACGTCCAGGACTTTGTTTCATCCTGTTCCTCCTGTGCCCGGAACAAGCTCCATGGCAACATATCGGCATGGATTTCATCACGGACCTGCCAAAATCGTCTGGCTGCACAGTCATCTGAGTGGTGGTGGACCGGTTCTCCAAGATGGCCCACTTCACACCACTCTCCGGGCTACCGTCCGCTCCGGTTCTTGCTGAATTATTCATTCAACATATCTTCCGGCTTCACGGCTTGCCTCTCCATATCATGTCCGACAGAGGGGTCCAGTTCACCGCTCGGTTTTGGAGAGCAGTCTGCAAAATGATGGATATTCAATTGGACTTTTCTTCTGCTTACCACCCTCAGTCCAATGGGCAAGTGGAGCGCATTAACCAAGTCTTGACCAACTATCTCCGCCACTTCGTGGACGAACACCACAGCAACTGTGTCAAACAGCTTCCATGGGCCGAGTTCTCCTATAACAACCATGAAAGTGAGTCCTCTGCTAAATCTCCGTTCCATGTGATTTATGGACAGCGACCTAAAGTGCCGTGTCCTGTGACATGTTCTTCAGGCAACCCTGCAGCCGATGACCTCGTGAGGTCCTTCTCCGCCATCTGGGCTGAAACCAAGTCGACTCTGGAACGTTCCTCCGTCCGCATGAAGAAACACGCCGACAAGAACCGTCTGGATGTTCCTTTCTTTCATCCCGGAGATAAAGTCTGGCTCTCGTCCAAGTATGTCCGCCTGAAACTGCCGTCTTACAAGCTGGGTCCCCGCTTTATTGGTCCCTTTGAAGTGCTCCGACGGATCAATGAGGTGTCCTAGAAGTTGAAGCTGCCGTCAACACTTCGCATCCCGAACTCCTTCCATGTGTCCCTCCTCAAGCCGGTGGTCCTGAGCCGTTTCCACAGTGATCCTGGGGCTTCGCCTCCTCCTGTTGGTGATGACGACGTCTAAGAGGTAAAAGCCATCCTTGCGGCTAAGGAGGTCCGAGGTAGAACCTACTACCTGGTAGACTGGAAAGGGTTCGGTCCTGAGGAGAGGACGTGGGTACCTGCGGAGGATGTGGATGCTCCTCGTCTCCTCCGGAGCTTCCTGAGGAGGGGGGTCTTCAGGGGGGGTACTGTAGTGCCTGGTCCCACCAGACCCCGTGGGGGGCGCGCTCCCTCACATGTGCCCAGTCCCAGCATGGCTCCCACTTGCACTCCCAGTCATAGCCCCAGGCAGCGACGGCCTTCCTCTTACCGGTCCCATGGCTCTGCAGGCGCTGCTCCTGCTCCGGGTCCTGATGTACGTACTGCTCCCAGGCATGCTGCAGCCTCTTCCTGTCTCCCTTCCTTACACAGAGCTGCAGTAAGTGACTCTAGGCTGCGCGCGAGGCCACGCCCCCTTTCCTAAAGCGGTATGCCCCGTTTTCTGAAAGTGACCAGAAAGGTCACCTGTTACCTAATGGGTATTTAGGTTCACCTCCCCCAGCAGCAGGCACCCGTGCAACGCTTCCATTAGAGCCTTGCCAGTGTCCAGACCTCTTGTGCTGTTATCAGTTTTCTGTGCATTGATACCTGGTTCTAATCCCTTGTCTCACCGTAGTGCCATCCGTACCATTCTGGCTGTGGACGGCACCGCTCATTCCGACAGTGGACGTCACCATGCCCTACCTACCGTGGACATTATCTGTGCCGTACCTGCTGTGGACGTCACCGCTCATACCGACAGTGGACGTCACCATGCCCTACCTGCCGTGGACATTATCCATGCCGTACCTGCTGTGGACGTCACCTGCTGTGAACATCTCCGGTGCAGTTTCCGTGTCCTGCCGGCTGTGGACGTCATAACCTTGCTACACCTGGCCCTACAGAGACTCCTACTACCGGTTCCTGGCTGCCGTGCATTTAGGCCTTCTGGGGAGGCGCCGCACAGTCCCTGTATAGGAGTTCGCTGCTGGTCGCCTTCTCAGGGGAGTCCGGTGCACGGTCCAGTGGGTTCACCTCCGGACGCTCGCCGCTCCTCGGTGAGCGTAACAATTCTAGAATAATATACAGTATATATAAGGGCTTACAGTGGCCGCAGTTTATATGGAAAAACCTGGTGACTGGTTTCCTTTAAACTGCCCCCAATGTCTTGTAATGTGCACCATTAATATGGTTTTTTCAAACAAACGTTCCCCATATTTATCATAAAAACCCCCACCCTTTTTATGCTAAAGTGAATGCACTACATACCTTTTCTTTCAGTTATAGGGGTGACGCTTGCCTTCAGTTCAGTCATGGTCAGTCAGACTCCCTCTTCAAATTATGCAAGCCCCCCACATTGTGATTGACTGCCATGGCTGTCCAATATCACAGCAATCTCACATATAATTCCACGCTTGCGCACTTCCCCTCACACATATACTCAGATTCAGTGCGCATGCGCGGGCAGCTGAGGTGAAGTGCGCAAGTGGGTGATTATATGTGAGATTGCCATGACATGGGGCCAGTCATTGCAATGAATCACAACGAGGGGGGCTTGCAATTTGAAGAGGGATCGTGAGTGAACTGAAGATAAGTGTCACCCCTACGACTGAAAGAAAAGGTATACAGTGCATTCATATGAGCATAAAAAAATGGGTGTTTATTTGAGAAATATGTGAAACTTTTGTTTGAAAAAACATTTTAGTGATGCACATTGCATCACCAACAAGACATTGGGGGCAGTTTAATATCAAAAAAGGAAATGACAGTTTCCCTTTAAAGTCTGCACATGCCCAGATCACTAGAGATAGGAAAATCAATTTGTTGTAAAATGTATTACAAACAGAACAAAAACAGATGAAATATGGAAACCAAAGTGGCCTCTGATCTTGCTGCTTTTGTCATGGATCCATTTTCTTTTATACTGGATCCATTACATACCGATGACAATTTACATTTGAATAAAGCCTAACTTCTCTATGAAATCATGTAATAACGAGCGTTCTGCATTTTCAATGTTAAATACTTCATTTCAATGTATTCAATATATAGTCAGTGTATTTTCTAGTGTAGACTACCCCATGCGCAGGCCTCCTGTTTGTCCACCAGTTTATCAGCTCCACGTCTGTTTATTGTTGCCAGTTACACTTTATCTCTCTTACCAGCAGTCCCAGTATAAGCAGTCACTGCTCATCTTTTACATAATGAACCTATTCATTCAGTTACATAGACCCATGTCCACCAAGTCCACACCATTAATTTCCTTAAATTCAGCTAGTATTGGTCAGTCTTATAAATATATTCTGAATACTTGAAGTTTACATTAAGGGTTGTATTTTAAGATATGCAGATTTTATACAGCTAATGCTGCATTTAGACTGGCAGACCGAGACTGTTAAACAATTGCTGATCTGTTACATGTTTGTTGCTTGGTGTCATTTAACCCTTTATCGACATATGACACCCTGGTGCATCACATGTTGGGTCCCGTTTTTGATGCGGACTCAGCTCCAGAAATATCTTTGCAGGCAGATGATAGCTCAGTGGCAGACACAGACAGAAAGAGGGCCCTTGTGAAAGAACAATACAGTGTGTCCACCCATATCCTGTCCACCACCATTAACTTGAGAACGGTGGCAGCTATAGGCAGAGAAGTGGTGTCTAGGTATAGTAAAGTAGCCATGCGCTACGCAATGAAACCACCTAAAGCACCACCTGGTGGAAAACAACAGAGTTAGCATTTTTATCTCGAAAACAGAACGAGCTAGAGAAAAAAGGTGAATTAAAAAATTATAGGGCATCATCAATTCAATACGTATCGACACCTTGCATACAGAAATGCTATGATATCGAACCCATGACTCCCCCAAAACAATGAATGCTGGCCACGCATATGGCGCTCATTTAACTTTGATGCTTAAAGTGGCCACCGTCAGCTGCAATGCACATCTGGACTCTGGACAGCATACTGTATCTAGCTGCATGTTGTGCAATATGGTAGGTGACACGTTTGCACAAGCATCTGTGATACATCATCGTAGATCCTGCAATGTTGGTGGAGGGGTCGCATACACCTGCTGTTTTATGTGACCTCACTGAAAGGAGTCCAATGGGATCAGGTCAGGTGAGCGTGGAAGCCACTCCACGCAGCCCCCATACCCAATGACTTGTAGGTACCCAATACCATGAGGTATCACTTCACGTCCGCAGCCTTGTGAGTTTTACACGTTCTTATCATAGCATTTCTATATGCAAGGTGTCGATTTGTATTGAATTGATGATGCCCTACAATTTTTTAATTCACTTTTGTTCTCTATCTCGCTCCGTTTTTGAGATAAAAATTCTAACTCCATTGTTTTCCACCAGGTGGCGCTATAGGTGGTTTCATTGCGTAGCACGTGGCTACTTTACTATACCTAGACACCACTTCTATGCTTATAGCTGCCGCCGTTCTCAAGTTAATGGCTGTGGACAGGATATGGGTGGACACACTGTATATGATCCCTCAGCAGTCTTAAGCGGGCTTTACACGCTACGATATCGTTAATGAATTATCATCGGGGTCACGTTGTTTGTGACGCACATCCGGCGTCATTAACGATTACGCAGTGTGTGACACTTATGTGTGACCTAAAACGATCGGAAAAGCGGCAAAAATCGTTTGCCGCAGAGAGGTCGTCCTGAAACAAAAAATCGTTTTATTCTAATTAGCGATGTTGTTCCTCGTTCCTGCGGCAGCACACATCGATGTGTGTGACACCGCAGGAGCGAGGAACATCTCCTTACCTGCCTTCACTGGATATGCGGAAGGAAGGAGGTGGGCGGGATGTTTACGTCCCGCTCATCTCCACCCCTCCGCTTCTATTGGACAGCTGCCATGTGACGTCGCTGTGACGCCGCACGACCCGCCCCCTTAGAAAGGAGACGGATCGCTGGCCAGAGCGACGTTGCAGGACAGGTAAGTCCGTGTGACGGGGGTAAGCGAGGTTGTGCGCGATGGGGGAGGGTACGATCGCTTACGATCTAGCTAGCGAGATCGCAGCGTGTAAAACCCGCTTAATAGCTCACAGGTCTGCAACAAAAATTTTTCGAGAGCTGTTTTGGTTATTCCACGTAATCTTTATGTTTTTGACTGCGCTGAATCCGAAAATTACCTCTGTTTTGTCATAGGATATCACGTTTTCTGACAATTTAAGTAACTATGTTAAATAAGACAATACCTCAAAATAAATGAAAATAGACTCATAAAATTAATTTTTTATTACAAATGTTTCATGAAAATCATTTTTTTAACTGCAATGAGCTCACTAACACACACTAAAATCGATTCTTCTTCCCTGTGAGGCTTCTCTTGGTACATTTACGCTTGTGAGTAGCATCTGTAATGTCTCTCTGAAGCGTCCAACAGTAGTCTGCCATCATTGTAATGCTCCATCTTCCCTGGTATCTTCTTTCCATCTCTTTAATGTCCTGGTGGAATTGTTCACCTTGCTCTTCACTCACAGCTCCCACATTTTCAGGAAAGTTGTCAAGGTGGGAATGGAGGAAATGCACTTTCAAACTCATCAGGCAATCTAAAGCTTGAAATGCTTTTAGGATTCATCCGACGATTTGTTTGTAGTCAGGGTCTTTGTTATTGCTGAAAAATTTCTCTACGACCTCTTTAAATGCAATCCACCCTTCTTTTTGAGGATGCGTCATGGTATTGATAAACTCTTGATTGGCTTTCTAATGACTGGTCTGACGAACACACCTTCCTTCTATTTTGCCTCCGAGAGGCCTGGAAACTTGGCGACCAAGTATTTGAAGCATTCTCCATCTTTTGGAAGTGATTTTATGAATTGCTTCATCAATCCCAATTTGATGTGGAGAGGTGGTAGAAGAACTTTATGGGGAGGAACCAAAGTTTCTCAGAGGACATTTTTTTCACTAACTGTGAGCACCCTCGGCTGACAATTCTTCTTGGTCCAGTGATTTTGTTGGCCTCGACTGTCCCATAGACACAGAAAACAAGGGTATTTGGTATACCCAGCTTGTTGCCCGAGCAGCATGCACAAGACTTTCAAATCCCCGCACACTTGCCAACCGTGGTCTTCATATTTAAGTTTACGAAGAACCAATTCCAAGTTCTTTGAGGTGTATGGAATGACCTAAAGGGATGGAAGCATAAAAATCGCCGTTGTGGAGTAAAACTGCTTTGAGACTTCTTTTTGAAGAATTTATAAAAAGATGCCAATGTGTTGAACCATATTGGATTTTGAATTGACCCATCAAACCTTCGACATTGATGCAATAAACCAAGTTATCTTCCTGGACAAAGTAAGGAACGAACTTGTCTTCACGATGTCTGAACCATGAAAAAGACACTCCTGGCAACAATAAATTCTTGCTTTTGAGCCTTGAGCCGAGTAACTCAGCGGCATCTTTGGGAAGATTTAAGTCTCTTACCAAATCATTCATCTCCTCCTGGGAAAACAATTTTGGTCTTGTATCATCTTCAAAGTCAGAACTTGATTCATCTGGTTGAGGTATGACTCCACCTTCATCAGACATAGCTATCTCTTCCAAGGTAGCAGGGGCCTTGGGTACTGGTATATCTGTGCCATGGGGGATGGGACGAAATGCTGAGTGAATATTGGGGTATGAAATGGAATGCTTCCATTTTGAATTATACCCTTTCACATCGCATGAACAAAAGTAACAATCGTCACTATGGTTCTTTTGCTCTCGCCATACTATAGGAATCCCATAATGCAAAGCTTTTTTCTTACCCTTGAACCAATTTCGAAGGTCCTCAACACACCGTTTGCACACTTTATGACGCGCCCAAGCTTTATCTTGATCTCCAAGCTTTAGTCCGAAATATTCGAAGTATACTTTTTTTGTAAAGTCTGTAATATTCAGCTGTTGCTTCAACACTGTATATTCACTAGAGTTGAGCGCGGTTCACGGTTCGAGGTTCTCCAGTTCGCGGCTCGAGTGATTTTGGGGGCTGTTCTAGATCGAACTAGAACTCGAGCTTTTTGCTAAAGCTCGATAGTTCTAGATACGTTCGAGAACTGTTCTAGCAGCAAAAAGCAGGGCTTTTTACAGCTACAGTGTGCAGGAGCCATCGCTGGCAGCCTGCCAGAAGCTGGTAACTAAGATAAACATCGGGTATTCAAGCAAAGCGCTTTGGTTAGTAACCCGATGTTTATCCTAGTTACGTGCAGGAAGCCCACACTTCCCCGCTCAGCTCACTCCACCCCCTCCTGCACGCGGCATGTACACACACACACACACACACTCACACTCACCTGTCCCCAGCCAAGCAGTCCACGACACTGACGTCCTCAGTGCCACCCAATTCGCACTCCGCCGCCAGCACACATGGCTCCGCCCACCTGCACTCTGCACACATGGTCCCGCTCGGCTTACCTGCGGTGATGAAGTCCCGACCTCAGCGCTGTCACAGTCCTCCATGGCCGCCGCTTGTCACATCACCTTCTCTCGCTTCCGACCCGAGACTGACTAGCGGTGACGTCACGGGCCGCTCGCGATACTTGGCTGTGAAGGCGGCGGTCATTGAACTCAGTGACAGGTGCTGTCAGCAGTGCAGGAGATCAGTGCAGGTAATGTACCTCGCTGACAGCAGCACTTGTCATCCCCTGCAGTGACCTGGGCTGACCCATTGATGTTAGCTCAGGTCACTGCACTGCTCTCCCAGCCAATGGGGAACATCCTGCTCTTCATTGACTGGGACAGTGTGGATCGTCATGGCAACCCCTTGGATTACACCAGACCTGGATTTGTTTTTCTTTCTAATAAATTGGTTAAAGAGGGAATGTATTGGGGAGTGTTTTTTCAAATAAAAATGTGTTTGTCGTCAATTTATTTTTATTACTGACTGGGTCGGTGATGTCGGGTATCTGATAGACGCCTGACCTCACCAACCCCAGGGCTTGATGCCAGGTGACATTACACATCTGGTATTAACCCCATATATTACCCCGTTTGCCACCGCACCAGGGCACGGGATGAGCTGGGGCGAAGCACAAGGATTGGCACATCTAATGGATGCGCCACTTCTGGGGCGGCTGCGGCCTGCTATTTTTAGGCTGGGGAGAGTCCAATAACCATGGACCTCCCTAGTCTAAGAATATCAGACCCCAGCTGTCTGCTTTACCTTGGCTGGTGATCCAATTTTGGGGGGACCCCTACGTGGTTTTTTTTTTTTAATTATTTATTTAATTTAAAATAACAGCGTGGGGTGCCCTCAGTTTTGGATTACCAGCCAAGGTGAGGCTGCCAGCTGTGGTCTGCAGGCTGCAGCCGTCTGCTTTACCCTAGCTGGCTACAAAAATAGGGGGAACCCTACGTCATTTTTTTTTCCATTTTTTTGGCTAAATACAAAGCTAAGCACCCCTTAGTGCCACATGAAAGGCACCAAAGGGTGCAAAATTACAAAATGCAGGAGAGTGGGACATTATGTGTCTTTCTGCCATTATAATGACAGAAAAGACTGATATGAAGTGCACAAGCACAAGAAAATCACCAGAGCGCTCTACGCTGTGAAAAGCAGTAGAAAATGGCACTGGAGTGAGCATGTGACCGCCTCATGTAGGATGAAGCTATGGATCCTGGGTAAATTTATGTATTTTCCCTCCTTCAGTTTTTTTGCAGTACACAAAAAAAACGGAAGGCACACTGATGACAAACAGATGACATACGGACCGTCTACGGAACGGAAACGGATGCCACACGGATGCACCAGTGAAAAAAAACGGACTGTTTTTTGCAGACCGCAAAAATGGATCGGTCGTGTTAATGTAGCCTTATTCTGATCTGCCGTTTATAAACAGCAGGCAGAAATAAGTGAATAACGCCCCCCAGCGTCAGAAAATCTCCGGGGTTTCACGGCTAGCTGAGACCCTGGAGATCATGATTCAGGACGGTTTTTCCGGTCCCCGCTCACGTGATCACAGGTATACACCGTACACCGATGATCACGTTACAGTAAATGACAGCGCCAGTAAAAAATTATTTATCTCCCATCTGGCATGAACAAACATGATAAATCTCCTCCCCGGTCCCCTCCGGTCCCCCGGTGTCGCCAAAGTGCCCCCCCTGATGCCCTCCCAGAAATCCAAGATGGCCGCGCGCACAGCAGCGCGCCGGCTGCATTCACCCTACTCCTCTGATTTCTGTCGCATGTGCCATAACACATGCGACAGAAAACTCCTCCCCAGGCCCTGCCAGGTCACCCCCTATAACCCCACCAGTGTTCCCCGGTGTCCCACGGTACCTGTGCAGCGTTGATCCCCCCACAGCCCTCTCCTTCACAATAGACGCTGCCGCATGCACAGAGCGGCTGTCAGCTCAGCTTCCGGTGTTCAGACACAGTGAGTGGTGGTTATGCATCTGTAAGCTAAATGGGCGGCACAGTGGCTCAGTGGTTAGCACTGCAGTCTTGCAGCGCTGAGGTCCTTGGTTCAATTCTCACCAAGGGCACCATCTGCAAGGAGTTTGTATGTTCTCCCCGTATTTGCATGTGTTTCCTCCGGGTACTCCGGTTTCCTCCCACACTCCAAAGACATACAGTGCTATGGAATTAATAACGCTATATAAATGAATAAATTATTATTTTTACTGCAATGCCCTGCTCATGAGGTAAGGAACATAATTGATCAGGAGAGCTATATACTACATTTCCAAATGGAGGGATTTGCTTTTATAGTTTCCCTGCTGAACGACTACCAAACATGAGAGTCCGTTATACGCCACAAGAAAACACATCTAAATAGCGAGCTCTGTTGTTAAGTATTCATTCAGCTGGATAACTGGACTTAAAGGGGTATTCCATCTCCAAGATCCTATCCCCAATATATAGTAGGTGGAATAGCAATAATATCAGCAAATACCAATATTTGGAAATGTAGAATAGTTCTCCTGATTAGGCATGCCCTTACCTCATGAGCAGGGCATTGCAGCTTTGGTAGCAACCATTACGACATGGACTCTGCTGCTGTGGACCCGGGGAGAGTGAGTGCAGATTCATTGCACCCACACTCCTCACATGAAGCGTCTGCACTCCTAGAAAATGGGGGATACGTTCCCTGAGTGTCTCCCCCCCATATTCTAGACGGTCCAGAGTCGTCGTGGGACCCCTTTATTTTTTTCTTACAATAAATTGGTGAAAGAGGAAATGCTTTGGGGACTGTTTTTTCAAATAAATTTCTTTTGTCGATTGACAGTTTATGATGTTGGGTATCTAATAGACGCCATGACATCACAAACTGCTGGGCTTGATCTCAGGTGACTTTATAGCTAGTATCAACCCGATTTGTTTCCCCGTTTGCCACTGCACCAGGGCACGGGATGAGCTGGGGTGAAGCGCCAGGATTGGCGCATCTAGTGGATGCGCCACATCTGGGGTGCCTGCGGCCTGCTATTTTTAGGCTGTGAAGGCCCAATAACTATGGACCTTCCCACCCTGAGAATACCAGACCACAGCTGTCTGCTTTACCTTGGCTGGTGATCCAATTTGGGGGGGGGCCCTACTTTTTTTGTGTAATTATTAATATTTATAAAATAATTATAAAAAAAAGAGCCTGGGGGGACCTCCACATTGGATCCCCAACCACGGTAAAGCTGCCAGCTGTGGTTTTCAGGCTACAGCCGTCTGCTTTATGGGCTCCCGCTGCATTTTTTGTATTGCTAGCTAAGGATAATCCAAGCAGCTACTGGCTGCTAACCCCCACTGCTTGGTGTTACCTTCACTGGCAATGGAAAATCCAGGGAAGCATTTTTTATTTTTTTTGCCAAAAAACTACAAAAAAAGGACGTGAGCTTCGCCATATTTTTGTATGCTAGCCAGGTATAGCAGGCAGGTGCTGGAAGAGTTGGATACAGCGCCAGAAGATGGCGCTTCTATGAAAGTGCCATTTTCTGAGGCGGCTGCAGACTGCAATTCGCAGCAGTGGGGCCCAGAAAGCTCAGGCCAACCTGTGCTGCGGATTCCAATCCCCAGCTGCCTAGTTGTACCTGGCTGGACACAAAAATGGGGCGAAGCCTACGTCATTTGTTTTCTAATTATTTCATGAAATAATAAAAAAAGGGCTTCCCTTTATTTTTGGTTCCCAGCCGGGTACAAATAGGCAACTGGGGGTTGGGGGCAGCCGTACCTGCCTGCTGTACCTGGCTAGCATACAAAAATATGGCGAAGCCCACATAATTTTTTCAAAACTTCTGCATACAGTCCTGGATGGAAATGGTTGAAGGGTTTCACCAGCACAAAACTCCAGGCATTTTGTTTTTTAAAATAAAAATTCCTTTATTTTCTTATCATTAAAAAGTCCATGCTATAGTGGTCAAGCCCATGTCAGAGAGGACGCGTTTCGAACATCCAGTTCTTATTCAGTCTCTAAACCATCTAGTCACAGAACTGTTTAAAAAGGGCTGAACCCAAACATGTGATCAAATGCAAGGAGAGAGCAAGACAATTACAAAAACATTAACCCCTTAAGTTGTATCACTCCATATAATGCTTATAACACTTATATACATACATAGTATTTAAGCCAGATTAATATGCAAACATTAATTCATTTCTTTTATTTAAACCTTTAGGAAATCTTGTGCCCATTAAAAACATCCATTTTATTTCTCTCTGAAAGAGGATGTCTTTCAAATTTCCACCTCTTCTAGGTAGTTTAATTTTTTCAATGGCATTGACTTTCATGCCTTTCAAATCACCTGCATGTGCGTCGCGAAAGTGTTGAGACACTCCTGATAATTTTCTTGTGGTGGCATTATTCACATCATAAATGTGTTCAGATATCCTCTTTCTGAGAGAACGACAAGTGCTGCCTATATATTGTAACTGACAAATAGTACACGATATTAAATAAACCACATGGTCTGAACTGCAGTTTATGAGTGACATTATTTTATACGTTTTTTTATCAGTAAATGAAGAAAAATCCTTCACATTTAACATATAACCGCATAGTCCACACGATCTGTGGCCACATTTGAAAGAGCCTGTGCTAGGTAACCAATTGCCGGTATTTTTTTCTTTTTTAGTGGAACCGCACCTATTCATGTGATCACTAGGTGATAACATGGATCCCAATGTAATGTTCCTTTTTGAAACAAATTTAACTCCATTTTTTAAGATTTGATATAATGTGTCATCTGTAGATAAAATGGGTAAATATTTTTTAATAATTTTAATTACATCATAATAATTCTTACTGTATGTTGTTGAAAAAACAACTGACAATTCTTTCTGGGGATTATCTCTGGTTTTATTCATGTCCAAATATTGTGACCTACTCACTTTAGTTGTCTTGGTTTTGGCTTTCTGGAGATTTGTCATTTTATAACCTCTTGCCAAAAACCTTTTTTCAATAGTGCTGCATTCTACCTCAAAACCATTTTGGGTGTTGCAACATCTCCTGGCACGGACATATTCACCTGTAGGGATGTTATCTATAACATGCTTTGGATGGCAACTTCCCGCATGTAGTAGCGAGTTGCCTGATATAGGTTTTCTGTAAAGACTGCAATTAATTTCTCCATTATCACCCTTCCCATGGAATTGTATATCCAAAAAATTGATTTTTGATACATCATGAAAAAAAGTGAAAAAAAGATTATGGGCATTATTATTGATATAAAATATAAAATCCTCAATTTTTTTTATTTGGATTTTGCCATACAATAAGTACATCATCTATAAATCTCAGATATAATGCTATATCTGAGAAAAAAGGATTACATTGATTAAAAATATATTGTTCTTCCCACCAAAACATGAATATGCCTGCTAGAGAGGGGGAAAACCGTGCGCCCATTGAACATCCCTGCAACTGAATATATCCTTTGTTTAGAAAGGTAAAATAGTTGTTCTTAAGTAAAAACTCAGTTACATCAACCAAATAATCCTGTAGTTCAAGTGAGTAGTCAGAATATTTTTTGAGCAAATCTTTCAAAGCTAAAATGGCAAGAGAATGTGGAATGGATGTATAAAGTGATTGCACATCACAAGTTAACCAACTGTAATTATCCTGCCATTTCATCTGAGAGATAATATTCAACACATGTTTGCTATCTAGGACATAGCCAGGAGACATTTTGGGAAGAAATTGAAGGTGGTTATCCAACCACTCTGCTAGATGTTCAGTATAAGAATCAATACCTGAGACAATCGGTCTCATTTTTGGGGGAAATTGGTTTTTATGTGACTTGGGTAAAGCATGCAATAGTGGTGTTAAACAATAAGAGGGATTAAGATAATCTCTCAATTTTTCATCCATTAAACCCAAATGTAAGCCTTCTTCTAGAATTTTTTCCAAGGATTTTTTTATATCTGCAGAGGGGTCATAATCGACTCTCCTGTAGGTATCACAATCCTATAACATAGTCAATACCTCCCTTTCATAAAGTCCTGTATCCAAAACTACGACTGCCCCCCCCTTGTCAGAATTTTTTATTATGATGTTCAAGTTTTTTTGCAAGGAAATAATCGCATCCTTCTCAGTCTTAGACAAATTTTGAACCATAGGTTCTTGTAAATGAGAAAGAGCAGTTAATTCTTTTTCTACTATATTCTGGAAATCAGTCATCTGATCACACCTCGAAGGTATGGGATAAAAACTAGGATTAGGAACATTAAAGTGGGAAACCGCACAATGTGAATTAGATCTGGCACCACTATCACTTGACAAATCATGCAAATCTTGTAAAGCCATTTGTTCTTTGAATGACATAGGAGAGAAATAAGTGTCGGCTGATGCATTTGAAACATTAGGAACATTAGACCCATTTTCATCTTGAAAAAAGTGTTTTTTTACTGTTAATTTTCGGATGAACTTATTAACATCTAGTATTGTTTTAAAAAGATCAAACCTCTTATTGGGAACAAAATTTAAACCCCTTTTCAAAACACTTATTTCACTACTGTTTAAAATGCATGCCGACATGTTTATAACAGAAAAATTATTATTATCAATATTAATTTCCTTTTCCCCCTCGTGAAATGATTGTGTTGGTACACATGACTTTCTATGTTTGCGGCCGCTCCTCCTTGTTTTTTTCGATTTTTTTGGAAAAACGGCTGGTTTTTCAAGTTTTTTGACACACTTGATGAAGTGGATGGGGTGTCAAAATTATTATCGGACGTGTCAGTATTGTAATCTGTAGAGTCCACATCAGTCGTTTCAAAATCTGTAGAAGAAAAATTTACACGAGTGGAATTGTTGCGTCTTTTATTATTTTTCAATATGGATCTGGGACCAGCTTGGAAAAATCTCCTGGAGTTGTGCCAATTGTAGATTTTATTATCCTCATAGTCCCTCAGATCACGAACAAACTTTTTTTCTTTGAATGCAGTGATTGTGTCCTCAAGGGCAATGATTTTAACATTTATCTGGTCTTTCATGGTCTTATAAGCATCCAGACCTGAATATTGTGCAAGGGAAACTTCAATTTCTTTAATCTTATTCTCCAACACACCTATTTTATTTCGTTCTTGTTCTATAATTAATTGAATAAGTTTTTTGGAGCATTCAGATAAGATTGTATCCCATTTTGCAACAAATTCTTGATTAAATTCAACTGTGGGTCTTTTATTCAGCCGAAGTCCCCTGGGAACCATACTTTTGTCAAGATATGCTTGCAAGGTTTCGCTGTCCCACCAGGTACGAATTCTCGCTGACATTACTTTTTCTAAATTCCCACATAATTTGATTCATTTCTGTGTGCGTTTCCAAAGGGGTATCTTGCTTATTCAATGAAAACATTTTTGCAGCTCTCTCCATACGTAATCTATCTGAAGTAACAAAATTCTGATTGCTATTAGCATCATTCATCTGGTCTTCCATTTTATGACACAATTCTTATAAGGAACTATAAGTCATGCAATTTCATCATATATAGTATACAATGTCTCTTTTTGAAAAGATCCAAGGCAATAACGATTGACTTACTAAAAGTTCCTGATCGTGGATCACAGGGAGCACGGGTAAAGCAGCTCAAGATGAGTAATGGAAAAAGGTTTTTTGCCCAGCTCACCTGTGCAATGGAAGCCAGTAATCCTTGGCTGTGCACGGAGAAGAGGTTTGGAGAGCCAGTCCATGTGCATTGAAAATGGTTGAAGGGTTTCACCAGCACAAAACTCCAGGCATTTTGTTCTTTAAAATAAAAATTCCTTTATTTTCTTATCATTAAAAAGTCCATGCTATGGTGGTCAAGCCCATGTCAGAGAGGACGCGTTTCGAACATCCAGTTCTTTTTCAGTCTCTAAACCATCTAGTCACAGAACTGTTTAAAAAGGGCTGAACCCAAACATGTGATCAAATGCAAGGAGAGAGCAAGAGAATTACAAAAACATTAACCCCTTAAGTTGTATCACTCCATATAATGCTTATAACACTTATATACATACATAGTATTTAAGCCAGATTAATATGCAAACATTAATTCATTTCTTTTATTTAGACCTTTAGGAAATCTTGTGCCCATTAAAAACATCCATTTTATTTCTCTCTGAAAGAGGATGTCTTTCAAATTTCCACCTCTTCTAGGTAGTTTGATTTTTTCAATGGCATTGACTTTCATGCCTTTCAAATCACCTGCATGTGCGTCGCGAAAGTGTTGAGACACTCCTGATAATTTTCTTGTGGTGGCATTATTCACATCATAAATGTGTTCAGATATCCTCTTTCTGAGAGAACGACAAGTGCTGCCTATATATTGTAACTGACAAATAGTACACGATATTAAATAAACCACATGGTCTGAACCGCAGTTTATGAGTGACATTATTTTATACGTTTTTTTATCAGTAAATGAAGAAAAATCCTTCACATTTAACATATAACCGCATAGTCCACACGATCTGTGGCCACATTTGAAAGAACCTGTGCTAGGTAACCAATTGCCGGTATTTTTTTCTTTTTTAGTGGAACCGCACCTATTCATGTGATCACTAGGTGATAACATGGATCCCAATGTAATGTTCCTTTTTGAAACAAATTTAACTCCATTTTTTAAGATTTGATATAATGTGTCATCTGTAGATAAAATGGGTAAATATTTTTTAATAATTTTAATTACATCATAATAATTCTTACTGTATGTTGTTGAAAAAACAACTGACAATTCTTTCTGGGGACTATCTCTGGTTTTATTCATGTCCAAATATTGTGACCTACTCACTTTAGTTGCCTTGGTTTTGGCTTTCTGGAGATTTGTCATTTTATAACCTCTTGCCAAAAACCTTTTTTCAATAGTGCTGCATTCTACCTCAAAACCATTTTGGGTGTTGCAACATCTCCTGGCACGGACATATTCACCTGTAGGGATGTTATCTATAACATGCTTTGGATCACGGATGACGGATCACTGGCTTCCATCACACAGGTGAGCTGGGCAAAAAACCTCTTTCTACCTCCATCCAGGACTGTATGCAGAAGTTTTTTGCCCACCAAAAAAATGACGTGGGCTTCGCCATATTTTGGGTGCCTCTGCTGCGAATTGCAGTCCGCAGCCGCCCCAGAAAATGGCGCTTTCATAGAAGAAGAACAAGAAAGTTTCAGTGGCGTTTATCGATCTCTCTGCTGCATATGATACTGTGTGGAGGGAAAGACTTTTATATAAATTTCTGAAGGTGATTCCATGTAAGAAAATGATGTACCTCTTGAACAATATGATTGCAAATCGAACTTTTCATCTTATTATGGGCGATTCAACCAGTTGTAAGAAATCTTTAAACAACGGACTGGCCCAGGGTTCAGTGCTGGCACCTCTCCTGTTTGCCCTGTACCTAGCTGATATTCCTAAAACAGTGTCACGGAAATTTGGATATGCCGATGACTGGGCACTTGCTATGGTAAGCAAAACAATGGAGGAAGCAGAGGACGTTCTTACAAAAGATCTTAGTGTAATGGGAAAGTACTTCCGACAATGGAGATTAAAACCTAACCCATCAAAAACGGAAGTTTGTTGCTTTCATTTACACAATGCAAGTGCCAAGACTGAACTTAAAGTACAATTTGAAGGCCAATCTGTTAAACACAATTTCAATCCTAAGTACTTAGGTGTAACCCTTGATAGAAGTCTAACTTTTAAATCCCATCTGGATAAACTGACACAGAAACTGAAAGCGCGTAATAATATTATTCAGAAACTTTGTGGATCCTCATGGGGCTCGGCAACATCTGTTTTGAGAACATCTACTCTTGCTCTGGTGTACTTTGCTGCAGAATACTGTGCTCCAGTATGGTTAAATAGCTGTCATGTAAACTTAATTGACACTCAGCTGAACAACTCTTTGCGTATAATATCTGGTGCTATTAGACCTACACCTGTTCACTGGTTACCTGTGCTAGGTCATATCGCACCCGCAAATCTAAGAAGACAAAAGCTCCTACTTAAAGAGTACACTAAAGTAGTGAATAATGAAAAACTTCCAATACACCAAAATATCAGAGATGTTAGAATACAACGATTGAAATCAACACATCCACCCATCCGAACTGCAATCACCTTGCATGAACAAAACTTCAATTTAGAGGAGAAATGGCGAGAACTTTGGGTCAATGTAGAAGACGGTGATCCCCAAATGTTCCCTAATTTACAAAACCCCCCACCAGGCTTCAATCTACCAAGGAAAACATGGGTTACTCTAAATCGTATCAGAACAAACTTTGGCGTCTGTGCAGATTTTATTTATAAGTGGGGAAAATATGACTCTCCGACCTGTGACTGTGGAGCAGATCGTCAAACTATCCAGCACATTGTTGAGGAGTGCCCCCTGAGATCCTACCATGGTGACAAGAAGGATTTCTATATTGTAAATGATAACGCAATTGCATATATAGAAAATCTTGATATTCAAATTTGATTTTTATGCTTTTGATATTTTTCAATCACTGTCTGTTGTCTGGTGTTTATTTTTAAATGATGGTAAGATATACGTTCATACGATTAAATAAATCTGGCACTGTATCCAACTCTTCCAACAGCCCTGAAGTCGGGTGGCTTGTTGGGTAATAATGAGTTAATACTAGCTTTGTTTTACTAGCTAGTATTAAGCCAGAGATTCTTAATGTCAGTCACGTTTGACCCGGCCATTAAGAATCTCCAATAAAGGGTTAAAAAAAAGACACCACACAGAGAAAAAATATTTTAATAGAAATAAATACACAGACACATTAGAGACTCCATCTTTATTACCCCCTGTCAGTCCTCCACGATCCATGGTCTTCTGTCTTTCTCGTTCAACAAATGCAGCTCTGCTCCATCACTGCTGCATGCAGGAAGATGCTGCTTCCCATGCAGAAATCACTCTGTGAAGGCTGCACGGGAAGCAGCGTGCAGCCTTCACTCCGTGAGAGATCAGTGCTGCTGGCTGTTAGCGGTAACAGCGGTAACACTGACAGACGTGTTACCATAGCAACGGTGCTCCGATCATGTAATTCCCGGAGCCGCGGTTAGCAGTGACGTCACCGCTAACTGCGTTGCTATGGCAACGGTGATCTCCGTTAATGACCGGCTGTGTCAGCCGGTCCCTAACGGAATGGGGAGTCGACCATGTGCTAGAGCATGTCGCCGGTACACGGCGATACACAAATGTGCACCGTGTACCGGAGAGTGCAATGACAGGACCTAGGACAGGACATGACGTCAAAGCCATGTGACCAGTCTGTAGCCAATGAGATAATAGCCACGTGACTGGTCACATGGCTATTTTGACGTCACGATAGGTCCTGCATCACTGCTGGCAGTGCTGGTCACCGGGAGGATTCAGCGATCATCGGATGGAATAGCGGCAGGAGACAGAGTGCAGGAGGGATCGCGGGGCCGGTAAGTGTTATGGCAATGTTTATTAACTGTATGTGTACATTTATAATGCGTTTTTATGTGTTTGTGATTGCCTCCCATTATTTCCTATGGGTTCGAGTTCGGTTTGTCGAACGTTCGCCGAACTGAACTCGAACGAGACCTCCGTTCGACGAACCGAACTCGAGCCGAACCACGGCCGGTTCGCTCATCTCTAATATTCACCACAAATGTAACAGAAACTGTCAGGTGAATTAATACACTTCCGCTGAGCTATAATGCTAAGTTTTGGGAAACATGGTTGAATATGAAGAGCTAACACGAACTGAGATTAAAAAGTGTGAACAGGTGAGAACAAAGATAAAACAATTGAAACAAGCCCGGTCATTTCAGAGATCATTCAGCTTGCAAAATGTTGATGCTGGTTTCATTAGCTCACTCTGAAAGTTCTTTTCTTTGAAAGTTATATTTTTTTTGCATTATATATCTTCAATGCATTGATGTGAATTAATTAATAGTAATTTTGACTTTCAAAACCCTAAAAAAAAAAAAAAAAAAAAAAAAATTATGACAAATTTACTAAATTTGAAGAGAATTTTGCCGTTTGTGGCAAATCCTGACGTCCAGGATTTTTTTTTTCAATATTTTTTTCATTTTCAGCACACCAAAATAAATGGAAATTAGATGAAAATAATCAAACAGCTTTTTAGTCGCAGACCTGTGTATAGTTCATCAATGCACAGACTAGTGTGGAAAAGAGAGGACAGTGTGGAGACCATGTACATAAGGAGGATACTGTGAACGTCATATTTTTTGCATGAAGTACAGTGAGGGGCAATTATTCGGTGGCACAGAGTAGGGCAGATATTCTTATTCTGTAGCTTTACAATAACACTTTGTTATAACTGAGCCTTACCACTCACATGGGAATGGGAATCAGAAGAGATCTTAATGATGCAATCCACAGGTTTGTCCCTGCCTGACCGCAGAAGTTGGCATCCTAAGATTATGGAATAGCGCCCCCACTCAGATTATGTAATAGCGCCCCCACTCAACGTCGGCTGACCCTGAGTGTTCTTAACTGCACCCTCAACTATAAACAAAGTGAACTACAAAACAACAATTACTATAAAGGAAGTGCACACAAGCAAACAGGGCTAAGAACATGTTCATACAGTCATACAGGGGAAGATGAAGGAAAATTGAAGAAACCCAAAAGACTTAAAGAATACAGTTAGGTCCAGAAATATTTGGACAGTGACACAATTTTTGTTATTTTAGCTGTTTACAAAAATATGTTCAGAAAAACAATTATATATATAATATGGGCTGAAAGTGCACACTCCCAGCTGCAATATGAGAGTTTTCACATCCAAATCGGAGAAAGGGTTTAGGAATCATAGCTCTGTAATGCATAGCCTCCTCTTTTTCAAGGGACCAAAAGTAATTGGACAAGGGACTCTAAGGGCTGCAATTAACTCTGAAGGCGTCTCCCTCGTTAACCTGTAATCAATGAAGTAGTTGAAAGGTCTGGGGTTGATTACAGGTGTGTGGTTTTGCATTTGGAAGCTGTTGCTGTGACCAGACAACATGCGGTCTAAGGAACTCTCAATTGAGGTGAAGCAGAACATCCTGAGGCTGAAAAAAAAAGAAAAAATCCATCAGAGAGATCGCAGACATGCTTGGAGTAGCAAAATCAACAGTCGGGTACATTCTGAGAAAAAAGGAATTGACTGGTGAGCTTGGGAACTCAAAAAGGCCTGGGCGTCCACAGATGACAACAGTGGTGGATGATCGCCGCATACCTTCTTTGGTGAAGAAGAACCCGTTCACAACATCAACTGAAGTCCAGAACACTCTCAGTGAAGTAGGTGTATCTGTCTCTAAGGGTACCTTCACACTTAGCGATGCAGCAGCGATCCGACCAGCGATCTGACCTGGTCAGGATCGCTGCTGCATCGCTACATGGTCGCTGGTGAGCTGTCAAACAGGCAGATCTCACCAGCGACCACTGAACAGCCCCCAGCCAGCAGCGACGTGCAAGCGACGCTGCGCTTGTACGGAGCCGCCGACTGGAAGCTGCGGAGACTGGTAACTAAGGTAAACATCGGGTATGGTTACCCGATGTTTACATTAGTTACCAGCGCTGTGTGCAGGGAGCAGGGAGCCGCGCACACTGAGCGCTGGCTCCTTGCTCTCCTAGCTGCTGTACACATCGGGTTAATTAACCCGATGTGTAATGCAGCTACATGTGCAGAGAGCAAGGAGCCGCGCACACTGCTTAGCGCTGGCTCCTTGCTCTCCTAGCTGCTATACACATCGGGTTAATTAACCCGATGTGTACAGCAGCTACATGTGCAGAGAGCCGGAGCCGGCAGCACAGGCAGCGTGAGAGCTGCAGAGGCTGGTAACTAAGGTAAATATCGGGTAACCACCTTGGTTACCCGATGTTTATCTTGGTTACAAGCTTACCTCAGCTGTCAGACGCCGGCTCCTGCTCCCTGCTCGCTTCATTTGTCGCTCTCTCGCTGTCACACACAGCGATGTGTGTGTCACAGCGGGAGAGCGGCTTTGAAGAAAACGAACCAGGGCTGTGTGTAACGAGCAGCGATCTCGCAGCAGGGGCCAGATCGCTGCTCAGTGTCACACACAGCGAGATCGCTAATGAGGTCACTGCTGCGTCACAAAAAGCGTGACTCAGCAGCGATCTCGGCAGCGAGCTCGCTGTGTGTGAAGCACCCCTTAGTCAACAGTAAAGAGAAGACTCCATGAAAGTAAATACAAAGGGTTCACATCTAGATGCAAACCATTCATAAATTCCAAAAATAGACAGGCCAGAGTTAAATTTGCTGAAAAACACCTCATGAAGCCAGCTCAGTTCTGGAAAAGTATTCTATGGACAGATGAGACCAAGATCAACCTGTACCAGAATGATGGGAAGAAAAAAGTTTGTAGAAGAAAGGGAACGGCACATGATCCAAGGCACACCACATCCTCTGTAAAACATGGTGGAGGCAACGTGATGGCATGGGCATGCATGGCTTTCAATGGCACTGGGTCACTTGTGTTTATTGATGACATAACAGCAGACAAGAGTAGCCGGATGAATTCTGAAGTGTACCGGGATATACTTTCAGCCCAGATTCAGCCAAATGCCGCAAAGTTGATCGGACGGCGCTTCATAGTACAGATGGACAATGACCCCAAGCATACAGCCAAAGCTACCCAGGAGTTCATGAGTGCAAAAAAGTGGAACATTCTGCAATGGCCAAGTCAATCACCAGATCTTAACCCAATTGAGCATGCATTTCACTTGCTCAAATCCAGACTTAAGACGGAAAGACCCACAAACAAGCAAGACCTGAAGGCTGCGGCTGTAAAGGCCTGGCAAAGCATTAAGAAGGAGGAAACCCAGCGTTTGGTGATGTCCATGGGTTCCAGACTTAAGGCAGTGATTGCCTCCAAAGGATTCGCAACAAAATATTGAAAATAAAAATATTTTTTTTGGGTTTGGTTTAGTTGTCCAATTACTTTTGACCTCCTAAAATGTGGAGTGTTTGTAAAGAAATGTGTACAATTCCTACAATTTCTATCAGATATTTTTGTTCAAACCTTCAAATTAAACGTTACAATCTGCACTTGAATTCTGTTGTAGAGGTTTCATTTCAAATCCAATGTGGTGGCATGCAGAGCCCAACTCGCGAAAATTGTGTCACTGTCCAAATATTTCTGGACCTAACTGTACATGGAAAACCTCCAAATTCTAAATATAATGGAATGGGAAGAATGCAGAGAAGGGAATCTCACAAACCTCAGGGAAAAACAATAGAAATAATTGAGCATGATAGTCCTTAACTGAAGAGCTGGTACTCCAAACACCCATCTATCTTGGAATATAACCAGCAATAAAGGCATGTGCATGGTGAGTATAAGTAGCCCCTGACAAGATCTGATAGGACAAACAAACTATGGAAGTGAAAACATATGAATAGAAATAAAAAGGAAAGAGAAAAGAAAGGCAAGAGAACTATCAGCAGTAGGACAGAGATAAAACAGGCTGGGCCCAACAGAGACGGAGATGTTATTGTTATTGGGCATTCAAATGCATTATAACCAATATTGAGTATTACTTTATCTGTAGAAGACTCCAACCCAATGCACGTTTTGTACCTGCTCCTTCTCACACCCTGGAATAAGCAAGTGCAAAACATGCGTTGGGGTGGAGGGACACGCTACCTGAAGCTCCCACATATGAGTCCTATACAGATAAGGCAATTATTTTTATACCCAGCATTACTTGTATAAACAAGCATGTAAGGTTTAGGGCTAAACGCTAACTTTGGCAGCGACAGCTGTCACTTGGACAAAATTTGCTTGGTGCCACTGCTACCTCACAGTGCTATACAAGGTAATGGTGACACAATGAAAAACCTACACTACTGAGACAAGGTCACAAAGAATCCAACCAAATCGATTTAATTTGTGACTTGATTGTTGGGGTAGTGTAGCTGTCACAATGTGACCCTATTCACTTGTATAGCGCTGTGGTGAAGCAGCAGCACCAAGCAATCTTTGGTTCCATGACAGCTGTCATGGCCAAAGTCTCCATGTAGCACTAGCCTTATAGTGACAGGTAGCCTACTAGACTATGCCTCTGGCAGTCTATTAGGTTATTATTAGGGATGATCGAATACCTCAAATATTCGGCTTCACGAATATTTTCCGAATAGGTCGCCGATATGCGAATATCCAATGTGCAGTGTAAGTCTATGGGAAGCCCGAATAGTTCCGAATAGTTGTTATTTGGGTTTCTCATAGACTTACATTGCGCATCGAATATTCGCGAATAGTCGAATAGCGGCGACCTATTCTGAAAATATTCGCGAAGCCAAATATTTGAGGTATTAGATCATCCTTAGTTATCTATGACAGACCAGGAGGCTATGGATCCATTGACACCATGCAATTGTGCTGCGACCTTCCTCTGTCACACTCCTTACATACACTAGTTTCTATTAACAATGGTATGAGGAGTTAATTGAGCCGATGCAAGCAATGACTATACTCAATTCTCTTTACAATATCTTTTCTAGGGAGAAAGTTGAGGGATGTTAGGAAGTGGTAGCTATTGGATTGAAGATTCATTGACTTTTTACGTTCTTTTGGAAAGCGAGATGATATGAAAAGCCAGTGTGGATATGGTAAAAATGGTTAAGATATGGTTAAAAAATACAAAATGCCGTACTTTGTAATGGCAATTTTTTTTATTAACTCATATGTTCACATTAATCCAGTTAGAGACAAAAGGCAATGACTTATCAAGAATGCTATACAAGTTTCTACAAAAAGTGGAGTAAGATGCACCAAACTCATTACAAGGTGTGTGTCTTTTAAAAGGACAATGTCAGCACAGAAAGACTGTTAAAACCAAGTGCATCATGAAGTGGCAAAACATTTAGGTGCACCTTCCCACCTGCTTGTCTTCCCTCTATATCCCGCCCTCCACTTCTTTGATTGACAGCTCTTGCTTCTTAAAGCCAGAAAATGGAAGTGATGGATGGAAAAAAGCGGGTTGGAAGCTGAACTTAAATGTTTGCCCCAGAATCTGTAGTTGATTGTAACAGTCACTCTGTGCTGACAGAGTCCCTTTAATGAGTTTGGTGCATTGTTCAACTACAGTGCACCACTGGAGAAATACTGCATGTTCCAATCAGTAAGCGGAGGTAGATTTTTATTGTAATTTACACCTCTTTTGAAGCATAAATTATAAATTTGTTGGACAAACTTGACCACTTCTGTCCTGACTAAACTCCAACTACATTTCACAAAGTGAGTGGAACAGGCTACGACTGACCTGTTTGATGAAACAAAGCCAAAAGGTGCATTTGATGCAGCCGGTAACAGTACTATTACTGTGCTCGGACCCGGATCCGCAGTGGCTCGAGGGGTCTCCGGATCCGAGGCGGGGTCGTGTGACAGCCTCGGAAATAAAAAGGGGGAAGATGTGTTTTGGGTGGTGAATGAGATAATGTTCGTGACGCCACCCACGGTGTGTGGTAATGGTAGAGACCACCGCTGCTGTTGGGGAGCCCGGTGACGATGTTGAAGCAGCAGGATGTTTAACCCCTCCGTGGGTAGGGGGCTTGGTGTCGTGCGGTCCGGTGATGGGATGGAAAGGGGAACCTGTCGAAGGTGAAGGGATATCGGGTACTCACACAGTCCAAAGTCACTGACGCTGACACCAGGTAAACCAAACTCTTGAATGCTCTGTTTCTCTTGGTTGAGCACGCTGGGTCCATGCCCCTTTGGTGTCTGAAGCCTTGTCCCTTGGCAGTGTGTGTAACTTGGTGGATCCCTTTCGCCTAAGACTACTCGGTTCCCGCTCACCTGCGTGGCTAGAAAGGTGAGCCTACTCTCAGGGTTCATGCTTGGGATTTTCTGGACGATTTTGGGAAGTCCTATCCCCCTCGTTGCGCTAGTACCCCGATTCTGGAGCGGGTGGGGAACGGTTACTGAAGACTCCGTTCCCGTCGGGTGAATTACTGGGCTGCGTAAAGCTACTTCCCAGCCTAGGGTCCGCGTACCCCATCGTGCCCTGGCCCCTGCCCGGTTGTAGCACAAGGCAGCCGGCCTGCTCTCTGTAGCAGCACCAAAACCCTTGTCGTCCTGTCACCGCTGTCTCACTGTTCAACTCTACTCAACTCAACTACTGACATCTCTGCCCTCCCTCTTCCATCCCCCCATCTGGGTGGCCCTATTTCCCTCAGGCTGCCAATGGGTGGTTGGTGGGTATGGTGCAAAGTGTTCCTCAGGATTTGTGTACAGCTGTTGGTAGCAACACCAAATTGACAGGACCCACCAAGGAGGAGCGGGTACCATGCAGAAGGGCAGATTGCACGGCACCCTTGTGATTACCTGATAGGCCAGGGCATCACATTACCACCTTATAGGTCTATGTGCCTATCAAATTTACATCCAAAGAATAAATGATAAGTACCAATGTCATCTACCATATTGAAATATGTGCTTATCAAAGGCAAAATACAATAGGTACAAAGTAAAGCAACTACTGCAATAGCCACTGTGAGGTAGCACGGTCGGCTGCGCAGCAGAAGACACGGGATCCAGGCATTAAGGTTCACAGCACACGGTTTTAATGTCCAAACAAAAGTCCATAACAAAAATACATGTGCCTCTCCAGCAGAAAACTCAGGGAGTTCTGTTCACTCCCTCACACCCGGCACACCTGCCCTTGTTCCTGATTCTATTTAACCCTTCCTTCAGCCTGTAAGGAAACAGCATTAACCCTATAGTGGATTTACTTTCTATCATGGAGTGAGCACAACCGGGGCGAGACATACCGGCCGTCATAGATAACCCCGGTCACAGTCTCACACACTCCCCCCCTCAGTTCAAGCGTGCGGGGTTGAACTCCAGCCATCAAACACGGGCCGCGGGACAAGGCATCGGCGTTGCCCTGCAACCCACCGGCCCTATGTTCAACCGTAAACCGGAAGTTCTGCAGAGAAAGGAACCACCGGGTAACCCGGGCATTCCGTTCCTTGGCGGACCTCATCCAGACCAGTGGAGAGTGATCCGTCACTAAGCGAAACTGCCGTCCCAGCAGGTAATAGCGTAGGGACTCCAAGGCCCACTTGATCGCCAGGCACTCCTTCTCCACTACGCTATAATTCCGCTCGGGAGGGGTGAGCTTCCTACTTAAGAAGGTGACGGGGTGTTCCTCCCCCTGAACCACCTGAGACAGCACTGCCCCCAGGCCGACCTCCGAGGCGTCAGTCTGTACTATGAATTCCTTCCGGAAACCAGGGTTGACCAGAACGGGCTGACCGCACAGGACCTCCTTCAGGGCCCGGAAGGAGTCCTCGGCCTGCGGAGTCCAGCGCACCATGACGGACTTCTTGCCTTTGAGAAGGTCCGTCAAGGGGGCTGATAGTCCCGCAAAATCTTTTACAAACCTCCTGTAGTACCCCACGATACCCAGGAAGGCCCTAACCTGCTTCGTGGTCAGGGGTCTAGGCCACTTCTGGATCGCCTCAACCTTGTTAATTTGGGGCTTAATCACTCCTTGGCCTATCACGTAGCCCAAGTAGCGGGCTTCCGTGAGTCCCAATGCACATTTCTTGGGATTGGCTGTCAATCCGGCTGTTCGAAGCGCGTCCACCACCGCTTGTACCTGTTCCAAGTGAGTCTGCCAATCGGAGCTGTAAATAATGATGTCATCCAGGTACGCTGATGCATACACCTGGTGGGGTTCCAGCACTAAGTCCATCAACCTCTGGAACGTGGCCGGAGCGCCATGTAACCCAAAAGGCAAGACAACATAGTGGAAGAGACCCTCCGGGGCAACAAAAGCGGTTTTCTCCTTGGCGGACTCCGTTAGTGGCACCTGCCAGTACCCCTTGGTCAGGTCGAGCGTGGTAAAATATCGCGCCTGTCCCAGCCTATCAATCAGCTCATCCACCCGGGGCATGGGGTAGAGATCAAACTTGGATATTTCGTTCAATCTCCTAAAGTCATTGCAGAACCTTAAGGAGCCATCGGGTTTTGGTATTAGGACAATCGGACTAGCCCATTCACTCCGGGATTTTTCGATGACCCCCAGGCGTAACATTGTCTTTACTTCCTCCGATATGGCTTGTCGTCGAGCCTCCGGTACTCGGTATGACTTCAGGCGTACCTTCAGGTGGGGCTCGGTGACAATATCCTGTCGTATCAGACTGGTCCTACCGGGCAGCTCGGAGAAGACATCGGGGTTCTGCTGAACCAACCGTCTGGCCTCTCGCCTCTGTGTCTTGGTGAGGGCTTCTCCAATCCTTACTTCCGGTTCGTCCTCTCCGGAGGTCGCTGGAGCCGGATGTGAACGACCCGAAGAGGAGGGAGGTGGGGAAAAAACAGCCATCAGGCTTTCCCGTTCCTGCCAAGGTTTTAATAGGTTGACATGGTATATTTGTTCAGGTTTCCGCCTACCGGGCTGCAATACTTTATAGTTAACCACCCCGACTCTTTCCTTTATCTCGTAGGGGCCTTGCCACTGAGCCAGGAATTTACTCTCCGCCGTGGGGATTAATACCAACACCCGATCCCCGGGTTTAAAGGTCCGCACGGTGGCTTGTCTATTGTAGTGGCCGCTTTGCGCGGCCTGAGCCTCCTGTAAATGCTCCTTCACAATTGGCATGACCGCGCTTATGCGGTTCTGCATACCTAAAATGTGTTCGATCACACTTTTATGGGGGGTGGGCTCTTGTTCCCATGTTTCCTTTGCCAGGTCCAACAATCCCCGGGGATGTCGCCCGTATAACAATTCAAAAGGCGAAAACCCTGTGGATGCCTGTGGCACCTCTCGTATGGCAAACATCAAATAGGGAAGCATCATATCCCAGTCTTTCCCGTCTTTTGAAATCACCCTTCTTAGCATGGTTTTCAGGGTTTTATTGAAACGCTCGACTAAACCGTCCGTTTGAGGATGATACACAGACGTACGCAACTGCTTGATCTGGAGTAGCCGGCATAGCTCTTTGGTCACTTTAGACATGAATGGGGTCCCCTGATCCGTAAGGATCTCCTTGGGCAACCCCACCCGGCAGAACACAGCAAACAACTCCCGAGCTATAAGCTTTGCTGCAGTATGTCTGAGAGGTATCGCCTCGGGATACCGGGTGGCATAGTCAACGATCACTAGGATGTGTTGGTGCCCTCGAGCGGACTTTACGAGGGGCCCCACCAGATCCATCCCTATCCGTTCAAAAGGGACTTCTATAATGGGTAACGGTGCCAACGGACTGCGAAAATGGGTCAGGGGTGCGGTAAGCTGACACTCCGGGCAGGTTTCGCAGAACTGTTTTACCTCCCCAAAGACCCCGGGCCAATAGAACCTTTGCAATATTCGCTCCTGCGTATTCTTGACCCCTAGGTGGCCACTCATCAGGTGTTTATGAGCCAAGTCGAGGACCCGCCGGCGATGCGGCTGGGGCACCACCAACTGCTCTACCCCTACGCCCCGTATTTCATCTACCCGGTAGAGTAAATCCTGTTTAAGAGCGAAATGGGGGTACCTTACCTGGGCACCGGGCAGCTGTGCCACCCCGTCAACTACTGTCACCCGACTCCGAGCATGTATTAACGTAGGGTCCTGCAGTTGGGCTGTCCCAAACGTATCCGGGGACGCCTCCAACTCCGGGATGGGCTCGACCGTCTCAGCCTCTCCTGCCAATACCTCTAGGGGTGACCTATCGGGTTCACACTCTGTCCCTATCATGGTGACCCCTACGGCAGGTGTCCTGGATTCAGGATTGTAGGGCTCAGGTCCCGGACCGACCAATATCTGAGGGGACTTAGGGGGTCCCCTCCATAAAGTCCAAAAATAGGGCAGATCCCTTCCTAGGATCACGTCATAAGGAAGAGTGTTAAGAAGTCCCACCTCATGTTGCACCTGACCGCAAGGTGCTGTGATGGTGGCAATCACCGTGGGATAGTCGCGGCGGTCCCCATGTATGCAAACCACCCCCACGGTGCGTCCTGTGGCCTTTACTTTAGCCCTCAAGGTGGATCGCACAAGGGTCACTAAGCTTCCGGAATCCAACAATCCTGTAACCGGACATCCATTCACCTGTATTTGGCACAAGTGGGGCTCCGTCTCTGGGGAGACCAGGTCAGCGGTACACACCACCTGAGCATACATTGAACCCCGCCGGGTAACCCCACAATCCATGGGCTCCGTGGTGAGTGGACACTGGGCTTCCATATGTCCCACCCGCTGGCACCGCCAACATCTAATGGGGACGGAAACCCCCTTGACGGGTTGTCGTTTAGGGTACAGAACCTTCCGGACCTCAGGAATGGCGGCCGCGGCCTCAGACGGGACGGTAGGGGACTCCTGCACCGTTGTCAGCGGTGGGTCCTTGGCCCTAGGCTTGGAGGGGCCGGACCGACGGGCGGTACGCAAAGTCTCAGTGTCCCGTATCAAGTCCTGCGTAGCCACATGCCGCTCTACCAGGGACACTAATTGGTCCAGGGTACTCGGGTCACCCTGTCCGACCCACCGTTGAACGGTGACGGGTAAAGTGCGCACAAAACGATCCACTACTACCCTTTCCACCATTTGCACCGGGCTCAGAGTGTCAGGCTGCAACCACTTTTTTACAAGATGCAACAAGTCATAGGCCTGGGAGCGTACGGGTTTGGCTTCCTCATAGAACCACTTATTTACCCGCTGAGCCCGTACATAGGTATTCACCCCCAACCGAGCCACTATTTCGGCTTTCAGGGTCACATAGTCAATGGCGTCCTCGGTACAGAGGTCTAGGTACGCTTTTTGGGGTTCCCCTGTCAGATAGGGCGACAATACCTCAGCCCACTGCGGGGTCGGCAGCTTTTCCCGCTCGGCCACCCGCTCAAACACCGCCAGGAACGCTTCCACATCATCCCCCGGGGTCATCTTTTGCAACGCTTGTCTCACCACTTTCCAGACGCTGCCGTCGTCACCCGGTCCCGGGGTTGTTGCTGCCGGTCCGGCACGGATCGACTTGGCCAGGAGAACCATCTGTTCTTGGTGCCTTTTTTCCTGCAATTGCAAGGCTTGCTGCTGACGTGCATTGGCTTGATCCATCTGTTCTTGGAGTTTTTTTTCCTGCACTTGCAAGGATTGGAGCAGGTGTGCATTGGTCTGTTGCTGCTGTGCATTAGCCTGAGCCAAATGCTTTAGTATGTCCTCCATGGCGTCGCCGGGTTTGGGCTTTAGTATAGCCGCTCGAATCCAGGACATGCGCAGCTGGGTCACCAGGGATGGATGCTACACCTCACCGGCTGTCATGCCCGCCGATTCTCCACCATATGTGAGGTAGCACGGTCGGCTGCGCAGCAGAAGACACGGGATCCAGGCATTAAGGTTCACAGCACACGGTTTTAATGTCCAAACAAAAGTCCATAACAAAAATACATGTGCCTCTCCAGCAGAAAACTCAGGGAGTTCTGTTCACTCCCTCACACCCGCCACACCTGCCGTTGTTCCTGATTCTATTTAACCCTTCCTTCAGCCTGTAAGGAAACAGCATTAACCCTATAGTGGATTTACTTTCTATCATGGAGTGAGCACAACCGGGGCGAGACATACCGGCCGTCATAGATAACCCCGGTCACAGTCTCACACCACATATAGCAGGGAATGGCCCAGAAATAATGTACTTACAATAACATAAGCTAATGGTAGCAGCCTAGATAACGCACATCCTATGAGCATGCTGTTTCTGCTGACTAGGAAAGTACAGTCATCCTAGTATAGGAAAGAAATCCTGGCTTGCACCAAGTGATCCACCATTCTAGACACCCGTTTTGCCACAAAGGGATTGTCCAGGAGCTACACACATTTATACATGACTAGAAGGTGGCCCGATTCTAACGTATCGGGTAGTCTAGAATGTGTATGTAGGTTAGCAGATTGAATAATAAAATAATGAATGGAATGAATGAGTTAGTTTTAATTTAGTATTCTTATAATTGTTTATTGGTTTTAAAATGACAAACAATAGAAGAAACAGTTTTAATAGATGAGTCTAATGTTTAGTGATGTCCATGGCTTGTAATGAAAGAAGGCCATGAACAGTGTAAAGTTAAGTAAAAATATGCTGATGCTGTGATGTGGCACAATGCTGGTATGTGCTCCCATCAAAGTGCAGCCACCATCCTGACATGTGCCCCGATCCTGCGGGGTAATGTGTGGGGGGGGCGGAGTGCGGGAGGTGGAGCCAAGCGGGGCCATGGCGCTGAGGACATCAGGGGGTGGAGACGAGCGGTGGGTATGTGTCGGCTGGTTTGCCGATGTGGGCTCCCGGGGGTGCAGCACTCATCGGGGAGTCGGGACTCCGTGATGCTGCGGGGAAAAGTGTCGCGCGTCATCCTGTCGGCCCCTAGTTCAGGCTGTTCAGTTAGCTAAGCTGTTGGTTGCAGGCTCTTTAGCGCGCAGTGTGGCGACGGTTGTCATTGTAGTGATGTCATTTTGGCGCAAGACAGACAGACAAAATAAGGCAATTATATATGTAGATTAGGGATCTGTCGTGGGCGGAGGAGGGGACGCTGCGCTCTCCCACTGCTCGGGTCCGGCTGCTGCTGCTGCTCGGCGGTGGCTCGAGCGGTGGGCCGGATCCCGGGGACTCAAGCGGTGTTCCTCGCCCGTGAGTGAAAAGAGGTAGGGATTGATTGGATGGTGGGTTTGAGTATTGTCCGTGACGCCACCCACAGTTGTGGTGATATTGGTGACACCACCGCTGCTCTGGACGGGGATCCCGGGAGCGGTGACAGGGAGCAGCTTTGTTGTTAGTTCTCCCCTCTGTGGGTAGGGGGTTGGTTGTCCTGGGGCCCGGTGATGGGGAAAGGGATGGATGGCAGGCGGGTTACGGAGTCTGGTGAGGTGCAGGGTCGCAGGGGCAGCGCTGTGCCGCACGGCACGGTGGTACTCACTCAGCCAATGATGAGGACACAGTTCTCAGTAAAACACACGGCTGGATGGACGGGTCCCACAGACGGCTGCGGTGGTTTCTGCTCCTGGCAGGTTGATTGTGGCTGCCTTTCCCTGCACCTATGTACGGTAGATGGTTACGATGGGTTCCCACCGGTAACCCGCTCCCCAGCTTGGATATGGGCTGGAGGAGCCCCTTTTTGCCCACAGGCTCTGGCCCTGGAAAACGGTTGCCTTGGCGGTGGCGGTGTCTCCCTCTCACGGTTGGGCGGTTGCCTTTTGTCGGGACTTGGCTGCTGGGGAACCCAGGAGGTTCCCTTCGCTGACGGATTCGACAAATTCACGGCGACTCCTAGCCTTGTCAGGCTCCGTAAACCCCTGCCAGATGGTGCTGACTTCTCTTTGTGTACCGGTCCGGTACCGCCGGGCCACCGCCCGTCCACGGTCCTTATGGTAGACTCCAATCGGTCACTCCTGCAGACGGTCACCACCGTCTGCCAACCTTGCTGTACCGCCCGGGCCACACACCCGGACGCTGTCAGTTAGTTGCTCCACTACCACTTCACTTCCTTCCACTTTCACCTCCAAAACTGATCTGTCTGTTTTCCTGCCTCCAGGACTGTGAACTCCTCGGTGGGCGGGACCAACCGCCTGGCCCACCCCCTGGTGTGGACATCAGCCCCTGGAGGAAGGCAACAAGGGTTTTGTGTCTGACTTCGGTGTGCCTGCTGGGAGTGTGGGGTGTGTTGATGTTGTTCTCTGTGGCCCCTGGCTTGTCCAGGGCGCAACATTCCCCCTTAGTTAAATGCAGACCGTCCGCGGGCTGCCCGTCCATCACCGGTTTTATTTTCACAACTAAAAAATAGAAAAGGTAAAACGGTAACACATTACAATTATATTAACATCTTCCCACATCGGGAGGTACTCTTATTTAAACGTTACGGTTACGGCTTCCGCGCTCTCCCACCCAAGCAACCTGGCCCTGATGCTGCCCCTAAGCAAACAGGCAGCACCCCTTGACCCCAGTCCAGCACAAGTTGCCCGAGCGGGTTCTGTCCTTTTCAGCGGACCCACGTCCATGGGGAACCCCTGAAACCCCCAGAGGATCGCCACCGGTTCCGGTGATGGCTGGGCCCCAGCCTGCTCCACTGCGGGCCCTTCCTCCAATCTGCCTTTCCGGAGGCGGTAACGGTGAAAGCCACAACAACATTATTTACATGCCACTAGTTTGTGGTTGCCCTGCTAGTTCTCGGGCCTGTTCATAAGGAGTCCCTTATGCAACTCTTGTAGACAGTCCCCACGGGGACAACGGTGCCGGCAACGACCGGTTTCAATCAAGCTGTAAATCAGGTGAACTTCATCGATAGATTATTAAACAGCACTCTGGTGGTCCCAACGGGGGACGATTGCAACGGGACTCCGCTGCCATCACTCTGATTCTTCTGATGAGGCGGCCCCATCCTCCGCCACCAGCATATCAAACATGCAGTGACATACCTGTTGTGACAGGGGTGCCCGGTATCCGTTCCCACCATTGCGCGCGGTGTAATAAACTACCGGTTCTCCCACGTAGCGGAGACGCTCACTTGCCTCCTCACTTTCAGGGGTGGGCTCAGCACCGGAGCTGGAGTCACTATCACTTGTCTCTGCGTCAGGCGGGTTGCCGCCAGCTGCCGCAGCCTCCTGGCTTCCAGTATCCAGCAGATCAGGGTCAGCTGTAGTAGCACGGGGCAGTAGGTCAGGTTGGCTAACACTGAGGCACCCCAAGGATAATGGTAGGGATGATATGAGGGCCGTGATAGGACCGGGCCCCCCAGCCGCAATGGCCGGTCCTGGTAGAACATGGGGACGTGGGTTACCCGTTGGCTCCGTCACATCTGCGCCCATCCCATACATTGGGGCAGCTGCAACCAGCATTTCCACCTCATGAGTCCACTGCTCCATCATGAGATATATCTGACTTTGCTGGCGTGGGTGGAACTCCATCACTCGGGCCTTCATCTATGCCACGGTCCCGGGCTCGGGGTCTGGCGCAATCGCTGCCGGGACTTCTGGCACGTTTTTATTAAGGGGCCGCGGTCTCAGCGGCTCCCACGGGAGCGGTTCAGGGGAGTCCTGAGCGTCTGCAGCCGGTTGGTCCGCCGGAGCGGGTTGGCAGGGTATCGCTACCGGTTGAACAGGTAGCGGGCCTAGTGGCGGGGCGGCAGCAGCCAACACGGGTAGCGGAGAGGGAGGCAGGGTGAGCAGGTGCAGGCCGGGCTCCTCAGCCGCAGTGGCCGATCCCTCGGGAATACAGGGGCGTGGGTCTCTTACCCGCTCCTCCAAATCCCCTTCCACCTCACGTCTCCGCATAGCAGCCACCACGTCCGCCATGTCGGTCTCCCACTCCTCCAGGAGGAGCTGCATGTGGGCTTGCAGACGGTTATTCAGCGGGGCAGTCCGGTCTCTCAGCCACATCGCCGTTCCGGGTGCGGGAGCATCTTCGTTGGAAGTCAGACTGTGCATCTTTGCAATGAAGTCCTCCAGGAACCCGGTATCGCTGCAGAGTCCTGGCGTCTCTGCTTTTATAGCCGCGCTCACATGCGGCCAGCCGCCATTCCATCCCTCTTAGTCTTTTTCCGGCTCCTCCTCTACAGGGGCGGGGTTTTGGCCTTTGCGCCTTCACTACTCGAGGAGACGCTCGAGCGGGAATTCTTCGCGCCCAAGATGGCGGCTTCACAAATTTTCCGGCCGGACACCTCCGGAGGTAACAAGGCGCACCTCTACCAGACGGCAGAGCGGTAAGATCCTGTTCATGACGCCAAGTTGTCGCGGGCGGAGGAGGGGACGCTGCGCTCTCCCACTGCTCGGGTCCGGCTGCTGCTGCTCGGCGGTGGCTCGAGCGGTGGGCCGGATCCCGGGGACTCGAGCGGCGTTCCTCGCCCGTGAGTGAAAAGGGGTAGGGATTGATTGGATGGTGGGTTTGAGTATTGTCCGTGACGCCACCCACGGTTGTGGTGATATTGGTGACACCACCGCTGCTCTGGACGGGGATCCCGGGAGCGGTGACAGGGAGCAGCTTTGTTGTTAGTTCTTCCCTCCGTGGGTAGGGGGTTGGTTGTCCCGGGGCCCGGTGATGGGGAAAGGGATGGATGGCAGGCGGGTTACGGGGCCTGGTGAGGTGCAGGGTCGCAGGGGCAGCGCTGTGCCGCACGGCACGGTGGTACTCACTCAGCCAATGATGAGGACACAGTTCTCGGTAAAACACACGGCTGGATGGACGGGTCCCACAGACGGCTGCGGTGGTTTCTGCTCCCGGCAGGTTGATGGTGGCTGCCTTTCCCTGCACCTATGTACGGTAGATGGTTACGATGGGTTCCCACCGGTAACCCACTCCCCAGCTTGGATATGGGCTGGAGGAGCCCCTTTTTGCCCGCAGGCTCTGGCCCTGGAAAACGATTGCCTTGGCGGTGGCGGTGTCTCCCTCTCACGGTTGGGCGGTTGCCTTTTGTCGGGACTTGGCTGCTGGGGAACCCAGGAGGTTCCCTTCGCTGACGGATTCGACAAATTCACAGCGGCTCCTAGCCTTGTCAGGGTCCGTAAACCCCTGCCAGATGGTGCTGACTTCTCTTTGTGTACCGGTCCGGTACCGCCGGGCCACCGCCCGTCCACGGTCCTTACGGTAGACTCCAATCAGTCACTCCTGCAGACGGTCACCACCGTCTGCCAACCTTGCTGTATCGCCCGGGCCACACACCCGGACGCTGTCAGTTAGTTGCTCCACTACCACTTCACTTCCTTCCACTTTCACCTCCAAAACTAATCTGTCTGTTTTCCCGCCTCCAGGACTGTGAACTCCTCGGTGGGCGGGACCAACCGCCTGGCCTACCCCCTGGTGTGCACATCAGCCCCTGGAGGAAGGCAACAAGGGTTTTGTGTCTGACTTCGGTGTGCCTGCTGGGAGTGTGGGGTGTGTTGATGTTGTTCTCTGTGGCCCCTGGCTTGTCCAGGGCGCCACAGATCTCCTCTATAGGATCTTTTTTTCTACGCTAAATAAGTGCAATATTCAAAGGATTTTCAAGATACTTCCAATCCTAATTAATAATATACACTGCTCAATTAGGTGGATTCTTAAATCCTCTCAATCACAATCTGGCCACATGAAGTTGGACATTGTCCTACAGCAGTAGGAAACCAGAGCCCACTGCTAAGGCATATGGTCCGAAAATGGCTCTAAAGAGTATGTGCACACATAAAAGAGGTGGTTTACTACTCATCATTAGGGGCCACATCACTGTAAAACTCATAGAGAAAGCTTTTCTCAAATACCTTGTATAGTACATTCTACCTCTGAGTGACGCTATTGCAGTCCGCTCATCCCCATCAAGTGAACCCTGGGCTCCGTCACCTCTGAGATCCGGTGATGTCATATCAACGTCCAGTTGACCCGACACCACTGAGTCGGGTCCCATTCTCCATGAGTGAATGGGCTGAGGGTGGAGTTTCACCGCTCGTCACAGCCCAACATTGCTCCTGCTTGAGAGGAGGAGAGAGCACGTGAAATGCTGGGCGGTGAAACTCCAACCACAGCACAGTCACTCAGGGAGACTGGGGCCAGCCTTGGTGATGTCGGGTCAACTGGAAGTTGACATGACATCACTGGATCTCAGAGATCACGGATCCCGGGGATCACTTGATGGGGATTAACGGACTGCAATCCACATCACAAGGTATTTGAGAAAAGCCTTCTCTATCAGTTTTACAGTGATGGGGCCAGTAATGCTGAGTAATGAACCACCCCTTTAAAGGGAACCTGTCACCTGAATTTTCGCTATGAAACTAAAAGAATCCCCTTCTGCAGTTCCTGGGCTGCATTCTAGATAGGTACATCTTCCTACTGGCCCCCCTTTCAGACTGAAATAAACACTTTATAAAATCTTACCTTTTGGTATGCTAATGAGCTTTGCTGGCCACGGGGGCTGGCTGTATTTCTTCCGTTATTCCCTCTCCTGCCACTATTTGCCGTCCCCCTGTGTTGATTTACATCAATGAGGCCGCCGCCCTCATGTTACGCAAGGCTCCTGAAGTCTCATGCATGCCCAGTGACACTATCGCGGGAATGAGCGCTGTTGATGTAATTGTGCAGGCGCGAGATTATGGGCGGCACTGTGAATGTCATCACTAGCGTCATCCAATTACCCGGCCATAATCTCGTGCCCGCGGTAATAGGTAATGTGGATGATATGGCCAGCGCTAGCGCATAACTGTCGAGGCAGAGGGAAAAGTGCGGGCACGAGATTATGGGTAGAAAGCAAAATTGGCTGGAATAGATAGCGGATGCCATGTCGCATTTGCAAAGTCCCTGATGTGCCTAAATAGTGGAAACACGTGACAAGTCACCCCATTTGGAAACTAGACCCCTCAAGGAATTTATCTAGAGGTGTGGTGAGCACCTTCAACCCACAGAAGCTTAACAGAATATTATAACGTTGAGCTGTGAAATGAGAAAAATACATTTTTTTTTAAAACTCGTTTTATTGAAGAATTTACATAACAGTAAAGTATTAACATGCATGTACGCATCAGCATAAACTGTGTATCACAATAATACTTCCTCATTGTCAGTAACATTTATGAATTTTCAAGTGTGCATTAAGTGGGCTCTACACGCTACAATATATCTAACGATGTGTCGGCGGGGTCACGTCGTAAGTGACGCACATCTGGCATTGTTTGTTACATTGTAGCATGTAAAACCTCCGTGCGATTGCGATTGAATGTTAAAATGTTGATCGCATGCACGTCGTTCAATTACTAAAAATTGAACGTCAGGTTGTTCAATGTTCCCGAGGCAGCACACATCGCTGTGTGTGACACCCCAGGAACGATAAACTCAGCTTACCTGCATCCTGCGGTTCCCGCCGGCAATGCGGAAGGAAGGAGGTGGGCGGGATGTTTACGTCCCACTCATCTCCGCCCCTCCGCTTCTATTGGCCGGCTGCCGTGTGACGTCGAAGTGCCGCCGAATGTCCCTCCCACTCCAGGAAGTGGATGTTCGTCGCCCACATCGAGGTCGTATGGTAGGTAAGTACGTGTGATGGGAAATAATCATTTGTGCGACACGGTCAACAAATTGAACATGCCGCACATACGATGGGGGGGTCACATCGCATACGATATCGTATGCAAAATTGTAAGGTGTAAAGCAGCCTTTATACAGTCAGATTGTCAATACCATAATACAGACAAAATTTCAAAATGTAAACATATCAAAATATTGATAGAACAAACTCATTGACCCATTCATGAGTATGCTCAAGAAAAGGAGGAGAAACAAAATGTTACAGTACTTGTGAGGCAGCACAAAATAAAAGCAAAGCAAGGTCAGGCGCCCACCAAATCCCTTAAATTGGATCTGAGAAACTGCTCATATAATCCAGTCATCGGAGAGTCCAACTATCCCCCAGACCCTTTCAAATTTTTGTGGACAGACTCTATTCTTATAAATAAACTATTCAAAAGAAGAGGTGGTAATTACCAATCTGATCCACAATGAGCGAGTAGGGGGACGACTATCCATCCATCTAAGGATTATCCCCTTATGCGCAAGAAATAATGTTTTCTTCAGAAAAGTCTTGTCATACCATGACCATTCGTCTGCATTTAATACCCCGAGTAGACACAATATAGGGTCAAGCGGGACCTCCAGGACAAGGATCGACGATAGTAGTTGCACCACATCCCTCCAGTATGCCTTCATGAAATGACAATCCCATATCATATGCCAAAAATCCGCCCTAGCCCTCCCACATCTCAAGCAGCAGTCGCTCCGAGAGCCCCCCATCTTATTCCGTCTTACAAGAGTAATATACTGGCTATGTCCGCACTTTGCTTTTTACCTGCTTTTTTGCTGCTTTTTCAACTGCAGCGTTTAATGCCAAAATGGTTGTGTTCTGCTTTTCAAGCAAAGTCTATGGGAATTTGGGTTTCTAGACCGCACTATGCAGTTCAAAAAGGTGCCTTTTTGTTGCAGAACTTTGGTCAAAAACTCTGCTTTGCAGTGCAAAACCCAAATGGCAAAAACAATTGACATGTCAGTTGTTTTTGCCATTTGGGTTTTGCACTGCAAAGCTGAGTTTTTGACCAAAGTTCTGCAACAAAAAGGCACCTTTTTGAACAGCATAGTGCGCACAAGAAACCCAAATTCCCATAGACTTTGCTTGAAAAGCAGAACACAACCATTTTGGCATTAAACGCTGCAGTTGAAAAAGCAGCAAAAAAGCAGGTAAAAAGCCAAGTGCGGACATAGCCTAACTCTGATGAATAATGTACAATTGGATGAATTTGTTATTAATAGCTGGAGATACGAGAGTATGAGATTCAACATCTTCATCCCAAACAATATGATCCAGCTCTGGAATGTTCAACCTCCAATTATCAAAGAAAAATACATTTTTAAAATGTTGCTTTAATTTTTCATTTTCACAAGAGTAAAGGGGGCTATTAAAATGGCTAAAGAGCCCTCATACTGCAGAGACTAAAGGGGGCTTTACACGCAATGACATCGCTAACGAGATGTCGTTGGGGTCACGGAATTCGTGATGCACATCCGGCCTCGTTAGCGACGTTGTTACGTGTAAAATGTACGAACGACCGCTAACGATCAAAAATACTCACCTTATCGTTGATCGTGGACACGTCGTTCAAATCCCAAATATCGTTGCTGGTGCAGGACGCAGGTTGTTCGTCGTTCCTGAGGCAGCACACATCGCTACGTGTGACACCCCAGGAACGATGAACAACACCGTACTTGCGTCCTCCGGCAACGAGGTGGGCGTGTCTTTCTTTCAGCTGCTCTCCGCCCCTCCGCTTCTATTGGCCGCCTGCCGTGTGACGTCGCTGTGACGCCACACGAACTGCCCACTTAGAAAGGAGGCGGTTCGCCGGCCACAGCGATGTCGCTAGGAAGGTAAGTATAGTGTGACGGGTCCTAGCGATATTGTGCGCTATGGGCAGCGATTTGCCCGTGACGCACAACTGACGGGGTCGGGTGCGATCGGCAGCGACATCGCTAGCGATGTCACTGTGTGTAAAGTGGCCTTTACAGGAGAATTGTACAATTTGTTGTGCAATTTCTCCCGAGTAAACAGATCCCTATGTGTGGTGGAAAACTACTACTTGAAATTGAAAGGGAAGGAGCGCGATTTGAATTTATAAGCACCATTTTAGCTGTAATAGATTGTACATGCCATGTCACATTTTGAAGATCTTCTAACGTGACAAAGGTGCAGAAATCCTCTCCCCCAAACACACACACACACACACACACACACACACACACGTAAACCCATTTTCTAAAAACTACAGCTGTCAATTAATTAATCTAGGGGTGTAGTGAGCAATTTTAATCTTCAAGTGATTTACGGAACTGTATAATATTGGGCTGTGAAAATAAAAAAATACCATTTTTTTCCACTAAAATGTTGCTTTGGCCTCAAAGTTTTAGATTTCAAAAAGGATAATAGTAGAAAATGGACCATACAATTTGTGGCACAATATCTCCTGAGGTAGCCAATACCCTATATGTAGCAAAAAACCCAAAAAACTTTAGAGGCACAATGCAAAGGTCGGAAGTCGGAAAGAAAGGAGCTCCATATTTGAGATCAGATTTAGTTGAAATGGTTTGGGGGTGCCATGCCACATTAGCAGAGCCCATGAGATGCCAGAAATGCAGACCCCACCCTATAAATGACCCCCATTACAAAATGCACCCCTCAATTCATCTAGGGGACCAGTAAGCATTTTTACACCCCAGGTATGTCTCACAATGTTATACTATTGGGCAGTAAAGAAAACATAATTACATTTTTACTACTAAAATGTTTTTTTTAACCCCAGATTCCCAATTTTCATAAGGAGAATAAGTAATTAAAAAGGTCCAATACTGTGTTATACAATTTCACCTGGATGTGCAATACCCCATATGTGACTGTATAGTACTGTTTGGCCACATTGTAAAACTCGGGAGGGAAGGAGCAACATTTGACTTTTCAAGCACAGATCTTTTCAATTTGTGGACTCCACTTGCAGATCCCCTAAGTGCCAGAAAATCAGAAATCCTCTCAAGTGACTACATTTTGGAAATTATGCCCCTCTGGGAATTCATCTATGGGTGTAGCGGACATTTTGTCTCTGGAAAACACCCATGGAGTCAAACGCAGTGAATGTTGCAAAATTAAAAATTTCAATAAGTCCTTGAAGTGCCAGTACAATGTGTGTAGCTTGTGCTTTTGGAGACACACACCCTGTAAATTAAGACCGCTTCCCTCACTATAATGCCAAACATGGATATTAACTGTGGTTTAAGCACATTGTGGTGCTCAGGAGAAAGGGAGGCATTTGGGAGTGCAGATTTTGCTGGATTTGTTTCTTGGAAAGCCATAGCGCTTTTCAAGAGCCTTTGTGCTACTAAAAATGGAAGCCCCCTATATTTCCATTAACAGAAGATGGACCCGAGTGGGGTATTTTTTGTGGGTTGACTTGAATGCTATTAGTGGCAATTTTGGGTACAGAACATTTTGGATCAGTCCACATTTATGCTGTGCTTTATGTTGAGCACTTACCGTATTTTTCGCTTTATAAGACGCACTTTTCCTCCCAAAAAATTGAGAGGAAAATGGGGGGTGCGTCTTATGAAGCGAATATAGCGGTACCTGGGGGTCCTGTCTGTGCGGTGATCGGGCGGCCGGGTGCCTGTGGCTGCGTGCAAGCGGCCGGGTACCTGTGCTTGCATGCGGTGGCAGCCGGGTACCCGTGGCTGCATGCGGGCGGCAGTCGGGTGCTGTGTGCGGACGGCGGCCGAGTGCTGTGTGCGGGCGGTGGCCGGGTGCTGTGTGCGGGCAGCGGTTGGGTGCTGTGTGCGGGCAGCAGCCGGAGGCTGGGTGCTGTGTGCGGGCAGCGGTCGGGTGCCTGTGCGGGCGGCAGATGGCTGCCGCCCGCACGCAAGCACAGGTACCCGGCCGCTTGCACGCAGGGTGGGCGGGCAGCTTGCTGGCTGCCACTCTGTGCGTGCGGGGCGGGCGGCTGTGCAGCAAGTTACCCAGTTTGTCCGCGGTCCCAGTTTCAAATGATGGCAGTGGGCGCGTGCGCAGATGGAGCTCTTGAATGAGAGCTCCATCTGCGCACGCGCTCCCCCAGGAGTCAGCACGTGCGCAGATGGAGCCCTTGGATGAGAGCTCCATCTGCGCAGGCACCATTATTTGAACCGGGACCGCGGACACTGGGACACTCACTGCACCAGCCTGCTGCATGACTCACCCGCCGTCGCCAACGCTGCTGCTGCTGCCGCCACCACCACGGACCCCGCGGCTCTTGCCACCATGGGTCCTCCGGCTCCTGCCACCCCGGACGCCACCTGCCACTACGGACCCTGCTGCCACTGACCTGCCGTGCCTGCCAGCACAACCTCTGCCTCCTGTGACCCCGCTTCACCACCACTGCTGCCCCCCTCCGGTAAGAGAACACCGGATTATAAGACGGACCCCATTTTTCTTTTTTTTACCTTTTTTATGTCTAAGTTTGGGGTGCGTCTTATAATCCGGTGCGTCTTATAAAGCGAAAAATATGGTACATTAGGGTTTCCATCTACACTGTGTGCAGAATTATTAGGCAATTGAGTATTTTGGTCACATGATACTTTTTATACATGTTGTCCTACTCCAAGCTGTATAGGCTTGAAAGTCAACTAACAATTAAGTAAATCAGGTGATGTGCATCTCTGTAATGAGGAGGGGTGTGGTGTAATTACATCAACACCCTATATAAGTTGTGCTTAATTATTAGGCAACTTCCTTTCCTTTGGCAAAATGGGTCAGAAGAGAGATTTGACGGGCTCTGAAAAGTCCAAAATTGTGAGATGTCTTGCAGAGGGATGCAGCAGTCTTGAAACTGCCAAACTTTTGAAGCGTGATCACCGAACAATCAAGCATTGTAGCAAGAAGCATGTTGGGCAAAAAAGGCACAAAATAACTGCCCATGAATTGAGGAAAATCAAGCGTGAAGCTGTCAAGATGCCATTTGCCACCCGTTTGGCCATATTTCAGAGCTGCAATGTTACTGGAGTATCAAAAAGCACAAGGTGTGCCATACTCAGGGACATGGCCAAGGTAAGGAAGGCTGAAAACCGACCACCTTTGAACAAGAAACATAAGATAAAACATCAAGACTGGGCCAAGAAATATCTTAAGACTGATTTTTCAAAGGTTTTATGGACTGATGAAAAGAGAGTTAAGGCCCCGTCACACAGAGATAAATCTTTGGCAGATCTGTGGTTGCAGTGAAATCATGGACATATTGTTCCATTTGTACACAATCTCAAACCTGGCACTGATTGTCCACAATTTCACTGCAACCACAGATCTGCCGCAGATTTATCTCTGTGTGTGACAGGGCCTTTACTCTTGATGGGCCAGAGGCTGGTTCAGTAATGGGCAGAGAGCTCCACTCCGACGCCAGCAAGGTGGAGGTGGGGTACTGGTATGGGCTGGTATCATCAAAGATGAACTTGTGGGACCTTTTCAGGTTGAGCATGGAGTGAAGCTCAACTCCCGGACCTACAGCCAGTTTCTGGAAGACAACTTCTTCAAGCAGTGGTACAGGAAGAAGTCGGTATTGTTCAAGAAAAACATGATTTTCATGCAGGACAATGCTCCATCACATGCATCTAACTAGTCCACAGTGTGGCTGGCCAGTAAAGGTCTAAAAGATGAAAAAATGACATGGCCCCCTTGTTCACCTGATCTGAACCCCATAGAGAACATGTGGTTCCTCATAAAATGTGAGAACTACAGGGAGGGAAAACAGTACACCTCCCGGAACAGTGTCTGGGAGGCAGTGGTGGCTGCTGCATGCAATGTTGATCGTAAACAGATCAAGCAACTGACAGAATCTATGGATGGTAGGCTGCTGAGTGTCATCATATAGAAAGGTGGCTATATTGGTCACTAATTTTGGGGGTTTTGTTTTTGCATGTAAGAAATGTTTATTTCTAAATTTTTTGCAGTTAAATTGGTTTTCCTGCTGAAAATAAACAAGTGAGATGGGAATATATTTGGTTTTTATTAAGTTGCCTAATAATTCTGCACAGTAATAGTTACCTGCACAAACAGATATCTTCCTAAAATAGCCAAATCTGAAAAAACCCCACTCCAACTTCCAAAAATCTTAAGCTTTGATATTTATGAGTCTTTTGGGTTGATTCAGAACATAGTTGTTGATCAATAATAAAAAAATCCTCTAAAATGCAACTTGTCTAATATTTTTGCACATAGTGTACATCTCCAAAATACATAATTTATGTGAACCCCGACGGATCCATTCACTAATGAAACAGCAGAGTTACTCCGGACTCCATTTGGCCTCTGTTCAGATGTGTCCTTGTTTTAAATGGTTGAAAAACTGTTGTACATGCCTAAAAACACAAGTAAACAACATAGACACTGCCAGATCACAGACACTGCCAGATCACAGGCCAGACGGGAGTTTAAAGTGACTCCATCTCCCTTATTACAGTGAATTTTCTGTTGGGAACTTTGTCTGAATCACGTTTTGCAGAGATTTATATATAAACCCAAAGTAAGTGCTCAGTGTAGAACACAGGATAAATATGAGCTGAGCCTTACTGCGATCTTTTGGAGTCCGAATGATCAAATCAACAGCTGTTGAATAATTGGCTTTATTATTTTCATCGTTCACCTGTCTGTATAAATGATAGGGCGGCTTTAGTCTTCATATCAGTACAATTACAACGATACTAGATTTATATAGGTTTATTTAAGACTAGCTTTAGTACTCGGGCGTTGCCTGGGATAGTAACTCTCTCTGTCTCAATCCTTGTCTGTCTGTGTCTCTTTCCCCGCTTGTCTCTTTCCTCGTCTGTCTCTTTCCCTGTCTGTTTGTCTGCCTCTTCCTCTTTGACTGTCTGTCTCTCTCTGTCTGTATCTGTCTGCCTTTCTGTCTCTTTCCCTGGCTGCCTCTTACTCTGTCTGTGTCTGTCTGTCTCTTTCTGGTTCTTTCCGTCTCTTTCCCTGTGTATGTCTCTTTCCCTGTGTCTGTCTCTTTCCCTGGCTGTCTTTCCCTGTCTGTCTGTGTTTGTCTGTCTGTCTGCCTCTTTTATTGTCTGTCTCGCTCTGTCTCTTTCCCTGTCTGTCTCTGTCTGTCTGCCTCTTTGACTGTCTGTCTCTTTTCCTTTCTGCCTCTTACTCTGTCTGTGTATGTCTCTTTCTGTCTCTCTCTATCCATCTCTTTCCCTGTCTGTCTCTGGCACTTTTACTGTCTGTCTCTTTTCCTTTCTGCCTCTTACTCTGTCTGTGTATGTCTCTTTCTGTCTCTCTCTATCCATCTCTTTCCCTGTCTGTCTCTGGCACTTTTACTGTCTGCCTCTTAACCTGTCTGTCTCTTTTCCTGTCTGTCTCTTTTGACTATCTGTCTCTCTTTGACTCTTTCCCTGTCTGCCTGTCTCTGTCTGCCTCTGTCTCTTTGACTGTCTGTCTCTTTCCCTGTCTGTCTCTGTCCCTGTCTGTCACTGTCTGCCTCTTTGACTGTCTGTCTCTTTCCGTCTGTCTCTTTGACTGTCTCTCTCTGTCTCTTTCTGTCTCTCTCTATCCATCTCCACACCGACATCTTATTACCTCACATATAAGCTTCTTATACTAACAATTTATTTTATTCCTATAGCAAACACTCACAGCTCCTATTAATAACCTATAGCTCACAGCTCCATTCATTTTAATGGAGGCAGGTTTGTTGGAGAGTAACTGTAAAGCGCAGTGTGATAGTGGGATATGGGGGGAGGTGTATCTTGCTGTACAGATTCCTATTTTTAGCCTGGTTTACTGTCCATTATTTGTACTGCTTCTGTGTACATTTCTATTGTTTCTAAGTAATCACCCCCTATAGTGCAAGGTTATAGCCTCTTGAGGCGCTTCCGTCCCTGGGTGTAGGTGGAGGTGGGCCTAGAGTCCAGCCAACTGTATGTAAGGGAAGCATGTCCTTCCAACCCTATCGCTGTACAAGGGACTACCTACAGCTTCTCCATCCAATAGAAGTGTGGAAGCCAACACCAGAATGCTGATGGACTGTCCCGGCAAGTAGAACCATAGACTATCCACAGCTGAGCAACATGGACTTAAGTGAGATGGCCAGAGGTCTGTGTAGACCTCATGGCATACTCCCTTATTCAGAAGGAGGGAGAGGTTGTGATGGTGGGATATGGGGGAGGTGTATCTTGCTGTACAGATTCCTATTTTTAGCCTGGTTCACTGTCCATTATTTGTACTGCTTCTGCGTACATTTCTATTGTTTCTAAGTAATCACCCCCTATAGTGCAAGGTTATAGACTCTTGAGGTGCTTCCGTCCCTGGGTGTAGGTGGAGGTGGGCCTAGAGTCCAGCCAACTGTAAACCCTTTGCTTACCTGGGAGATTCAGGTAGTCTGTTTGACAACTTGAAGTAAGAAGGATTGATCTTCTGGGAGAAGCTGGGACTTCTCAGAGAGACGGGGACATCTATGCCACTATTGGACAATTTTACCCTCTGTTTTGTGGATTATGTTATGGACCATTTGATTTGCTTGGAATAAATGCTCTTTGGATTGTACAGCCATCTCTCGCTCTGTTGATTGTGTGATATGGGAGAAGAACCCCGTGACACGCGGGGTTAATATTTCCTGTCAAAACTGTCTATGATGCTCCCTGAGTCACATGGAGTGTCTGTGCAAAATTTCGTGATTGTAAATGCAACGGTGCGGATTTCTTTAGCGGACACCTTTATATATTAGATTGCCTACTTTCACACTTTATACAAAGTAAAGCGTCTTTGCACCACCGAACTTTGCAGGGAATATTTTTATTTTTCAGCCTACAGAGTCATGTGAGTGCTTGTTGTTTGCAGGATGAGTTGGGGTTTTTATTGGTACCATTTTTGGCCACATACTTTTTTGTTCGCTTTCTATTCCATGTTTTGAGAGGCAGAATCAGCAATTCAGGAATTGATGATAGCTTTATTCTTCAAATTCGTATGATTACAGCCACACCACATTTATACTGTTTGGCTTTTCTTAAATGTTTTGCCACTTTTACACAATACAAACAATTTTGTAAAAAAAAAAAAAATTGCTTTAGCGTTGTTGTAGTCAGAGCTACAGCTTTTTTTTATTTTTCCTCTGAGTGAGCTGAAAGAGCTGGCACCCTTGTATGGTGGCTTGTTTTTTGGCCTGATGGAAGATGTCATGGATGATGGCGTGGATGATGTCACAATGGATCTCAGGATCTTGTCACGGTATCTCTGTGAATTTACAATGGCATAAAAAATGCACCTGTGTTGGTTGTTCTTAACATACGCCTACCCATACAGTAACTGCCACCATGGGCTATAGCTAACCACTCACCCACAAGATGCCATACACAGTCTGAAATCTGCCCTGTAAGGCTAGTTTCACACTTGCGTTGGACGGGATCCGTAGCATTGCGTTGTGTGACGCATGCAACGGATGCGTTGCATATAGTGGCACAACGCATGCTACAGATCGTACAAAATAACGCAATCCGTTGTAGTTTTTTTTTCTTGACTTTACACATCTGAGCATGCGCAGTTGTGTAAAGTCAGCTGCGTTAACGGAATCTGCCACCATAGGCGTCCATTATAAAAACAATGGACACCTAACGGATTCCTGCAGGTTGCGTTTTTTTGATACTCCACGAAGCGCAGAAAAACGCTACATGCAGCGTTCCATCCGCCCGACGTAGCGTCAAAATAACGACGCTGCGTCGTCCAGCGGATGCAACGCAGACACTTGCGTTACAGTGCGTCGTCCATACAACTCTATGGAGAATAGCGCAGTCCGTTAACGGACTGCGCTATTCTCCATAGTGACGGAATGCGCTGAACGCAAGTGTGAAACTAGCCTAAATTGAAAACTGGGATTAATCTGTGAAGAAATACCTCTTCAACATGCCAGATGCCCTTGATTGTGAGCATTTTCCCTCTCAAGTTGGTTACAATGACTTAGGCTACATGCGCACGCTGCTTCTTTTTCGTGTTCACAAACTGCAGCCAAAACTGCAGCCAAAACTGCACCTTGTCAGAGAGAGCCTGGAAATGTCACAAAAAATGTAGGTGCTTTTTTGGTGCATTTTTGCTGCTTTTTTGGCTGCAGTTTTGTCAACAATTGTTTCATGTATTTTTCAGTTCAAACAAGCCCATAAAGCTTGTTGAATTGAAGAAAAAAAAAAATTAGAAATAAATAATTAAAAAAAACTGGCATGCGGTCCCCCCCAATTTTAATGCCAGCCAGATAAAGCCATACGGCAGAAGGCTGGTATTCTCAGGATGGGGAGCTCCACGTTATGGGGAGCCCCCCAGCCTAACAATATGTCAGCAGCCGCCCAGAATGGCCGCATCCATTAGATGCGACAGATCTGGGACTGTACCCGGCTCTTCCCGATTTGCCCTGGTGCGTTGGCAAATCGGGGTAATAAGGAGTTATTGGCAGCCCATAGCTGCCAATAAGTCCTAGATTAATCATGTCAGGCGTCTATGAGACACCCTCCATGATTAATCTGTAAATTACAGTAAATAAACACACACACCCGAAAAATCCTTTATTAGAAATAAAAAACACAAACACATTCCCTCATTACCAATTTATTAACCCCGACAAAGCCCTCCATGTCCGGCGTAATCCAGCATGCTCCAGCGTCGCATCCAGCTCTGCTGCATGCAGGTGACCGGAGAAGCAGCAGACACCGCCGCTCCGGTCACCTCCATGCAGCTAATGAAGGCAGCCGCGCGATCAGCTGAGCTGTCACCGAGGTTACCCGCGGCCACCGCTGAATCCAGCGGTGGCCGCGAGTAACCTCAGTGACAGCTCAGCTGATCGCGCTACTGCGTGGAGCCGGCAGGAGCGTGGAGCCGGCAGGAGCGTGGAGGACGGCAGGAGCGTGGAGGACGGCAGGAGCGTGGAGGACGGCAGGAGCGTGGAGGACGGCAGGAGCGTGGAGGACGGCAGGAGCGTGGAGGACGGCAGGAGCGTGGAGGACGGGACTTTCAGCGGCGACGGCAGTGAGAGGGGTCCATCATCTCCCCTGTGCGTGCACGCTGGGGACAGCGGTACTTCGGGGAACACATGAAGGACTGGACTATCAGCGGCGGCGGCAGCGAGAGGGGGATGGACGTTGGCAGCTGAAAACATTGATTTTTCCCTCTTGCTGCCGCCGCTGCTGATAGTCCCGTCCTCCACATCATCTCCCCTGTGCGTGCACGCTGGGGACAGTGGTACTTCGGGGAACACGTGGAGGACGGGACTATCAGCGGTGGCAGCAGCGAGAGGGAAAAATCAATGTTTTCAGCTGCTAATGTCCATCCCCCTCTCGCTGCCGCTGCTGATAGTCCCGTCCTCCACATCATCTCCCCTGGGGACAGCGGTACTTCGGGGAACACATGGAGGACGGGACGGGACCACTTGCCTGACCTCACTTCCGTTTTTTCTAGCAAAAACGCAGGTAAAAGGCAGGTAAAATGCACCACTTGTGATTAGCATGCATTTTTCCTGCGTTTTTGATGCCCTCATTGATTTCAATGGGTGACAAATGTTGACAAAAACGCAGGAAGAATGAACATGCTGCATTTTTTTTGTCACAAACTTTTGACAAAAAAAACGCTGACAAATAAACTGCAATGTGCGCATGACAAATCTGACTTCTCATAGACTTTGCTGGGAAGTCAGATGTCAGAAAGTTCAGCTGACAAAACTGCAGCCAAAAAAGCAGCAAAAAAGCAGGAAAAAAAAGCAGCGTGCGCATGTAGCCTTAGGCTACATGCGCACGCTGCTTCTTTTTCGTGTTCACAAACTGCAGCCAAAACTGCAGCCAAAACTGCACCTTGTCAGAGAGAGCCTGGAAATGTCACAAAAAATGTAGGTGCTTTTTTGGTGCATTTTTGCTGCTTTTTTGGTGCGTTTTTGGTTGCAGTTTTGTCAACAATTGTTTCATGTATTTTTCAGTTCAAACAAGCCCATAAAGCTTGTTGAATTGAAAAAAAAAAAAATTAGAAATAAATAAATAATTAAAAAAAACTGGCGTGCAGTCCCCCCCAATTTTAATGCCAGCCAGATAAAGCCATACGGCTGAAGGCTGGTATTCTCAGGATGGGGAGCTCCACGTTATGGGGAGCCTCCCACCCTAACAATATCAGTCAGCAGCCGCCCAGAATTGCCGCATACATTAGATGCGGCTGTTCTGGGACTGTACCCGGCTCTTCCCGATTTGCCCTGGTGCGTTGGCAAATCGGGGTAATAAGGAGTTATTGGCAGCCCATAGCTGCCAATAAGTCCTAGATTAATCATGTCAGGTGTCTATGAGACGCCCTCCATGATTAATCTGTAAATTACAGTAAATAAACACACACACCCGAAAAATCCTTTATTATAAATAAAAAACACAAAGACATTCCCTCATTACCAATTTATTAACCCCGACAAAGCCCTCCATGTCCGGCGTAATCCAGCATGCTCCAGCGTCGCATCCAGCTCTGCTGCATGGAGGTGACCGGAGAAGCAGCAGACACCGCCGCTCCTGTCACCTGCACGCAGCTAATGAAGGCAGCCACGCGATCAGCTGAGCTGTCACCGAGGTTACCCGCGGCCACCGCTGAGCCGCGAGTAACCTCAGTGACAGCTCAGCTGATCGCGCTACTGCGTGGAGCCGGCAGGAGCGTGGAGACGGCAGGAGCGTGGAGCCGGCAGGAGCGTGGAGGACGGGACTTTGAGCGGTGGTGGTGGCGGTGAGAGGGGTCCATCATCTCCCCTGTGCGTGCAGGCTGGGGACAGCGGTACTTCAGGGAACACGTGGAGGACGAGACTATCAGCGGTGGCAGCGAGAGGGGGATGGACGTTGGCAGCTGAAAACATTGATTTTTCCCTCTCGCTGCTGCCGCTGCTGATAGTCCCGTCCTCCACATCATCTCCCCTGTGCGTGCACGCTGGGGACAGTGGTACTTCGGGGAACACGTGGAGGACGGGACTATCAGCGGCGGCAGCAGAGAGAGATAAAAATCAATGTTTTCAGCTGCCAATGTCCATCCCCCTCTCGCTGCCGCTGCTGATAGTCCCGTCCTCCACATCATCTCCCCTGGGGACAGCGGTACTTCGGGGAACACGTGGAGGACGGGACGGGACCACTTGCCTGACCTCACTTCCTGACAAATCACCTGCGTTTTTGCTAGCAAAAACGCAGGTAAAAGGCAGGTAAAATGCACCACTTTTGATTAGCATGCATTTTTCCTGCGTTTTTGATGCCCTCATTGATTTCAATGGGTGACAAATGTTGACAAAAACGCAGGAAGAACGAACATGCTGCATTTTTTTTGTCACAAACTTTTGACAAAAAAAACGCTGACAAATAAACTGCAGTGTGCGCATGACAAATCTGACTTCTCATAGACTTTGCTGGGAAGTCAGATGTCAGAAAGTTCTGCTGACAAAACTGCAGCCAAAAACGCATCAAAAAAGCAGCAAAAAAAGCAGCGTGCGCATGTAGCCTAAGGCTACATGCGCACGCTGCTTCTTTTTCGTGTTCACAAACTGCAGCCAAAACTGCAGCCAAAACTGCACCTTGTCAGAGAGAGCCTGGAAATGTCACAAAAAATGTAGGTGCTTTTTTGGTGCATTTTTGCTGCTTTTTTGGCTGCAGTTTTGTCAACAATTGTTTCATGTATTTTTCAGTTCAAACAAGCCCATAAAGCTTGTTGAATTGAAGAAAAAAAAAAATTAGAAATAAATAATTAAAAAAAACTGGCATGCGGTCCCCCCCAATTTTAATGCCAGCCAGATAAAGCCATACGGCAGAAGGCTGGTATTCTCAGGATGGGGAGCTCCACGTTATGGGGAGCCCCCCAGCCTAACAATATGTCAGCAGCCGCCCAGAATGGCCGCATCCATTAGATGCGACAGATCTGGGACTGTACCCGGCTCTTCCCGATTTGCCCTGGTGCGTTGGCAAATCGGGGTAATAAGGAGTTATTGGCAGCCCATAGCTGCCAATAAGTCCTAGATTAATCATGTCAGGCGTCTATGAGACACCCTCCATGATTAATCTGTAAATTACAGTAAATAAACACACACACCCGAAAAATCCTTTATTAGAAATAAAAAACACAAACACATTCCCTCATTACCAATTTATTAACCCCGACAAAGCCCTCCATGTCCGGCGTAATCCAGCATGCTCCAGCGTCGCATCCAGCTCTGCTGCATGCAGGTGACCGGAGAAGCAGCAGACACCGCCGCTCCGGTCACCTCCATGCAGCTAATGAAGGCAGCCGCGCGATCAGCTGAGCTGTCACCGAGGTTACCCGCGGCCACCGCTGAATCCAGCGGTGGCCGCGAGTAACCTCAGTGACAGCTCAGCTGATCGCGCTACTGCGTGGAGCCGGCAGGAGCGTGGAGCCGGCAGGAGCGTGGAGGACGGCAGGAGCGTGGAGGACGGCAGGAGCGTGGAGGACGGCAGGAGCGTGGAGGACGGCAGGAGCGTGGAGGACGGCAGGAGCGTGGAGGACGGCAGGAGCGTGGAGGACGGCAGGAGCGTGGAGGACGGCAGGAGCGTGGAGGACGGGACTTTCAGCGGCGACGGCAGTGAGAGGGGTCCATCATCTCCCCTGTGCGTGCACGCTGGGGACAGCGGTACTTCGGGGAACACATGAAGGACTGGACTATCAGCGGCGGCGGCAGCGAGAGGGGGATGGACGTTGGCAGCTGAAAACATTGATTTTTCCCTCTTGCTGCCGCCGCTGCTGATAGTCCCGTCCTCCACATCATCTCCCCTGTGCGTGCACGCTGGGGACAGTGGTACTTCGGGGAACACGTGGAGGACGGGACTATCAGCGGTGGCAGCAGCGAGAGGGAAAAATCAATGTTTTCAGCTGCTAATGTCCATCCCCCTCTCGCTGCCGCTGCTGATAGTCCCGTCCTCCACATCATCTCCCCTGGGGACAGCGGTACTTCGGGGAACACATGGAGGACGGGACGGGACCACTTGCCTGACCTCACTTCCGTTTTTTCTAGCAAAAACGCAGGTAAAAGGCAGGTAAAATGCACCACTTGTGATTAGCATGCATTTTTCCTGCGTTTTTGATGCCCTCATTGATTTCAATGGGTGACAAATGTTGACAAAAACGCAGGAAGAATGAACATGCTGCATTTTTTTTGTCACAAACTTTTGACAAAAAAAACGCTGACAAATAAACTGCAATGTGCGCATGACAAATCTGACTTCTCATAGACTTTGCTGGGAAGTCAGATGTCAGAAAGTTCAGCTGACAAAACTGCAGCCAAAAAAGCAGCAAAAAAGCAGGAAAAAAAAGCAGCGTGCGCATGTAGCCTTAGGCTACATGCGCACGCTGCTTCTTTTTCGTGTTCACAAACTGCAGCCAAAACTGCAGCCAAAACTGCACCTTGTCAGAGAGAGCCTGGAAATGTCACAAAAAATGTAGGTGCTTTTTTGGTGCATTTTTGCTGCTTTTTTGGTGCGTTTTTGGTTGCAGTTTTGTCAACAATTGTTTCATGTATTTTTCAGTTCAAACAAGCCCATAAAGCTTGTTGAATTGAAAAAAAAAAAAATTAGAAATAAATAAATAATTAAAAAAAACTGGCGTGCAGTCCCCCCCAATTTTAATGCCAGCCAGATAAAGCCATACGGCTGAAGGCTGGTATTCTCAGGATGGGGAGCTCCACGTTATGGGGAGCCTCCCACCCTAACAATATCAGTCAGCAGCCGCCCAGAATTGCCGCATACATTAGATGCGGCTGTTCTGGGACTGTACCCGGCTCTTCCCGATTTGCCCTGGTGCGTTGGCAAATCGGGGTAATAAGGAGTTATTGGCAGCCCATAGCTGCCAATAAGTCCTAGATTAATCATGTCAGGTGTCTATGAGACGCCCTCCATGATTAATCTGTAAATTACAGTAAATAAACACACACACCCGAAAAATCCTTTATTATAAATAAAAAACACAAAGACATTCCCTCATTACCAATTTATTAACCCCGACAAAGCCCTCCATGTCCGGCGTAATCCAGCATGCTCCAGCGTCGCATCCAGCTCTGCTGCATGGAGGTGACCGGAGAAGCAGCAGACACCGCCGCTCCTGTCACCTGCACGCAGCTAATGAAGGCAGCCACGCGATCAGCTGAGCTGTCACCGAGGTTACCCGCGGCCACCGCTGAGCCGCGAGTAACCTCAGTGACAGCTCAGCTGATCGCGCTACTGCGTGGAGCCGGCAGGAGCGTGGAGACGGCAGGAGCGTGGAGCCGGCAGGAGCGTGGAGGACGGGACTTTGAGCGGTGGTGGTGGCGGTGAGAGGGGTCCATCATCTCCCCTGTGCGTGCAGGCTGGGGACAGCGGTACTTCAGGGAACACGTGGAGGACGGGACTATCAGCGGTGGCAGCGAGAGGGGGATGGACGTTGGCAGCTGAAAACATTGATTTTTCCCTCTCGCTGCTGCCGCTGCTGATAGTCCCGTCCTCCACATCATCTCCCCTGTGCGTGCACGCTGGGGACAGTGGTACTTCGGGGAACACGTGGAGGACGGGACTATCAGCGGCGGCAGCAGAGAGAGATAAAAATCAATGTTTTCAGCTGCCAATGTCCATCCCCCTCTCGCTGCCGCTGCTGATAGTCCCGTCCTCCACATCATCTCCCCTGGGGACAGCGGTACTTCGGGGAACACGTGGAGGACGGGACGGGACCACTTGCCTGACCTCACTTCCTGACAAATCACCTGCGTTTTTTCTAGCAAAAACGCAGGTAAAAGGCAGGTAAAATGCACCACTTGTGATTAGCATGCATTTTTCCTGCGTTTTTGATGCCCTCATTGATTTCAATGGGTGACAAATGTTGACAAAAACGCAGGAAGAACGAACATGCTGCATTTTTTTTGTCACAAACTTTTGACAAAAAAAACGCTGACAAATAAACTGCAATGTGCGCATGACAAATCTGACTTCTCATAGACTTTGCTGGGAAGTCAGATGTCAGAAAGTTCAGCTGACAAAACTGCAGCCAAAAAAGCAGCAAAAAAGCAGGAAAAAAAAGCAGCGTGCGCATGTAGCCTTACTGTTGTCAGGTGGACACTCTGATGAGGACGACGAGCTGCAGATGAGCTTCCCGGAGACTATTTCTGATAGTTTGCATATCCAAAGAGTTTCTATATGAACTAACTATTGCAGCAGCTGTCCAGGTGATTGGTCTCAATGATCTTGGAGGTGAAGATGCTGGATGTTGAGGGCTCGGGCTGGTGTGGTTACACATGGTGTGAGGTTGTGAGGCCGGTTGGATGTACTGTCAAATTCTCTGAAACGCCTCTGTGGGCGGCTTATGGTAGAGAAATGAACATTCGATTCATGGGCAACAACTCCGGTAGACATTTGTGCAGTCAGCATGTCAATTGCATATTTTAGAGTGGCCTTTTATTGTGGCCAGCCTAACACACACCTGTGCAATAATCATGCTGTCTAATCAGCATCTTGAGATGCCACACCAGTGAGGTGGATGGATTATCTCGGCAAAGGTGAAGTACTCACTATGGCAGATTTAAACACATTTGTGAACAATATTTGAGATAAAAGGGCCTTTAGTGCACATAGAAACAATCTTAGATCTTTGAGTTCACCTCATGAAAAATGGGAGCAAAAACAAGTGTTGTGTTTAGATTTTGTTTAGAGTATATTTTCTTCATATGTAGTGTCCCTTGTTTTATGCAGGCTTGCACACCGAGCCGGTATCTTTCTCTGCACATGACGGCTGATCTGATCAGCCATCACGTGCCTCTACGGCCGGAGTCATACTTGTGAGTGCCTAGCGTGTAACTCATTGAATCACCTGGTACAGCTGCACACTCAGCTGACAGGAGCGGGTCAGTTGCATGTATCTCTATGCAGCTGAGACGCTCCTGTCCGGAGACACTGCAGCCATGCCGGGTGATTCAATGAGAGACTCGCGCGAGGCACTCACAAGTGTGACTCTGGCCTAACTACCTCAGTTGGATCGGAGATCTCCCCGTGGCTGTTAACTAGTTAAATCCTGCTGTCAATCTGACAGTGGAACTTAACACACGCTGGTGGGGATTGTGACATTCACAGCTCCCATGACATCATTGCAGGGCACCGGAGGGTTTGTCATAAAAGCAAGGAGTCAGCTAATGCCATGTCTGTCATGACTATCTTACTGCGAACGCCGTCTGCGAACCGGCATTCATAGGAGATGGTGATTTAAGCTATACAGTGCAGTGCTGATGCAATGCCCTGTATAGTACAAGTGATTGGATGATTGCAGCTTCAAGAAGTCCCCTCAGTAGACTAGTAAACACAATAAAAAAAAAAAATTGGACCCCCCCAAAGTTCAAATCAATCCCCTTTTGCCCCATTGAAAATAAAAAATGCACATATTTGGTGTCTCTGAGTTCAGAAGTGTCAAAATATAAAATAAATTAATCCGATTGGTAAACGGTGTAAGAAAATTAAAACTGGCAGAATTATGATTTTTGGCAGCTGTGCACTACAATAAAATGTAATGGCAATCTAAGCATAGCATCTACCCCAAAATGGTATCAGTAAAAACATCAGCTCAGAGAACAAAAAAGTAGCCCTCACTGAGCCCCAGATCCCCAAAATGACAAATGCGACTTCTTTTTTGTCAAACTCAAATTTATTAATTTTTTTTTTTCACAAAATAAATTTGAAAAACCCATACGTTTAGTATCTACGTACTCGTACTGAGCGGGGGAAGAATCACACTGCCAGGTTGATGTCAGCATATAGTGAACACGGTAAAGAAAAAAAAAAAAAAAAAAACTATTGGGAATTGCACTTTTTTGGATGCAATTTCCTGCACTTGGATTTCTTCCCACCATTTTCCAGTATAATATATGGGAAAATTAATGTCTTTCAAAAGTACAACTCGTCCCGCAGAAAACAAGCCCTCATACAGCAATAGTGTCAGAAAAATAAAACATTGCTTTTGGAAGAAGGGAAAGAAAAAACAAAAATGACCATGGTGTGAAGGGGTTAAATAAATAAAATATATATGTTTCGCATCTGTGTAATTGCACGGACCTGGTCAGTACAGTAAACATGGAAAATTAAAAACCTCAAAAAACATTGTGGAATTGCACTTTCCAGTACATGAGAAAATGAATCAACTTGTCCTGCAAAAAAATACACAAGCCGCACAGTCATGTGGAAGGGAAAATAAAAAAAAGTTATAGCTTTTGGAAAAAGGGGACAAAAAAAAAAAACAAGTGCAAAAATGTCAAATCTCCCAGTTGTGTAGGGGTTAATAACCTTGGTTGCTGTTCTCTAGTATGTGCTTATACACTGGCGCAGTGTGGTCGCACCAGTGACTTGTATAGGGGCTAAACTATGTCCTCGTGATCAGTATCTCGGCCTCTTTTAATGCATCCCAATATTTTATTAGCCTGACACTAGTCACTAAGGAGGAATTAGCCCTCTACCCAAACAGGCCCTTTAACAGCCCTGGGTATAACCCCTCGCCCTGTGACCTCTGCAGTGAATCCCTAGCACCTGGACACTAGTCATTATCAGCCACTACTGGGCCCCTCATCCCACACTGGGCCCCTCACCCTGCTCTTATTCCAGACTGGGCCCCTCACCCCACACTGGGCCCCTCACCCTGCTCTTATTCCAGACTGGGCCCCTCACCCCACACTGGGCCCCTCACCCTGCTCTTATTCCAGACTGGGCCCCTCATCCCACACTGGGCCCCTCACCCTGCTCTTATTCCAGACTGGGCCCCTCATCCCACACTGGGCCCCTCACCCTGCTCTTATTCCAGACTGGGCCCCTCACCCCACACTGGGCCCCTCACCCTGCTCTTATTCCAGACTGGGCCCCTCATCCCACACTGGGCCCCTCACCCTGCTCTTATTCCACACTGGGCCCCTCACCCCACACTGGGCCCCTCACCCTGCTCTTATTCCAGACTGGGCCCCTCACCCCACACTGGGCCCCTCACCCTGCTCTTATTCCAGACTGGGCCCCTCATCCCACACTGGGCCCCTCACCCTGCTCTTATTCCAGACTGGGCCCCTCACCCCACACTGGGCCCCTCACCCTGCTCTTATTCCAGACTGGGCCCCTCATCCCACACTGGGCCCCTCACCCTGCTCTTATTCCAGACTGGGCCCCTCACCCCACACTGGGCCCCTCACCCTGCTCTTATTCCAGACTGGGCCCCTCACCCCACACTGGGCCCCTCACCCTGCTCTTATTCCAGACTGGGCCCCTCACCCCCACACTGGGCCCCTCACCCTGCTCTTATTCCAGACTGGGCCCCTCATCCCACACTGGGCCCCTCACCCTGCTCTTATTCCACACTGGGCCCCTCACCCCACACTGGGCCCCTCACCCTGCTCTTATTCTAGACTGGGCCCCTCACCCCACACTGGGCCCCTCACCCTGCTCTTATTCCAGACTGGGCCCCTCATCCCACACTGGGCCCCTCACCCTGCTCTTATTCCAGACTGGGCCCCTCACCCCACACTGGGCCCCTCACCCTGCTCTTATTCCAGACTGGGCCCCTCATCCCACACTGGGCCCCTCACCCTGCTCTTATTCCAGACTGGGCCCCTCACCCTATTATTGTCACCTCCTACAGGGCCCCCTCGGCCTATTATCATCCCACACTGTGCCTCTCCCCCCCACTTATAACACGCACTGTGTCCCCCACTCATTATTACTCCGCACCATTATCACTACACCCTGTGCCATGCCCTTAACCCAGTTATTGCCCTAATATTGAGCCCCTCGCTATTTTTTACTGTGCCTCTTTCCCCATTATCACCCCGTCATAGGCCGTTCGCCTCATTATAACAACGTACAATACCTATTGTCTCGCAGCGGGTCCCTCGCCCCGTTATCCTCCCGCACCGGGCCCCCCGGCCACTCATCCTCCCGCATATGGCCCCATCACCCTCCCGCACCGGGCCCCCCGGCCACTCACCCTCCCGCATATGGCCCCATCACCCTCCCGCACCGGGCCCCCCGGCCACTCACCCTCCCGCATATGGCCCCATCACCCTCCCGCACCGGGCCCCCCGGCCACTCACCCTCCCGCACCGGGCCCCCCCGGCCACTCACCCTCCCGCATATGGCCCCATCACCCTCCCGCACCGGGCCCCCGCCGGTTGCATCAGCTCGCCGCGGCCTGTGAGGGGTTAAGCCTCCTGACTTCATTTCCTGGCGCAGGGACCGAGGCTGAAGGGCGGAGGAGAAAGAGAGAAGGAAGGGAAATAATAGAGGCGCCGCAGCCAATCCGCCCGCACCGTGCGCCCTCTACCTCAGCCCGGCTCCGCCCAGCCCGCCGCTCGCTGTCCCCTCACCACCACACTCACATAACTCCAGGCCAGAACCATGTCAGCCGGACACCAGCACAGCCAGAGCCGGGCCATCCCCACCAGGACCATCCCCATCAGCGACTCCTCTCAGCTACCTCATGACTACTGCACCACCCCCGGGGGCACCCTCTTCTCCACCACCCCTGGAGGTAAGCGCGGCCTGCAGGCCCCACACCCTCGTGCTGCAGCCGTGCACATGTCGTGCTGGGCGGGGAGGACGTGCTCCGTGCCCCCCGTGTAATGGAAGCTGCAGTCTGCAGAGCACATGGGGGGGGCCGCACATTGCATAACAGGGAGGCGCCGGGGCCTAGAGAGGGTGCTGTCACTTTAAATCCTGCTGTTGTCTGAACGCAGGTGACGTGGGGTCAGTGCTGGAGGACTCCCCTGTGCACGTGATGGGGGGGGGGGGGGTCAGTGCTGCAGGACTCCCCTGTGCACGTGATGGGGGGGGGGGTCAGTGCTGGAGGACTCCCCTGTGCACGTGATTGGGGGGGGGGGGGTCAGTGCTGCAGGACTCCCCTGTGCACGTGATGGGGGGGGGGGTCAGTGCTGGAGGACTCCCCTGTGCACGTGATTGGGGGGGGGGGGGGTCAGTGCTGCAGGACTCCCCTGTGCACGTGATGGGGGGGGGGGGTCAGTGCTGGAGGACTCCCCTGTGCACGTGATTGGGGGGGGGGGGGTCAGTGCTGGAGGACTCCCCTGTGCACGTGATTGGGGGGGGGGGTCAGTGCTGGAGGACTCCCCTGTGCACGTGATTGGGGGGGGGGGGTCAGTGCTGGAGGACTCCCCTGTGCACGTGATTGGGGGGGGGGGGTCAGTGCTGGAGGACTCCCCTGTGCACGTGATTGGGGGGGGGGGGTCAGTGCTGGAGGACTCCCCTGTGCACGTGATTGGGGGGGGGGTCAGTGCTGGAGGACTCCCCTGTGCACGTGATTGGGGGGGGGGGGGTCAGTGCTGGAGGACTCCCCTGTGCACGTGATTGGGGGGGGGGGTCAGTGCTGGAGGACTCCCCTGTGCACGTGATTGGGGGGGGGGGGTCAGTGCTGGAGGACTCCCCTGTGCACGTGATTGGGGGGGGGGGGCAGTGCTGGAGGACTCCCCTGTGCACGTGATTGGGGGGGGGTCAGTGCTGGAGGACTCCCCTGTGCACGTTATTGGGGGGGGGGGGTCAGTGCTGGAGGACTCCCCTGTGCACGTTATTGGGGGGGGGGGGGGTTTGTGCTGGAGGACTCCCCTGTGCACGTGTTGGGGGGGGGGGGGTTTGTGCTGGAGGACTCCCCTGTGCACGTGTTGGGGGGGGGGGGTCAGTGCTGGAGGACTCCCCTGTGCACGTGATTGGGGGGGGGGGTCAGTGCTGGAGGACTCCCCTGTGCACGTGATTGGGGGGGGGGGGTCAGTGCTGGAGGACTCCCCTGTGCACGTGATTGGGGGGGGGGGGCAGTGCTGGAGGACTCCCCTGTGCACGTGATTGGGGGGGGTCAGTGCTGGAGGACTCCCCTGTGCACGTTATTGGGGGGGGGGGGTCAGTGCTGGAGGACTCCCCTGTGCACGTTATTGGGGGGGGGGGGGTTTGTGCTGGAGGACTCCCCTGTGCACGTGTTGGGGGGGGGGGGTCAGTGCTGGAGGACTCCCCTGTGCACGTGTTGGGGGGGGGGGGGGGGTCAGTGCTGGAGGACTCCCCTGTGCACGTGTTGGGGGGGGTCAGTGCTGGAGGGCTCCCCCGTGCATGTGACAGGGGGGGGGGCAGGGCTGGGGGGGTCCCCTGCGCATGTGAGGGGGGGGGCAGTGCTGGGGGGGGTCAGTGCTGGAGGGCTCCCATGTGCATGTGAGGGGGGGGGGGGGGTCAGTGCTGGAGGGCTTCCCTGTGCATGTGAGGGGGGGGCAGTGCTGGAGGGCTCCCCTGTGCATGTGAGGGGGGGCAGTGCTGGGGGGGGTCAGTGCTGGAGGGCTCCCCTGTGCATGTGAGGGGGGGGGGTCAGTGCTGGAGGGCTTCCCTGTGCATGTGAGGGGGGGGGTGTCAGTGCTGGAGGGCTTCCCTGTGCATGTGAGGGGGGGGTGTCAGTGCTGGAGGGCTTCCCTGTGCATGTGAGGGGGGGGGTGTCAGTGCTGGAGGGCTTCCCTGTGCATGTGAGGGGGGGGCAGTGCTGGAGGGCTCCCCTGTGCATGTGAGGGGGGGGGTCAGTGCTGGAGGGCTCCCCTGTGCATGTGAGGGGGGGGGGTCAGTGCTGGAGGGCTCCCCTGTGCATGTGAGGGGGGGGGCAGTGCTGGAGGGCTCCCCTGTGCATGTGAGGGGGGGGGCAGTGCTGGAGGGCTCCCCTGTGCATGTGAGGGGGGGGCAGTGCTGGAGGGCTCCCCTGTGCATGTGAGGGGGGGGGGGGGCAGTGCTGGAGGGCTCCCCTGTGCATGTGAGGGGGGGGGGGGGGCAGTGCTGGAGGGCTCCCCTGTGCATGTGAGGGGGGGGCAGTGCTGGAGGGCTCCCCTGTGCATGTGAGGGGGGGGGGGGGGGCAGTGCTGGAGGGCTCCCCTGTGCATGTGAGGGGGGGGGGGCAGTGCTGGAGGGCTCCCCTGTGCATGTGAGGGGGGGGGGGGGCAGTGCTGGAGGGCTTCCCTGTGCATGTGAGGGGGGGGGGGTCAGTGCTGGAGGGCCCCCGCTGTGCACATACTCCCCAGGACTGGAGCCGTGACAGTCTGGCATGAAGCTGTACACTGTTCCTATTGGCTGAGATGTTTGCATAGTGATCAGTGACTACCAGGGTGTCCAGCCAGCGGACATTGCTCATTTGAGAGTTTTGGCCTAATATGGGAGAATTGTGCCACTCATCAGTGAGGTGCCCGCCACATAATGCACTTGGCATCGCAGTCCTCGCTTTCATATATTGGATGTAACCAGCACTCCACCTCGCTCCTTGGGGTATGTTCACATGGCATTTTTTGGGCACGTTAGGAGCCGGGTGCAATATAAAATCCTGAAAGATGATCCGTCTTTTAACCACTTCACTTTTCCAGAGATGCCAGGCGGTCAAAATAGGCGAGTGCCCCGTTCTGCAGACGTCTGCTCGGAGGGAGCTTCATACTTCACCAGTCAATAACATGCCCGGGCGGCTGCTGCTGCTTAAGCTGTCAGCAAGTTTGCTTAAAAAACTGCATGAGTTAAAAAATAAATAAAATGCCAACAGTTAAACATTGAAAAATCACTTAAAAAAACAACCAAAATATTCTTGGGGGAAAAAAAACAATCAAATCTTAATGAGTACAAAAATACAAGAGAAAAGGAGTTTCCTGAAGACTCATCTGCCTGAATAATGGCTTTCTGGAAGCATGTGTTCCTGAGAATCCCCTTTAAGGGTATTTACAAAAGGCTTTTCCCAAAACCTGAACCTGTAGAGGGGTCTTCTGCTCTTATAAGGGCCCCTGGTGATGAGGTGACCACAGTGTGTCCGCTGCTGTCGTCTTTCCCCGCAGCGCCACACATGGTGAAGTGAAATATCCCAATGGCCAAAGCGGCATCAATGTAATAGGGGTCCGGAATGTCTGAGCATGGGTTGTCTGAAAGGGGCATTTCACCAGCTGAAAGGCGGGTAGTTTTTGCCCGTCAGCTCCCTTACTTCCATGATTATTGCGTTCTTATACAGAACCGTCCTTTAGTATCATCACCATATGGCTCCAGCAATATCCGCCTCTGCTATTAAATACACATTTTTATGGCCTTTCCCAAGATGTCTTGACTCATTGTCTTTCTAAAAACCATTAGCTCTTCTGGGCTGGTGTGTGGTCCGGGGTAATAGTCAATGGCAGTCAGCAGAATGTTCCTTCAGCCACCTACAGTGAAGGGGCATGGCTATTTAATGGGGTTCTCCAGGTGTGTGAAATTGGTGACTTACCAATATAGCTGCCCCCCACCAATGGTGCTACATGTAACCATTGAGCAGCTGGTGCTGAGTACTTTACTTGGCTCCTATTCAGGGGGCCGGGAAGGGTCATCAGTGCCCGGCAGAGACCACTACACATCGAGCACACACATGCGGCTGTCCGCAGAGCGAATACCAGCAGCCCCTGCCTAACTCATATTGATGACCCATCCTAACGATAGGTCATTAATGTATTCCCAGAGACCCCCCTCTGTCAGGCAGCCCACCACACTGGTGTCTTTTGTCTACACTGACGCCATGCTGCTTTGTTACATGTTGTCCTTAGTGAAGTCACCATGATGGATGGCGATTGTCGGCAGCAGCTGCATGACTATCATTCGCGTATATAAATGTCGCAAGAGGGGGCTGAAAAGTAAATTGTTAATATGGGTTCCCTACATGATTATTTGGTCGTACTATCACAGTGTATCTAAGGCTGCTTTCATACTTGCGTCGTTTTGCATCAGTTGCGATCCATTGTGTGACTGATGCAACGGATGCGTTGCAGATAGTGGCACAACTGATGTGACGGATGCTGCAAAAAACGATCCTTTTTTTTGCTGTTTTAATGTTTTATCGGCGGCCAGCTATTGTGAACGATCAGCTGATCGTTCACAGTAGCCGGGCGATCAGCTGATCGTTCACAGTAGCCGGCCGCCGGGTGATCAGCTGATCGTTCACAGTAGCCGGCCGCCGGGTGATCAGCTGATCGTTCACAGTAGCCGGCCGCCGGGTGATCAGCTGATCGTTCGGCCGCTAAGAGAGAGATGATTTCAATGATTAAACACAAGATCTGAGCATGTGCAGTGACAACAAAAGGATTCCGCCGCTCAAAAAAAGTTACATGCTGCGTTCCTGCCGCCCGACGGTTGCAACGCAAGGCCAGCAGTCGCAATCCGTCATCCATACAAGTCTGTGGGGAAAAAACGGAATCCTGCAAAATACATTGCAGGATACCGTTTTTCCTCAAGGTGACGGTTTGTGACTGAGGCAAAACAACGCAAGTGTGAAAGCAGCCTAATATTTTCGGCTTGGTCATGTTGTGACAGAAACCAAACCTCCTGCTGGATTTTTAGTTGCATGTGTGCCACTCTGCCGGCATCTGCCTCCAGGTCCGTCCGAGGTGCCGCTGTCATGTGTGCCACTCTGCCGGCATCTGCCTCCAGGTCCGTCCGAGGTGCCGCTGTCATGTGTGCCACTCTGCCGGCATCTGCCTCCAGGTCCGTCCGAGGTGCCGCTGTCATGTGTGCCACTCTGCCGGCATCTGCCTCCAGGTCCGTCCGAGGTGCCGCTGTCATGTGTGCCACTCTGCCGGCATCTGCCTCCAGGTCCGTCCGAGGTGCCGCTGTCATGTGTGCCACTCTGCCGGCATCTGCCTCCAGGTCCGTCCGAGGTGCCGCTGTCATGTGTGCCACTCTGCCGGCATCGGCCTCCAGGTCCGTCCGATGTGCCGCTGTCATGTGTGTGGGGTTTCTGTAAACCATGCAGTGTAACCTCTAGAATCGCTCACTGTGGCCTTTGTCATTCTGGAAATCCCCTGAGGCTTCGTTCTCACGACCAGGATCCATTGAAGTCTTGATACTGCCCCTTCTCCGCCCTTTAGTTTAATTGCGTTTTTAATTGCTTTTGACTTGGTTTTTGTCTGTTTGGTGTCATGTCGTCTAAAGTTGTTTTTGAAAGTTCCTTATATTGACATCATTATGTGCGGATTATATGTGTGTTTGATGCGTTTCTGCTGAGCGAAAGCACTAAAACAGCAGGTGCAATATTTACCTACGGAATTTCTGCATCTAATGCAAGTCTATGGGGAGAATCCACACAGAACACTCAGCGTTCCTGCAAGAGAAATTGACATGCTGCGGCTTGGAAAAAGGCACCGCAGGTAAAGAAGCAGGAGAGTGGGCAGGAGATTTCTATAAATCCCATCCACTTTGTACTGTAAGGCTGGAGCCACACGGGGCACTAGCGCAATCCTTGCATGACACTGGGCTTACGCTGGCAGCACAGCAGGAGCAGAGTGTCATGCGAGTGTCCCTGCGACTGAGGTCCAACTGTGCGATCGGACCTCAGCTGCGGTGGGTGGGCCGGTGCTGTGGAGGGGAGGGAGGGATTTATCTCCCTCTCTCTTCCGTAGCCGGCTATTGCCATTCTCGCACTGTATTCACGGTGCACCGGTGTACCGTGAGTGCAGTGCAATTTTTTTTTTTTCTCTCGCCCCATAGACTTGAATGGGTGCGAGAGAAAGAGTCTCGCATTACAGTGGCAGCATGCTGCGATTGTTTTCTCGGTCCGATTAGGGCTGAGAAAATAATTGCTCATGTGTGCAGACACACAGGCTAGAATTGGTTCGAGGTGAATGTGATGTTTTATCGCACTCCACTCGCACCGTTTTTCTCGCCGTGTGGCTTAGGCCTAAGACGCTGTGTTTTAGATGCAGCATCAAAACCGTGAGTATAGCTCATCATGGGTATGGGCCCTTCAGTGTTTTGCAGCGCTATGAATGGGACTACATCTTCTGCAGATATGCGTATATTGTGGGCCTGCTGGGAAATGCGTAGCCGGGGCTGTGTCTTCTGATTTACATCCGCATGTAAAAGCTGCCCCCTACAGCTGTCAGCAATGTAACCGTCTGTATGCGGTGATTGTAGATAAACAAGGCTTTGCTTCCTGCATGCCCACGCTCTGCGTTCAGCATGCCTCGTGGCAAAGTATCAGATATTACAAATTTACAATGGGTCCTGTTTAATTGTGCATTGATACAAAGTGTTTCAGGTATTTCCACACGGTCGTATGGCGGGCAGTAACAATGCCCTGCGGTGCAGGATGCTGGCCACCTTTTGCCAGCGTCTTGCCATGCCTTCCAGCACTCGAATTTGTAAACAAGGTTGGGAGAGCAGCCCCATGACTGTTGCACAATAGTGCAGGGAAAGTGAGGGGGAGGTGACAGAGGTGGCTGCAGAACTTCTCTAATAAACAGCCCTGCTGCATAGGAAACAGAAGGCAAGCTTGTTCCTATGTGACGTGTGATTTGAGCCCAGGGCTCGGCCCTGTTTTCTTAGAATACATGGCACTTATAGTACAAAGTCAGGACATTCTTGGCCTCCACAGCTAATACCCCCTCCCCGAGCAGGGTTATTGGCATCGCCTCTACACTCGAGGAATGCTCCTAGCTGTGGCTGGATTTCTCATTTCGCTTGTTTCAGTCCAGGGATCAGATTTATTTTGTAATATGCTTAGCTTTATGATAAGTTTTCCAGAACTGGTGAGGCTATTGGCCGCTGCCCAGCTCCTGTGCCTCGTTATCGGGCCGCGCTGGGTGTTGCTTGTTCTTGTGCTGGATCCAGTTTGGAATTTATAAAACCTGGATACTGAACTCTAGAAGCCACTTCTGCAGAGGATTCACACGTACTCATACGGTAGTTGTTCAGCACAGAGCGACTTCACATGTTTGTATGTGGCCAGCGGATTAGAAAGTGGGGTCACGAAGTGCAACAGGACAATGAGGTTCCTTAAAAGGAGCCTGTCACCAAGTTTTTCCCCTATAACCTGCTGCCACCACCTGTATGGACTAACACAGTATTCTAGAATACTGTATGAGTCTAGGCTGATCTGTATAACCTAAAAAACATTTTATTGTACTCACCTGCAGGGCAGTCCTGTCCAATGGGTGTTGCTGGTCTCCGTCAGCTGCCTTCTATCTTCCTTCCATCACCGTCCTCCTTCCCAGCTCCGTGTGGATGACTTGTCCTACATGATCCACGAAGAGTCCGCCATTGTGCTCCTGCACACTTTTATCTGCCTTGCTGTGGGCAGAGCAAAGTACTCTAGTGTGGGGAAAGGTGAAAGACCGCATGCGCACTACAATTCTTTGATCTGACCTAGGACAGAGAAGTGTGCAGGAGCGCAATGGAGACCGCAGTGTGGATGATGTAGGACGCGTCATCCACATGGAGCTAGAATGGAGGACGGCGATGAAGAGAGGAGGCACCGGACTGAGACCAGTGACACCCATTGGACCCGACCGTCCCGCATGTGATTGTTTTTTTACATTCTACAGTGGTCTGGGCACTTATACAGCACCCTGGATTACTGTATATATAAGGGCTCACTGGTGGTGGCCATAGCTTATGGGGGAAAAAAACTGGTGATAGATTTCCTTTAAAGGAAATCTGTCACTAGGGTTTTGCTATTCAGCCCATCTGACAGTAACATAATGTATGAGGCTCTGATTCCAGTGATGTCACTTACTGTGTTTCTTGCTGCCGTTCTGATAAAATAGTTTTTAGCTGTCACATATCTAAATAGCTCTCTAAACCCGGCTACAGCACTGATTGGCAGCTTTCTGCCTATGCACAGTATATACCGCTGTCAATCAGTGTTGGGGCTTGGTTGTACAGAGCGCATGATTATGGAGGACTACATGCCAGCAGGTTTACTTGTCCTCTAGTGATCTTAGTAATTTCATTTAAACTGCAGCAATCAGCCCAGTAAGTGACACATGACTGGAATCAGGGTCTCTGCCCCTACGCTGTGCTGCTCTGAAATTAGGTGGCAAAAACCTCCTGGTGATGGAAGCTCTTTTAGGCCGGTGTCACACTTGCAAGTCTCGCATTGCATCACCCGGCACTTTCCTCGCACTCTCTGGTCGGTTGCATGTGTCTCTACGCAAGCGACCCGCTCCTGTGAGGAGAGTGTGAGTCCGTGCCGGGTGATGCAGCGTGAGATACACGTGAGGCACTCGCAAGTGGGACACCGGCCTAAAAGGATTGTCCATTATTAACAACCCACTTATTTTCGTGTTTCCTCAGTTACTGTCCTCCCGTGCCAGTGCTGTTCAGCTGTGCCGGAGCAAATGAGCGGCAGCCGCAGTGCTGATGTGCCAAGTGTACACAAGTTGGCATGAATGTGGCGCATTATAAGCAAGGAATGCATTTAGTGTGTATTGGAAGTATTCACAGTATATAGAGTAAACAGAGTGATGTTAAAGGGAACCTGTCATCAGAAATTGAGCTTTAAATCTAAAAGATTTCCCCTTCTGCAGCTCGTGGGCTGCATTCTAGCAAGCTTCCTGTACTTTTTGTGCCCCCTTTTAAACCAAATAAAACACTTTATAAAGTTGTACCTTTTTGCCTGCAGTTCTTGTAAATCGTCCATGTGGTTGGCCGTGTGGTGTCGGTTACTGTCCCTCCTTCTGGTTTACGCTGTCCCCCATTGCTTCATTTCATAGATCAGGACAGTGCCCGAGGTCCCGTGCACACGAGGACTGCTGGTGACGTGGTCGCAGGCACGATATTATGGGCGGCGCTGTGATTGCATTGCAAGTGCCCGCCCATAATACCGTGGCCGCGCTCTCCCCTTTGCCTCCAGCGTTCTGCGCAAGCGCTGGCCAAATGATCTGACGTCACCTTTCCCATCTTGCCCTGCAGCAGGAAATAGATGGGAGGAGCGGATCAGGCCACCACAGGTTACGAGGAGACGCTTGCACAGAACGCAGGAGGCAAAGGGGAAAGTGCGGTCACGAGGTTATGGGCGGCACTTGCTGATGACACACACAGCGCCGCCCATAACCTCGTGCCCGCGCAAAGAGTCACCAGCGGTCACACGTGCACACAGTGCTCGGCACCGCTACAGTCGCACAGCGCATGCGCGGGATCACGGTCGCCCAGAGGCGGCATCCTGAGGTTTGAAATTCAGCGTTCGGGGGGGCGTAAATCTGCTGGAGGAACAGCAACGGATCCCAGAGAGCCCGCCCCCATGGACGATTTACAAAATTTGCATACGAAAAGGTACAAGTTTATAAAGTATTTATTTTGGTATAAAAGGGGCCACAAAAACTATAGGAAGCTTCCTAGAATGCAGCCCAGGAGCTTCAGAGGGGGGGAACGTTTAGGTTTACAGGTAAATTTCTGATGACAGGTTCACTTTAATAAAGACTGACAGATCTCCACATATTTGCCACCTGAGCCTGAAACCCCTTTCAGTTGTGTTTATTGCTTATGTCACTGTACTAATTCCCCTTCTTTTGCAAGTCTTGAGCACCTCGGCGGTGATGAGACTGCTGTATTAGCCAGTTTCGTTTGACACTTGTTACTGTCGTGATTGCTGGATTAAGTTCTAGTTGATATTCCAGGAGTTTGTGGATAGTCATATAAATATTTTTACTTTGCCATGACATTTAATCCTTTTAAAGCGAATCTGTCACCGGGTTTCTCAGTACAAAGTGCATATGTTATTAAGTGGGCTGTCCACTACCCCTTTAAAGCGCACCAATCACTAGGATTTTCCTATATAACCTAAAGCCAGTGCTATACTGTCACTATCAGGCTGAGTCTATACATACCTGTAGTTGTTAGCTCAGATATATAGGTTTTGAAACACAAGCAAGAAATGATGATTATAAAATGAGCAGCTGTGTGAATGACAGCAGCTGCTGATCAGCTGATGGCTGGGGTGGGTGCCTGTACGTCCTCCCCCCTGTTATTTATGCTAATTGTATTAGAATCATTTTACTGTGACTAGAAGGACCAATGCTGATGTCATACCCATGTGACCAGAAGGGGCGGGGCCTCAACAGCTGATACCAGGAAGCAATATTATTTTTCTGTTGGCTGAAGCCCCTCCCCTTCTGGTCAAATGGGTATGACCTCAGCACAGGTCCTTCTAGTCTCAGTAAAACAATTGTATAATAGAATTAGCATAAATAATGGGGAGGACGACGCACCCACCTCAGCTATCAGCTGCTGCTGTCATTCAAACAGCTGCTCATTTTACAAACTTTACTTGCTTGTGTTTCAAAACCAATACATCCGAGCTGACAACTACAGGTATGTATAGAATCAGCATGATAGTGCCTGTATAGCACTGGTTTTAGGTTATATAGGAAAATCCTGGTGATTTATGCGCTTTAATGCCGTTGTTCCAATGGAAAATAAGAAATATACTCCACTCCCACACAACACCATTCCAGCGGAGTTGTGTTAGCGTTTTCTAGTAGGCTACACTGAGTTCTGTGTTTTGTTTTTTTTGTTTGTTTTTTTTTACATGAACTGTCTATATCCCCCTCAAAAATGTTGGGCCCGATTCCTTAATCCTTTCACGGCATCCACTCTACGTCTATGGCACAAGTCGGGAGCTTGTGTATGGTGCAGGGTGAGCTCACCCCTTACTTGTCAGTTAATGGCTGTGTATTACAGCCAGGACCTTCCTCTAACGGTGCTCTGACGGTGATTATTAACCTGTTAAATCCCACTGTCAAACTTTAAGCCTTCCGTCAGTCTGTCCGTGACATGAACGCGAGTTGCCAATGGATTGCTATGACGACAGCAGGTGATCTGCTGAAGACCTATGACTGGGCTTCAAAGGAGACTTGATTTCTGCTATATACAGCAATGCTCTGGCATTGCTGTGTATAGCACAAGCGATCAATCGCAGGTTATAGTCCTCTAGGAAGTAGCTGCATTGTGAAGGGGTAAAACATTTGTCTGAGTTTGAAAAGTCGAAAAATTTTGTCGCAACTCAGAATGCTTTAAAATGTTGCGACCTTGGACCATCTCCTGTCATTCTCACCTTGACAGGCGGATAGTGGCAGCCACCGTTTCCCCACGCTGCTGAGCTGCAGGGACTACGCCTGTGCCACCCCACGCCTGATTAATTAGGCTGCTTTCACACCTCCGGTTTTTGCTATGCGGCACAATCCGGCACTTTGCAGGAAAATCGCAACCGTTTTTTTTTGCTGCCGGTTGCGATTTTCCTGCATAGACTTTAATTGGTGCCGCATTGTGCCGCATGGCTTTGCGTTCCGTCCGGTTTTTGCCGCATGCGGCAGATTTAGCCGATGCGGCAGCCGAATGGAACGTTGCCTGGCACGTTTTTTCGTGCGGCAAAAAAAACCGCATCGCGCCGCATTCGGCCGATGTGGCGCATTTTTCAATGCATGCCTATGGCGGCCGGATGTGGCGCGATGCGGCAATAACCGCATCCGGCCGCCGCATGCGGTTTTTGCCACTGCGCATGCTCAGTAGCATGCCGCAAGCGGCAAAAACCGGACTGGCCGCAAAGGAAAAACTTATGCAAAGGATGCGGTGTTTTCTCCGCATCCGTTGCATAGCTTGCACAGCCGGATTGAGCCGCAGAGCTCAAGCCGGATGTGTGAAAGTAGCCTTACCAGCACAGTCCCACTCCAAGCAATGAATGGTCACCTGTGGAAAAGCCTCCTCTCACCCGCTGTGCAGTAAGCTGGGAATTGTCCCATGTGGTTTTCAGGTGTCGATCATTGTGAGATGATTGAAGATTTTTGCCGAATTTTTTTTTTTTTTCTGACAAGGAAATACTTGTCTATTTCTAAGGATGCCCCTTCCCAGATTGTTGTGGGGAATCGCTGTGCTGCCAAAATCTTATGTGAACCACTTAGATTTTGAAATGCATTTTTTACTAGAACTGCTTGGTTCCTGCTAATATCAGCGACAGGCAAGGTATTGGACAATTGCCCTGCGTTTCACTGCACAAGCCTGGCATGTAGGTGCAAAGCAGAGCTTGTGTATAATGGCTGGGGAGATCTGCAGCGGAATATGCTACGGCTGGATAACAGACGCACACGACTCCTGACTTCCGCACGCTGTGTAAATGGCTTGATAGGGCTATTTACAGGGAGATTTCACAAACCATTGATCGGATTTCGGATCTGTTGCACGCTCCAGTGGCAGGAGTATTTCTGCAGCACACCGGTTTTGTATTGAAGTGTATTTAAGAGCAAAGCAAATATTTTGATGGGTCACAAAGGAAAGCTTGGTAATGTGTTTGTCCCTTGGCGGACACCCAACTCCGACTACTGCCTACAGTTCTTAATGCTGGCATATCGTTTATATTTCATACTCTGGTAAACACTGAGGTGCTTTTAGTTCTGCCTGATGCAATCTCGTGTGCAAAGGCAGATTGTAATGTTATTGAGCTAAGTAATCTGTTCTGTCTTCATGGAGGTGACATACTTTACATATTTAAAGTAAAAATTACATTAGATCCGTTGGTTAAAGGCAACCGGTCACCACTTTTTTGGCCTATAAAGCTGCGGCCACCACCACCGGGCTCTTATATATAGCATTCTAACAACCTGTATATAAGAGCCCAGGCCGGGGGTATAACATGAAAAACACTTTATAATACTTACCTAACGGTCGCTGCGGTGGGCCATATGGGCGTCTCCATTGTCCGGTGCCGGCGCCTCCTCTTTCGGCCATCTTCGTCTTCCTTCTGAAGCCTGGGTGCATGACGCGGTACGTCATACACACTAGCCGGTCCTGCGCATCAAAGTGCGCCTGCTCAGGACCTGAATGCCGGCGAGTGTGTATGACGTGGGACCTGTCATGCACCGCGGCTAGAGAAGCAGCACAAAGATGGAAAAAAGAGGCAATGCCGGCACCGGACAACGGAGACGTCCATAAGGCCCATCACGTGACCGTTCGGTAAGTATTATAGAGGGTTTTTTATGTTGTCACAGCGGCCTGGGCTCTTATATACAGCATGTTAGAACGCTGTATATAAGAGCCCGGTGGTGGTGGCCGCAGCTTATAGGCCAAAAAAGTGGGGACATGTTCCCTTTTTAAAGGGTTTGTCAGCCGCTCGGATAGGCCCTTCTTAATCACCAGGTTTTCCCCTTATAAAATAACATAACATACAGTATGTACTCACCTCTGGTGCGGGGACCGTTCCAGTGATGTCTGTGCCGACTCTCCCAGGGGACGTGTAACTCTGGGTGCGGGGATCGCGTCACAATCAGTGGCCACTTCATTCTCCCCTCTGTTGTGCTTCATAGAATCATGATTGGTTGAGTCGGAAGGGACCTCCTGGGTCTTTCATAGTGTTTGGCTCAACTTCATCAAAACTGTGACCAGTATAACCCCCCCCCCCCCCCATACATATTAGATGGTCTTCAGCTAATTATCTCGGTGCCCCTGTGAGAGAGACACCGACCGATGGACATCTCTGCCAATCACTGTCTCCAGGAGAACAAAGTGATCGTCACTCTATAATCGGACATGTCCGATTGTCGTCTCCCGGATTTCCAATACACATTGGTGGTGAAGGAAGCTGTCAATATCGGTCGACGCGGCCAACTTTAAGGCCCTGTCACACACAGAGATAAATCTGCGGCAGATCTGTGGTTGCAGTGAAATTGTGGACAATCAGTGCCAGGTTTGTGGCTGTGTACAAATGGAACAATATGTCCATGATTTCACTGCAACCACAGATCTGCCAAAGATTTATCTCTGTGTGGCGGGGCTTGTCACAGCTGTGAAAGCTGTACAACTGGAGTCCTTGACAGTGGCGGCTTCTTTTTTTTTTTTTTTTTCTTCTCCCTTTTACCCCTGAATCTGCTGTATCAAGCATTTTGTGTAATTCTGATTACATACACTGTTAATTTACACGGTTTCTACACATTTTGGCCCAGATTCCTCTAGGCAGCTTCGCTAGAATTATGACGTAGATTACTTTAAAAAATTGCTACATTTTGGTGCAATTTAGTTACATGAAAATTCCAACGGTCCCATTTTTTTTCTTTTGTACAAGTTTCTCCCAGCTATGCCTTCAGGCTTTGTGCGCAGGCTGAGTATTTGGTTGCAGAAATCTCTGCACCAATCTGCATGTCCTGGCAGAAAAAAAACGCTTCTTTTTGCAGTGCATTTTTACCGTGTTTTTGTTTCTATATTTATTTTTTTAATTTAAGCTTCTTTTGTTAAAGCCTACCATTACGTTTTGCTTAAGGCCCAGTCACACTAAACAACATCGCTAGCAACATCGCTGCTAACGAACAACTTTTGTGACGTAACAGAGATGTTGCTAGCGATGTTGCTGTGTGTGACATCCAGCAACAACCTGGCCCCTGCTGTGAGGTCGTTGGTTGTTGCTGAATGTCCTGGGCCATTTTTTAGTTGTTGCTCTCCCGCTGTGAAGCACAGATCACTGTGTGTGACAGCGAGACAGCAACAACTGAATGTGCAGGCAGCAGGAGCCGGCTTCTGCGGACTCTGGTAACCACAGTAAACATCGGGTAACCATGAAGCCCTTACCTTGGTTACCCGATATTTACCTTCGTTACCAGCCGCCGCCGCTCTCAGCTGTCAGTGCCGGCTCCTGCTCTCTGCATATGTAGCTGCAGTACACATCGGGTAATTAACCCCATGTGTACTGTAGCTAGGAGTGCAGGGAGCCAGCGCTAAGCGGTGTGCGCTGGTAACCAAGGAAAATATCGGGTTGGTTACCCGATATTTACCTTAGTTACCAAGCGCAGCATCGCTTCCACGCGGCGCTGGGGGCTGGTCACTGGTTGCTGGTGAGCTCACCAGCAACTCGTGTAGCGACGCTCCAGCGATCCCTGCCAGGTCAGGTTGCTGGTGGGATCGCTGGAGCGTCGCAGTGTGACATCTCACCAGCGACATCCTAGCAACTTACCAGCGATCCCTATCAGGTTGGATCGTTGTTGGGATCGCTGGTAAGTTGTTTAGTGTGACTGGGCCTTTAGTTTTCATAAAGAACCTAAGCTTTTGTGTATAAACTGGGTGTCGGCTTGTACCTGTGCCTTGTGTATGGCCTGAGGACAAAGTATAATTGTGTGTGGCTGGCATTGGGAGCTGTCACCTTTTTCACGAAGTGGTTTCTGCATTGAGCGTTTGGTTGCTGCACGGCTGTCATCTAATGTATGCGGCAATTCCGGCTGGCTGATATTGTTAGGCTGGGGGGCTCCCCATAACGTGGGGCTCCCCATCCTGAGAATACTAGCCTTCAGCCGTGTGGCTTTATCCTGGCTGGTATCAAAATTGGGGGGGGGGGGAGCGCACGCCGTTTTTTTTTTTTTTTAATTTATTTTTTTCTGCAAGAAATAGACCCGGCGGCTGTGATTGGTTGCAGTAGACAGCTGTCACTCATCGTGGGGGCGTGTCTACCTGCAACCAATCATAGGCGCCGGTGGGTGGGGAAAGCAGTGAATACGAGATTGAATAATGGGCGGCCAGCATTTTCAAATCAGGAGAAGCCGCCAGCAGTGTGACAGCCGTGCAGCACCGCGTCGGTGATCTGCGAGAGTGAGTGAATGAGTCAGTGAGTGTGTGTGTGAGAGAGGCTGTGGCCACACGGGGCACTACTGTGATGCTCGCATGACACTCGGCTCGCGCTGGCAGCACAGCAGGAGCCGAGTGTCATGCGAGTGTCCCTGCGTCTGAGTGCGCGAGCGGACCATAGCTGCGGGGGGCGGGCTGGCACGGAGGAGGGGAATGAGGGATTTATCTACCTCTCTCCTCCATAGCCGGTTATTGCGATTCTCGCTCTGCACGCGCAGTACACCTGAGTACCGCGAGTGCAGTGCGATTTTTCTCTCGCCCCATTCACTTGAATGGGTGTGAGAGAGTCTCGCATTACAGTGGCAGCATGCTGAGATTGTTTTCTCGGTCCGATTAGGGCTGAGAAAATAATTGCTCATGTGTGCTGACACACAGGCTAGAATTGGTCCGAGTGGAATGCGATGTTTTATACACTCCACTCGCACCGATTTTCTTAGGCCAGAGAGAGAGATATTTTCTGACAAGCAATGAATTTATATCACTTCTGGGCATGCTCAGAAGTAAAAACCGAATCTGGTACATGCTTCCGGCGTTTGATTCATGCCACCGGATTCGGCGTGCATAGACTTTCATTATGCACCATGCCGCACGGCGCCGCATGCGGTGCTATGCAGTTTTTTGCCACTGGCAAAAAACGTTCCTTTCTGCGTCCTGTGTTCGGCCGCCGGAGTGACGATTTTTGCCACAACCGGCGAAAACCGGACCAAACACGAGTACATGCGGCACAATCTGGTGCTAATAAAAGTCTGAGGAAAAAACGCACCCGGCAGCAAAAAAAAGGATGCGTTTTCTCTGCAAAGCGCTGGATTGTGCCGCACAGCAAAAACCTGATGTGTGAAAGCAGCCTTAGGCTATGTGCGCACTAGTGCGTTTTACCCGCGGATTTGCCGCGGAAATTTCTTGAGAAATGTCTGCAATCTTTGTGCAGACATTTCAAGGCAAATCCTATGTGAAAAAAAAATAGCTGTGCGCACACTGCAGATTTTTCTCAAGAAATTTCCTTGAAGAATTTCTTGAGAAAATTTCTTGAGAAAATGAGCATGTCAATTCTTTTCCGCAGGTACCCTGCGGATTTCGGCAGTACAGCCTGCAAAATCCGCAGGGAACAACCTGCGGGAAAATCGCGACAAATCCGCATGCGGATTTGCCGCGGATTTGGTGCGGATTTTTTCCGGAGGTCCGGAAATCTTCCACTCCCAGAAGTTTCTCAAGAAATTTTTTTGAGAAACTTCACAGTTCTAGTGTGCACATAGCCTAAGGCTATGTTCACACTAGAAAAATGATTTTTCTTAAGAAATTTCTTAAGAGTGGAGGATTAGTGCACCTGCGTTAAAAAACGCATCAAAAACGCACCTGCGTTTTTGCCGCGTTTTCGGTGCGTTTTCGGTGCGTTTTTGGTGCGTTTTTACCGCTGGTTGCTCCCTGCGTTATTGTGCCAATTATCTATGGCAAAAAACGCAGTTAGCTGCAGAAAAGTGACATGCTCATTCTTTTTCTTAAGAAAATCTACTGAAAGAATTTTCTTAAGAAAAAAACGCAGTGTGTGCACAGCTAATTTTTTTTGCCATAGGTTTTGCTGGGGAATGTCTGCAGAAAGGTTACAAGAATTTCTCAAGAAATTTCTGCAGCAAAAACGGACCCAAAACGCAGGTAAAAAACGCAGTGTGTGAACATAGCCTTATAGTTGCACCCACGTCACGGAGGCAGGGAAGGCTCTGTTCGTGACAGGTTCTTTTTATATGTTTTGCGAATTCCCAGGTTCCCATTCCTTTGCTAGTTGTTCATTAATCAGTGTTAATCCCCTTGACAATAAGCTGAATGTAAAGGAGAATGTTTTCCTGGTGGATGAACCAATTCACATGTGAATGCTAAACAAGAGGCTGCAGATGTTGGGAAACCACACGGTGCCCGTGTCATGGGCTGGGAAGTCCTACATCTGTGTATAACCAATTTGTACACTTACCAAAATGAAGGCTTTTGTTTACCTTTGACAAACAGCTCTGCTATAACCCAGTGGTTAACTTTGCTCTCTTTCTGGGAACCTGACCACAGCCAGAAATTTCAGCTGTCTCGTATTTCTTTTTAATTTGTAAGGGTACTTTCACACTTGCGTTCAGCGGAGTCCGTCACTATGGAGAATAGCGCAGTCCGTTAACATAGACTTGAATGGACAGCGCACTGTAACGCAAGTGTCTGCGTTGCATCCGCTGGACGATGCAGCGTCGTTATTTTGACGCTGCATCGGGCGGAAGAAACGCAGCATGTAACGTTTTTTTGAGCAGCGCAATCCGTAGGATTTCACTGTGCATGCTCTTCTTCTTCTTTTTTTTTTTTTTAATCAAACTTTTTGTCTCGCGGTGGCCGAACGTTCAGCTGAGCGCCTGGCCGCCTGCAAGTGACAGCGTTCAGCTGAGCGCCTGGCCGCCTGCAAGTGACAGCGTTCAGCTGAGCGCCCGGCCGCCTGCAAGTGACAGCGCTCAGCTGAGCGGCCGGCCGCCGGCTATTGAGAGCGATCAGCTGATCGTTCACAATAGTCTGCTGCCGGTAAAACTGTAAAGAATAAAAAAAAAAAAAATTAACAACGAAAAAAAGCTTTCCGTTGTTTTGTACGATCCGTAGCATCCGTTGTGCCACTATATGCAACGCATCCGTTGCATCCGTCACACAACGCAATGCTACGGAAGCCATCCAACGCAAGTGTGAAACTAGCCTAAGAAAGAGGGTTTGGATATGTTGGCTATCGCCTCCTTGAGAGGTCATACAATTGTTAAGCTATCTGGCAATGAAGCATTAATGTTTAGAATTGTGAATAAAATGGCAGGTCATGAATGTGGCCGGCATTAGGTTTGTGTTTTTTTTTTTTGTTTTTTTTTTTTCCTTTTCATTGTACGAAGTTCAGCACTCCACTCATACCTATAACTATAACTTGTAACGTATCAGTGTTTTTCCAAAAATAAGCCCTCCCCCCAAAATAAGCCCTAGCAGGGATTTTCAGCATTTTCAGAGCAAGGCTTAAATATAAGCCCTCCCCTGAAAATAAGCCCTAGTCGCGGTTCAGTAATGAAGTGTCCGTGCAGCTTAAGTTAGATACTGCTTGACACTTCATTAGGCCCTTTTCAGACTTCCGTATGACATCTGCTTTTAACACTGATGCCCACACGTACCAATGTTGTTCTCTGGAGTTACTGACAGGCCGTGTTTTCACATGGAGCATGTGACCCCACTTGACACTTACACACGTCCGTTTTTTTCTCCGGCAGCACAGGTGTCACACGGATCGCACACTGATGTAATCCGTGTGACATCAGTGTGACACATACCGGAGAAAACACTGGTCTTTTAAATAGATTTTTTTTTTTTTTATATTTACCTGTATCCAGCTCTGTTTTCTTTAACTTTGCTGCCTCCTGCTTCTGTCCCCCGTTAATTTACTCATTGATTATTCACTGCACTTAGCACCTGGAAACCAGAGCATCGCCAGTGACAGGTGAGTATTCAGCAAGCAGTGGGTGTGCAGTGATGTCCAGGAGGTCATTGGAGTTGCCAATGAATTCTGATGACCTCCTGATGACACCCCCGCGATACCCGTGCTACAGCGGGTGTCACCATGGTGACTTCATGGGTTCATCAGAGTTCATTGGGAACTCTGATGACCTCCTGGACGTCACTGCACACAAACTGCTTGCTTGCTGAATACTCACCTGTCACCGGCGGTGCGGTCTTCGCCGATGCTGTCCCCACAATGCTTTAACTTCCAGGTCCTCAGTGTAGTGAATAATCAATGAATATAATGAGTGGGGGTCAGAAGCAGGAGACAGCAGAGCCGAAGAAAACCGCGCTGGGTACAGGTGAATATCGAAAATCTTTTTATTTCAAAGACCCGCGTTTTCTCCAGTATGTGTCACACTGATGTCACACGTATGCAAACACAGATGTCAAACACATGACCATACCGATGCATGTGGCTTGTACCTGATTAAACACGGACATCTGAAAGGGGCCTTATAGACAGTGAACACCCCGCAATCATTCTGACCAGACACCGAGTGGGAGGACCTGCATTGGATCTCACACCTACACACATCAGATCGTGTACACACACACTATCCACCGAAACAGATTTCTTCTGGCCGGCAGAATCTTGAGGCAATGTGGGGGAACACAAGGACCTGCGGCTGTGGATGGAATACAGGACCTGCGTTATGTAAGTTCCTCCCATCTTTCCCTGCAGCCGAAAGCATTCTGTACCGCCGGATGTGGTGAGTGACTAGTGTGTGTATTGAGTGCGTGCGCGTGATCTGATGTATGTGAATGTCGGCCAGAAGCAGGGGAGGACGGCGTGCAGCATACCTGCTAAGAGGGCCCGCTGAAGATCACAGGAGGACCTGGGAGCCACGCAGACGTCCGGGGTCTGGTATAAGTCTCCTTAAAAGGGGGCGTCTGCTTTTTTGGAGAAGGGTAAGCTTGCCCCCAACCATGTTTCACCAAGAATAAGACCTACTCCAAAAATAAGCCCTAGTGCTTTTTTGGGGGCAAGAAAAAGTATAGGACTGTGTCTTATTTTTGGAAAAACACAGTATTAGTATAGTCAGTGAGTCTTTAACATCCTTTCTTTGCCATAGCTGGGAACGCGTAGGCTATAAGTAAAGATACTGATGGTGACTCATTAAGGCTGGCGTAGCACACACCAGGCTTAGGGAATCGCTCGATGGAGTGACTGGCTTGATTAAGCAGCATGCACCGCCACCAGAAATGTCCATGAGCCGGGGGCTGGCGTATACATCTGGAGTACGTTTCACCACTTTAGGCATAACATATGATGAATTTGACGGCGGGTTGTGACAATAGCCTTTCACACACATGCTATGCCCATATTGGAGTAGTTGGTCAGAACTGCATATAAAAGCCTAAAATCGTAATATTTTTGCACACCTACTGAGTTGTGCAGGAATATTGTACTAAAGCCTGCTTTACACCTTGCAATTAAGCATGCGATATCGTATGCGATGTGACCCGCCCCCATCGTATGTGTGGCACGTTCAATTTGTTGACCGTGTCGCACAAACTATTGCCGTCACACGTACTTACCCTTCCATACGACCTCGATGTGGGCTGTGAACGTCCACTTCCTGGAGTGGGAGGGACGTTCGTCGTCACAGCGACGTCACAAGGCAGCCGGCCAATTGAAGCGGAGGGGCGGAGCTGAGCGGGACGTAAACATCCCGCCCACCTCCTTCCTTCCGCAATGCCGGCAGGAGCCGCAGGTAAGCTGTGTTCATTGTTCCCGGGGTGTCTCACACTGTGATGTGTGCTGCCTCGGGAACATTGAACAACCCGACGTGCAATTTTTAGCAAATGAACAGTTTTACGGTCAATCGCACGTAGCTGTCACACGCTACAACACCACAACGATGCCGGATGTGCGTCACTTACGACGTGACCCCGCCGACACATCGTTAGATATTTTGTAGCGTGTAAAGCCCACTTCAAGGTGTTTATGCCAGATTTCTGGAGTACACACCTTTTAATGAATTGGCCACACTATCTTTTACCTTGATAATACAAGTTTGGATTGAGTTTGATTGAAGTGCTAACCTTACAATTCGATTTGTCTCCGCTAGTAAGTGCGAGGAGGACACAGAACATCCAGTAACTGTGCGTGTGGTGACAGACAACACCGAAACCTTTCTAAGAAATCTATCTGATATTGTAAAGAAAGACACTTTGACTTTAGTTATCACCCTGCAAAGGAAAAGCCCCTGTGTGGCCAGACTGGTGCACATGCAATCTGTTAGATAAATGAGCCATCAGCCTTCTGCTAATGTCCAGCCACCTGGCAGTTCACAAGGTATATTCTCACCCTCCTGGACGGGCTGTGCCACATTAGGAGATAAGTGTCTTTTCGCGAGGGGGGGGGGGGTCCCACTGAAAAGACCAGGCCCTCAGTTTCACCTCAGATCCATTCAAATAGGGGTCACAGAAATTGTTTGCATATTCGGTGGAGATACATACATCCAGGAGAGGTTACAGTGTTAAGTCCTGTTTTCATTTTTACAAGAATCCATAGAAAGTGTGTGAAGAAGGCCTGAAGCCGGGCATGCTAAGTAAGGGTCTGTCAGCCCACAGTTTGTTCAGGAGATAGCCGTCTCTCTCCACTTCCGAATACTCAAGCATGTTCCGATGGGGGGGAGTAAATAAGCTGTTGTCAGAATCACATGGCCACAGCTTATCTGCTGGTATCAGCCAGCCATCTATTGTGCATGGCGTCTCCGGACTCGCCCTTGACAGATCATGTTGGAGAAGATGAGGACTGGGCTGTTTATAATTCCATCACCTGATCCTTATCTCAGTTCTGACATGATCTCAGAAGGCCCACATGAAATTGTTCATAGAAATGGAGGACGGGTGCGCCAGCTTCAGTCTGTATGGGCGTCTTAAAAGGCCCTTCCACCAAATTTTTCATATTGCGCTGCACAAACAATGTAATATTGGCTGCAGAGTGAAATATATTTTTTTTTTATTTTTTTTTTTTTTTTGCCCCATTTGCCAATCCTAAGCAGACCGCATCATCCTAGAGAACCAGTCACACCATAGCCTAGGTTTCTGTGTGAGCTGTAAGGCCCCATTCACACGCTGCGTTTTTGTGTGCAGTTTGTGGCCCAAAAATGCATGCATTTCCTTCACCAGCAAAGTCTTAAGATTTCAATTTTGCTGATTGCACATTGCTTTTTATTTTAGGGTTTTTTTTTTTGTTTTTGTTTTTTTTTTTTTGTGACCACAATAATGCAGCATGTCAATTCTTTGTTTTTTTTCCCCTGCGTTTTTCACCTATTGATAAAAAAAAAAAGCGTGGTCAAAAAATGCATGGAAAATGCATGTTTTTGTGGCCATAGGGTGCAGTTTTGTGGTGAACACAAAACTGGAGCGTGTGGACATACCCAAAGGCTGGTTTTGCATCCAAAATCTGCTCTTGGCAGAAAAAATGCTGCGTTTAAAATGCATGTTTTGCAGCTTTTTAAATTTATTTATTTTTTTTTTTTAATATTTTTTTGAGGTGCAAATTAGGTGTGTGTGCTTTGTCTACCATACATGCTTAAAGGGAACCAATCATCAGGATTTTCATACATAAGGTAAAGCCAGTGCTGTACTGGCACTATCGGGCTGATTCTCTACATACCTGTAGTGGTCAGCTCGGATGTTTAGGCTTTCAAATCCAAGAAAGTGAAGTTTAAAAAATCATCAGCTTCTTGAGTGACAGTTGCACCAGAGCAGATAATCTCTGGGTGGGTATTCATATGGATTCCTGTTATTCCTCCCTCTCTGTTCTCTATGGTATTATACAAACGATTCACTTTGGTGAAGGACCTGTGAGGTCCCTTTTAATAGTAACAGTAATTTTCATTCACTAAAAATGCTGCAAAAACATTTCTTGCATTTTTCACTTTCTCATTGTCCTCTATGGGTGAAAAAACAAACTGTCGGGGGGGAGTAAAACATGTGGATGAGATTTCTTAGACCTCATAGCACTGTGCAGTATTGAGTTTTCAGAAATCTCATAGCAATATATAGTTGGTGCTGTAAAATGTAGCTATTAACCCCTTAACGACCCATGACCTACAATGTCTGTTATAGGTTGTCTCCCTGCCTTTGTTGCAGGTCCGCTCATCGCTAGTTGTCCAGTCTAAGAAAAAGGCTGCATTCACTCTGTGGAATTATATCAGTGTGCAATGTACACGCTTTCAATATTTCCATGTATTCCCCATGATCGACCACGTGTATGAGAATTGCGTGCTTGCAGTTACGTGAAGATTACACTCTCTTCTGCTAGAACATGGAGCAGCTGAGGAGAGTCTAACTACTCTACAAGTGATTGATTGTAAATGGCATACGTGCGGTCACATGCACACCCACCTACACTGGGAATACAGGGGATTCATGACAGTGTGTTGTGTGCACCCTGACACGAGTCTGCAGCCACACGGTAAGTGCACACTACACCTTTGATCAGACAACCCCTTTAATATGCACCTGTCTGCTCTCGTCACATAGGAGATAGTGAAAGATGAGCCGCACTCGTGTGTGATGGTGGAGTGCAGGCTACCTCCGGGCTGTGGAATCCGCTCTCCTCATGTCTGGTTTAGTATTTTGCTTGCATTCCGCATACTGTTTTGCAGCTTATTTTTGTAGGGCTCTGCATTGTCATGCTATTCCTGCGCTACTACAAATTTGTGAAATAATCGAGGGTTACCAGTTGGTGGAGAGTTTTTACCTACTTGACACTGCACATGGTAACACTATGTACATTGATTGGGTAGATACACCCATAAGGGTGCTTTACATGCTGCAACATCGCTAACGATATATCGTCGGGGTCACGGTGGTCGTGACGCACATCCGGCGCCGTTAGCGTCATCGCAGCGTGTGACAGCTAGGAGCAACGATCGGAAAAACGGCAAAAATCGATCGTTGCCACGTCGCGCCTTTTCCAAATGTCGTTGCTGTTGCATGCCGCTGATTGTTCCTCATTCCTGCGACGTCGCACATCGCTATGTGTGACACCGCAGGAACTACGGACATCTCCTTACCTGCGTCCACAGGCAATGAGGAAGGAAGGAGGTGGGCGGGATGTTCCGGCCGCTCATCTCCGCCCCTCCTCCGCTATTAAGCGGCCGCTTAGTGACGCCGCTGTGACGTTGAACGCACCTCCCCCTTGAAGGAGGGATTGTTCGGCGGTCACAGTGACGTCGCTGACCATGTATGTGCGTGTGACGCTGCCATAGCGATAATGTTCGCTACAGCAGCGATCACCACATATCGCACCAACGACGGGGGCGGGTGCTATCGCTAGCGATGTTGCAGCGTGTAAAGCACCCTATAGTTGGGTCACTTGTCAGATCTGTGCCTGTCTCCTGCAGGATCGGTTCATCTTTGCCTCTGCCACAGGGTAGGAGTGTGGGGGAGTGAACCTGGCCACATCCACTGCAGCTCTGTAGTAAACTGCAGGGGTACACGCTTTGCCTAGGAAACCGGCCACCTCTGTAAACTATGAATTATGGAAAGTCCTCTGTTCTTGAGAATAGGGAGAATATTTAATAAGGGATAAATGGCCCATTTTGATTTACTTTTACGAGCACTTTGAATTTTGCTCATGTCAGACAAGCCCTTTAAGGGAAATCTATGTTGTATGAACAATTAATACTAATCTATATATATAATATATATAATATATTTTGGTAAACACCTGATACAAGGTGAAGTCATCTTTTGGCTCTGTGCAGCTCTTCAGTTTAGAAGTAATGTTTACCTTCCATGTAACTGCCTCCTTCTTTACTGGGCGCTCTCCAAGCAATGTTCTCAGTGTCACAAGGTTTGGTACAAAACGTTACTTCTTGCCAAGTTACTGTTGGGACTCCTGCTCATGTGATGCTCGGTTATTTGGGTAGAACACTGTGTGCACTTAGGATATCTGTGGATAGTGGCAAAATTTGAACAAAAAAAAAAAATAAAGGGTGTAGATGCACTGTTTGGTATATGGAGACTATGCTATCTATGTGCATTGTGCTAGAATAAGCCCAATACTGATTTAGACGTATACTACATAAATAAGACACTGTCGTACTCTTATTTACCAGACCCAAGAAGTCTGCTGCATTGCACCCCCCCCCCCCCCCTCCGGTCTTTCTGCGATCCTCAGCGGGCGCTTCCAGTAGGAATGCTCCACAATGGTCCTCACCTGCTTCCGACACACACACACACACACACACACACACACACACACACACACACACACACACACACACACACCGGCAATGTCTATTGCCTCTGGGGTGCAGGAGCACATCAATGACTTCTTGATGCCTTCTGCCGCGGGTCCTCACGCTCCACTGCACTGCGTTCCAGGTTTCCCTGCCGGACAGAGTATTACCGGTGTGCGAGTGATTATGTGAAAAGACGCAAAGGTCTCTCAAATCCTGTAAACCCCATGCTGGAGGTGCGTGTTACAGGTTACGTGTGTAGCAGGCAACAGACCGCAAATAAGAAGGAAACTAGTCTCTAATAGTCCGCTATTTATTTTTATAATGTTTTCTTTTAAAACTCAAATGGTCACTAGATTTTGCTCCACTGATTCTGGAACAAATATACATATTGTTTTGTTCCTACTTTTTTAAAGTCTATATTCTGATTGGCCAGCATCAGAGGAGAAAAACCAAATTCCCACAAACATTCCTTGGTATATGGTTGAAAGGAAAATGTGCACTGTTAGGCTATGTGCCCACGCTGCGGAAAATGCGCGGAATTTGCCGCGGATTTTTGGCGGAAATTCCGCAGATTTTTCAAAAATCTGCAGCACAGCTACTCCCCAGCCATTTCTATGGCATTTGGGAACTGCTGTGTCCACGCTGCGGATTTTTCCGCAGCGGAAATAATGCGGATTTCCCTGCGGAAAAATCAGCAGCATGTCAATTCTTCCTGCGGATTTCTCCGCAGGGTCCCATATACTTACCTGCCTCACTGGAGTCACTTTCTCCGTCTGGTGTACAGGAGCGCTGTGGATCTAGCCATCCAGGTATAGGAAAGAGGTGGGCAGGGCCTGCACGAGCTCCGGTCATGTGACCGCCGGAGCTAGTTCAGGCCCGCCCACCTTCTGCAGACGCTGACAGTGACCCGGCCGCCGGAAAGCGAGGTGCTGCATGTTGGAGGTGAGTATGAACTCCCGATCATTGCAGCACTTGTTCTGCATTGAGGATGCAGTGCCGAAGCCATGGTACTGTATCCTCAATGCAGAATGCCCGCACTATATCGGCAGGACATTCCGCAGCATGGAAACAGACAAACGTTGTGGTGCGGTTTCCTGGGAGCTACTGCGGAATGTCTTGCGGATATATTCGCAGGACACTGTCCCCGTGGGCACATAGCCTTAGGGTATGTGCGCACACACGCTGCAGAGATTTTCTGCACCAAAAATGCACTTTGTGGTAGAAAAATGCACGAAAAAAAACATGTTTTTGCCAGGTGTTTGTTTTGTTTTTTTTGTTTAATACCTGGAAGGGCTAGAAAAAAAAAGATAAAAAAAATGCACAAACAATTGACATGCTGCAGATTATTTCTGCACCCAAAACTGCAAGGAAAAAGCAGCAACGTGCGCACAACACTTCAAAATTATCATTGACTTTGCTGGGATAAGGATAGACATGCAGGTTTGGGCAACAAGCTGCATCATAAACTGCAGCAAATCTGCAACAAAAAATTCAGCGTGCGCACACAGCCTTAGGCCCCTTTCACATTGCGTTTTTCTCTACGTCCACAGGTCCCGTCGGGGCATCCGTCCGGACCGCCCCTCCCCCACTCTGCAAAGCGTGCTCCGAACGCATGCGCCCGACAGGGCCATTCACTGTTATGGAGCGCACTGCGTTAGCGTGTGCTCTGTTTTGTGCCATTTTGTGCACATATACGTTTCTGCAGACGGACACCCGAACGTAGACCACCTACGTTCGGGTGTCCAGTGAATGGCCCTGTCGGGGCGTCCGGAGCACGCTTTGCAGAGTGGGGGAGGGGCAGTCCGGACGGATGCCCCGACGGGACCTGTGGACGTACAGAAAAACGCAATGTGAAAGGAGCCTTACTACCAGGAAGACCCCCCCCCCCCCCCTTTTTTTTTTTTTTTTTTTTAGAGGAGCACAGAAGTAAAATAGGAAAAGTGTTCCATATTCAGTAAAGCCGCACCAATTGGAGGAGGTACTCATTTGACATTTACAAAATCCAGTAAAAGATCCGATTTTAAGTAAAGTGATCTGAATATTTGCCGGCGGTCAACTGGGTATCATGTAAGTTCATGGCCATAATTCGAACTTCTACAGATAATCGGTGCCTTGTTTCCCCTGACCCCCCTCCCCCATCACTTTTATGATACATTCTCTTTATCTGGTTGTATGGGCCTTGGTTATCTCTATTCTGCGTTCTGTCCTGTACACGGCTATTTTGCATTTATAAGATGGTTTTGTTTGTGAATTTAGGACGTGCAGAGTTGCTGATCAGAATTTGCTTTGTTGAGCTTGTGGCAGAGCGAGAGCCTGGACCCGTTCCAGACAGACTTGCATTCCCAAAGCCCTTTTCACGCCTATACTATATACTGATTGGTGAATGGTAATGATTCTGTTCCTGACATGATACTTTATTCCAGGGTTGTGTAGATTTACAATGTAGCCCGTGTACTGTCACTTACAGTTGCTCATGTCCGTATTCCGTTACAAAATATTTCGAGATCTTCACGTCATGTCCTGGTCCTGCCAGCGTGTGGCAAGAAAAAGTAACTGCTTTTGTATTTCTTTATCTGCTTAGAACGCAGTGGGAAATTCTTAAAGCCTTCATAATGGCATTCCCTTATTGCCAGCCGCTGTTTGTGGAGATTATTATTTCCATATGTGAAGAATTTGCTAAAACACTGTGCAAAATCTCAATGAAAACTTGTACACTGTAAGTTGTCCATAAGGTTCACATGAAACCGTTCCTAAAAACAAAGTGTTTTAATTGGCTTTGGAGTATGGTATATAGATTTTTAAACTTTAACTTAGTTTTTTTTTTTCTCTTCTATAGGTACAAGGATCATTTATGATCGCAAATTTCTCTTGGACCGTCGCAATTCCCCCCTGGCTCAGACCCCTCCCCGCCGCTTGCCAGATATTCCTGGAGTGACCAGCCCCAGTACTGTTGTAGAACAGCCCAAAGTAGAAACGAACAACTTGAACAATCATGACAGAAAGACTACTGTTGGTAAGATGGACCTTATAGCATGCCGTAGGCCCAGTTCACACTAGGCAGTGCGGTGTGTAAAATAAACCGTGTTGGCCTATAGGCCAGTGCACATTACAGATGGACATTTTACTGTTTCCTATATGGAAATCTCCCCTGGAACCAAGGGGTGATAACAGATTTTTTTTCTTTACTTTTTCCCCTCTGTGGTGTTGCTCAATAAGAAAGGAGTGTTATACAGGGGAAAAAATGAAATTCCAGCACAGAATGTAAAAACAAGGCATTGTCAGCGTTATTTGGTGAGACTTGATGTCACGTCATCACTATGACAATACCTCGGTCCCATCATTATAGCTCCTGGAGGAGCACCAGAGCCGCGGGGATCATGGTGGGAGCAGCATCTGTCCTATTACAGGCATTGGGGAATGACCACAATCTCCTCATTCCCTGATATCTGTAGTAGGCTCAGGACGTTGTATGTGACAAACGCTGCTCCCACAATAATCTTCACGTTCACGGCTCTGTCGCTTTCCCGCTGCGGCTCTCCTCTTGGTTCTGTAGTGACAGGCAGTGATGTTCTGAGTGTTCAAGTGAGACGCATCAGGTGTCATCACCCCTTCTGACATTCTCAGAACATGGATGGTGCATGACAGGAGTTGTACATCCCCATAACTGGCAGATAATGACTACGTGTCACAGCCAGGATCTCCCACTAACAACTCTGGATGGAACAGAGCTACACCATTGTCTATTAACTTGTTAAATGCCTCTGTCGGTCTGTGACACTGGCATTAACAGCGTGCTAGTATGGGGAGGCATCATTCTATCTGCCCATCGGCTGCTCAGCGACATAAGGGGCACCAATCTGTTGGTATGGCAGCTGGGGGTCTTCAAAGGAGACCATGGTTTTTACATTATACAGCAATAGCACAAGCAATTAGACAAAGATTCAGGTTTCTTTGGAGGACCAATAAATAAACAAAAAACAAACTTTTTAATCCCACTCCTTTTACCCATTGAAATTAAAGATGATAACACCCACCCCCCCCCCCCAAAAAAATGCACGCGGAATTGCCATGTTTGTAGAAGTCCGATCTATCAAAATATATAAAAATATTTAACCAATTGATAAATTCTGTGAAGAGAAAAAAATTCAAACCTCAGATGATCGTTAGCACATAATGTACGTCGTAAAAAAACAAAAACAATTCTCAAAATACAATATCAGAATTGTGGTGCGTTTGTTATTTTTTACAATTTTACCGCACTTGAAAGTTTGTTTTTTTTTTTTTTTTCCCCCAGTGGACGGTGTCGTTCAAAAGCACAGCTCGTCCCAACAGAAAACAAAAGTCCTCATGTCTTATGTAGACAGAAAAATAAAAAGTTATAGCTTTTAAAAATGAATTAAAAAATGAAAATGCTACGTTGGGAAGGGGGTTTAAATCACATTAAAAATTCCTGGGGGGGGTGTTTTTTTTTTTTTTTTTTTTTTTTTTTTTTCTTTTGTGTCCCCACTCTGACACTGCCTAATTATGATTAGCAACCTCACATAGGGGTACAGTGTAAACCCCGTAACTCCAACAGGGTGCAGAAAAAGTAGAAAAAAAAAATCTGATTTGATCAGCTCAGTTTCTGATTGGGTAGTCAGTTTCACATAAAAATAAAAATTTTTGTTCAACACATTTCGAAGTAAACGAAGGTCACCAAAAAAGGTAAGCTTAAAAATGCGTTTAATCAACCACCTTTTATTTTCAGTTCTGCTTTTATATTGGACTCCTTCACCAACAGCAGGATTAACCATGTTTTATTCCTGCTTCCCCTGGATTATGTTTCACTTGAGTCACCATGTATTTTTCTAAATTTTATTTTTTTAAATGTATGTTGGTGGCAATATCCTTTAAAAATCATGGCAGTCATGCAGAATACTATATGTAGCAGTTTTTGATGTGGGGTGTACTCATTTTTGCATGAAGTAATTTGAGTAAAAGGGATTTTATAATAAATTATACTATTAAGCTTTCATGTTATAGGTTTAAAAACTGGAAGTTGTACTAATGTTCAATGATGATTTATTTCTTTTAAAGTACCACAACAAAAATGTAAGCCCCATGTCTTATACTCTCCTTCCAGTGTTTTCATACTACTCCGGTCCCGCTGCGCTATCTTGAGCCCATAAATTCTTTTTGTTTGAAAAGCAGAAGCTATGTCACCATTGCTCAATGCATCTCTGAGAACCAGAATGAGGCTCCCATAGAGTTGTATTGCGTTGTTACATCCGGTGTGCTCCATAAAACACTATAGCTGCCAGCTAGTCGTTTTTCAGCGCAGACCAACCGGAGCAACTCTGGAAAGGGATGAAGTCTGTGGAAGATGATTACAAGATGGGCCAGGGGACTTAGATTTAAAGCACCACTCCAGCGGTGCAATAAAAAAAAAATGCTCTAGTGGTGCTTTAAACTGGGTGGGTGGATCAGCTCTTGACAACAATGGTGTGTGTGTGTGTGTGTGTGTGTGTGTGTGTGTGTGTGTGTGTGTGTGTGTGTTTTTGTTTGTTTTGTTTTCTTTCAGCCCAGTGTGTGTCTTTCCATTACTCCTTGACTCATGATTTCCCTTTTGTCTTCAGGTGACGATGCTCAGTTTGAAATGGACATCTAACCCTCCCAGATGCTTGGCAAGCACTCGGAATTTGCGTGTACCTGAAATGGCCTATAGGATCACTTAATGAAAAACGGGCAACGGCGCTCTTAATGCGTTTAGAAAACAGTCCTTCAGGTGCCAAAGGTCAACGCATCTAGGCTCCCTTTTTTTTTTTTTTTTTGTTTTTTTTTTTTTTACCCCCAAGAATAATCCCACCCCAGCTACAATAAAGTGTGGAGGTGGTGAAGGGACTTGTGACTGATTTCAATTGCTTCAAGTTGGCAAGTGGGAATAAATACAGTTTGCAAATTTGTACTGTAGCTTTGCAAATACTTGTGAACTATGGGTGGCATAAATGGAATTTTTTTTTTCACACATCCAACTTTTTATTTTTTTTTCCTCTTGCTTAATTCCAAGAAAGATTTGCCCCATGGTTTGGAAAGATGCCCAGGCCATAGTGGATAAGTTTCTTTGTAATGTGTTGGCTTTAATTCCCATTCTGTAATCTCCCCAGCAAAAAAAAAAATCTCTCCTGGTGACGGAGTAACCTTGAAAGGGTTATTTATTTCCAGAATTGCATGTTCTTCCCTATCTGAGGGTAACTTACTGATGGCTGGGGGTTCTACTGCTGCGATCTCCAGTGATCCTGAGAATGTATTGGAGCAGAGATGCTTATGCTCGACCTCCGCTATTCATCGTTTGTGGAGCTACTAGTGAAAGTAGAGTACAACCCTTAACTTTTTCTGGCAGTCCCATAGACATTGAATGTGTCTCCTCAAGGTGCGATGAAGCTCTGCCGAGTCCCTTCTGGTGGTTCTGGACTCCCAAGCCAACAGGACGTTTTATCCAATTATCTTATGGCTAGAGGATATAGCAATTCTGGGAATAAGTCTGTAATGGCTCATTTCAAGTTACCCTTGTTTCATCTTGGTTTTCTTGTAGAGCCACTAAAGATCTCTGCCCTTGAAGTCTTACATTATAGCCCCCATGTGCACGCTGCCGACTGTGGAAGTGCAGTCAGTCCATGTCCGTTACTGGTTTGGTTGGGCCTGACTTTGCCTTTATGCGAATCACATGAGAATCAAATTTATACCCAAGAAATCTGCTATGGGTGAGAGAGGCTTGAACACCTTTCCAAATTTCATATTCATATTGGCCTAGCGACTTATCAAATCTAAGGTCATGCCCTATAACCTTTGTACTGGTGTTTTTGGCACAGCACTTCATAGATCAGTTGAGCTTTGAAGCCAAGCTTGAAGTTTGCCTCTAAAGGGTCATAAAGTTCATTTCAGATTAAGCTGAAATGCTAAGGGAGAGCGGCATTATGATGCATCTAAAACTTCCGAAAAATCATGGTCCGCATGTCTATTTTCTTGGTTTTTTTTTTGGTTTTTTTTTTCAAATTGCAATCTACTGCTGCAAAGTGACAATATTTGATACCAGTCTGTATGAGGTGTTTTTTTTTTCCTTTTTTCGATGACCTGTTTGGTATTACCTTTAAACCACTTCTCAACTTAACACCAAAGTGTCCAAAAAAAGCTTTTTTTTTTTTTTATTTTTTTATTTTTTTTTTTGGAGGGGCATTAAAAGCAAAATGTATTGGCCAAACATGATCAAGTTTTAGTTGATGTATAGGACTGAAATGATCATTGGGTGCTAATAAAAGTTGCATTCTGTGCTTCTCTGGATTACTGTTTCTCAATGAAAAATGCTTCCTGCCCCTCAACACTTTAGAAAAACACTCTAAACTGTGGGCAATTATCATGTTTGTGTTTTTTTTAGTTTTTAGTTTTTTTTTCTTTAACAATCCTTACCTTAATTGGAGACTACAATGAAATTTTAAGATTATATATAAAGGATGAGCTAGCACGAGGGCCGGTCTACTCTCCGCACTTGGCTTTTGACATTTGTTGTCCCTGGTTATGTTTACCCCATGTTTTTTCTTTTTGGAGTTTTCTTTTTTATGGGATGTTTTTAAGAGTTGGATTTCTAAAACAAAAAAATATATAATTATTAAAACTCAACCAAACAATGCTTGCTGTATTTAGCCTGGTCTCTCCTTTTCGCTTGGTTAGCGAACATGAATACTCGTCTAAACTAAATTGTTTTGTTTTTGTTGTTTTTTTTTTTTCTTCTGATTTTATATGTGAAATTAACTGAGCACTGCTCAACCTGCGCTATATAGTGTGAGCTTAGCCAAGTACACATTCTATGTCTAGAGACTGCTGGATAAAAACAAAAATTAGGGTGACATAAGAGAATTGCATGTTCCTCCCCTGCCGTAATGATCACTTTTATGATCACATTCCTCATTAAGGTTTTTTTCTGTTTTTGGGCACTTTTATAGAAGGTCTTCATTTAGTCAATGCAATCAAAAAGGAGTATAAGTGAGGAAAGTTGAGGGGTTGCTCTGCATTACTCCCATCTCAGGAGGTGAGCGGCGTAGAGAACTAGGAGGTCGTCTGCACCATTGGCAGGTACTGTGCCCCTGTCCTGTCCATTAGAATAGGGCACATGCATGATACCTGACTCGTTTTCTGTCCAATTTCCAACACTATTGAAACTTATACCTTAAGTACACATTTATAAATCAACATGTTCAAGTGACCCAGTATGGCAGTAGTGATTACATAAGTTGTATTCGTGTACACGGTGCACCTTCTTTAGAATCTGTGTATACTTTTATAGGGATTCCTTATCGGACATAAATGGGGACGCTCAAGCTCAGATTAATTGAATACACTTTTGATTCCATAAGTTTATATTTTCTGATCTAAATTCACATAAAGAAATGATAAAATTTTGCAAAGCTTTGGGTTACTGATCAAAAGTGATTATGCTACCCTAAAAATTGATGGTGGTAAAGTTGTGTGCATGCTAGTAGTATGGCTTCAGATTAAAGTGGAGCCATAAAAGCTATGCATGATCAGTTTTCAACTTTTTTGACCTTGTAAAAATTGCTAAATCCCCTGAAGTACTATATAGAAACCTAGTGCGAACAGGGCCCAAATTTATCCTCAAATATTACTTAGTGGGTAACTGATTGTACTGGTGTAAATTTCCATAATATACTAGTAATCGGTGGCTTTTAAAATTGACATGAGACACATCCTAAAGGAATAAATTTAAAGACATTCAGTACTAAAATTCATTTAGTAGTCAAGGCAGTACCAAAATGCTCTTCTGTGCCGTAAGGACAGTGTCAGTCCAGCTGAATGTTTGAGCTACCATTTTTGAGATGGAAAGCTGCAAACGAGGCTGCACTGATTTCTAGGAGGATTGGAAGTAATAAAATCTTACTTTTCGGTCTGTCACTACAGGATGCCACATAATACATCTACATGGAGAGCGTCTTTACATGATTATAACATTAAGAAGTAAATTGCTCTACTACGTCAGGCTTGGTCTTGTAAAACGCTGTCTTTTCAGAGGGAAAACTGTGATGTTCTCTGGAACATGGCACTGGTAATAAATTTGATAATGCTTTTACCACTCCGAAATCAAGCTTTCTTCTAGGGGTTTCTGGGATTGGCAAAAAATACACTAATGGTATCAAATTGCCTAAAATAACAAAAGAATGATTACTTAAAAGGAGGGTTGTCTCCTGATGAAAATCTGTAGACTCCTGAATCCTTTGTGTGAGCACTGCACACTGCCAGGATTCTCCGGTGGGGCCGGTAAGAGCAGTCACGTGGCTGAAATTATGTGGTTTGCATACATGTGGTCACATATTTGCAAACACGCCATGCACCCTCCTTCCTTATTGCCATTACCGAAGAATCCTGACAGTGGTGCGGTGCGCACACTGTAAGGATTCAGATGTCTGCAGTCACACTGTGACCAGGCAATCACTTTAAGGCCTCCACATTAGATGGCTTTTGTTGAATGATCATTTGACAAACCGTTCTTTCTCCTGGCTGACCCATACAGGCACCTTTACCAGCAGTTTCTCCAGAGAGAATAAATGGATCAATTTCTGGAAAGCAAACCTGCTGATCTTCTGTCCCCTGACATAATCTGAGCAGGGGTCTTTACCTGATGATGATCTGCCCTTTCAGTACAACCCTGTGTGGTCACACCAGTCTATTTCCCTGCAGATGGTATGTGATCGGTGCAGGGAAAGGGACTGGTAGAGAGCACTAGAATGAAAGCGCTGTACTGATACCTTTTTAAAGCCCTCTGTAAGCTAGAAGGGGTTTTCTTTTTTGGTCGGGCAGGAATCCTTGCCTTAGGAAGTGCCTTTCACATTATTAATCTGAAATCAGTAAATGGGGAGGGAGTATAGTGAGCCATGCCCACACTGCTAGTATCTGTATTGTCCATGGTGTGTGGTTTCTTGTGAATAGAATATACTTATTTTTAAAGCAGGCGAATACTGCCCGATCTGAGGGCACCATTACGTGGCTCTTGGCATGCTGAGCATATGGATGTAGGCTTTCAATGATGGTCTGGTCCTGTCTCATGGTTTCATGAAAGGGGTTTTCATAAAAGTGCAAATTATCCCCTTTCCATTGGCTAGATTACTGATCACTGAGAGTCCGACCTTTGTACCCCCAAGTTATCCCGAGTACGGGACTCTGCAGAGCCTGGTTTTATCAGAGTGGGGGGTGTGCATGCTCGACCTCCCTGACCATTCATTGTGTATGGGACAATTACTACATCCATGCATTATCCTTCTCCAGGGCTATGAGACTGTTTTAAAGAGGAATACAACATACTGCTATAACCATACGTGAGTATATACTGCAGAACGGCCTCCCTAGCACTTTCAGAGACGGTGCCGTTTTTTTGGGGGGCCTTTGAACTTTCATATTGTAGAATTGTTGCTATTATACTCTGTTGAATACCAGAGGACTATTTTCTATTATGTGAAAAAAAAATCCATTTTTATTTGCCAACTGTAGTGAGCAATCTGAAATACATAATTGACATTATGAAAAGGGAACCATATATAGAAGAAAAAAAAACATTGTATCTTGGGATTGTTTTCACTGCTGCATGCAACTAATTAGATGAAATTGCTACTTTGCACTGGGTGATATGACCTTTAAATTTTATCGTAGCCCTCTTGCCATACCAGCTAGATAAGGGCTGACAAAACTGGGGCAAATAGCCTATTTCTCACCCTGTGCATTTTTTTTGTTTTTTTTTTTTTAAACTCAGGTATTTAAAATATTTTGTTTTCCCAGGTCACCTAGACCAGGGATTCTCAACTCCAGTCCTCAAGACCCACCAAAAGATCATGTTTTCAGGTTTCCCCTCAATATTAGACAGGGAATAATTCCACAACCTGTGCAACATTAAAGAAATCCTGAAAACCTGATTGAGGAAAACCTGAAAACATGATCTGTTGGTGGGTCTTGTGGACTGGAGTTGAGAAACACTTGAGCCTAGACCATTGTAAAGAAGGTACGTCATGGGAGAACAATTTTATGTAGTGAGGTATATCTGTAGCTTGGGAGCCGTAGATGTGGCCTGCAATTTAGCCCACGTCCGTGTACTGGAGCAGGTGAGCACAGGCTTGCAGCCTTGATTTAGGGAGTTACACCTTTCCATGCCTTTAGTTCCTGGCTGGTGTTACAATTGAGCTCTGCATTTAGTTTGAGGAATACTGTCCATCACTGGAAATAAAATGCTGGTAACTTGTAATCCAGAGCGAAGTGAAACCCAGTGGCTTTCTTTGAGGTTCGGGGCCAGAGGTACTTTCCTCCATTACTTCTGTATTTACGTCACTGGGCTTGGCTCATCTTATGAAGTCTTCTTCGATACTGGTCGATCGTATACAGATTACTGCTTAGTTTCCAGCGCCGCTAAAACTCCCTACTGAAGAACAGGGAACTTTCTATTGGACTTCTCCTATTTTAAGTGAAATTGTTCTCACATGACCGATCATCTTTCGAATCCATTTCTTGTACATAGCTGCTCTTCTCCATCGTGCAGATTTTTACACATTTGTTGTAAAGGACTGTAAACCTGAATCTAAGTGAAATGTGTGTGTTATCACTTGCAAGCTGCATTACAAAGGATCTTATCCTTGCCTTTCTTTTTCCTTGTGACCCTTTTAAAAATGTGATCTACTGTGATACATCCATCATTTCTCAATAGATTGGGGTACCCCCTTCCCCATGGGGACCTTCACAAATGTTTCTTGAAGGTCTCACAAATATTATAAAATTGTAATTCTGGCAATCAGTAGCCATGGACTGGTCTCTACCACCAACTACAACATCTATTATAGTTGAAAATACATTTTTATTAATAACTTTAAAAACTGGGCCAATGTCCAATCAGTGACATGACTTACCGCTGGTTGACTTATTAGTGCAGATAACCTTTTAAAGGATTCTTTCAGTATAAAATGATACCAAGCAAAGGAACTCCGTGCACCCTTGGTGTGGCCAAGCAATTTGGTGCACCTTCTCATTTACTTGTTGTAAATCTATCTCCACTCGCCTCTTCTTGATTGACAGCTCTGGCTTTACGGGAGGTGGAAGAGTCCAGAGATGGATGAGAAAAAGGTGGAAGGTGCAGCAAGCACCTGTGCTTGGTTTGAACGGTCATTTTGTGCTGATGCACTCTTTATTTCAAGTGGTTTGGAATTTGAACATCTTCATACTTCGTCTGTCATGCTCACATATTAAAAGGCGCTCCTTGTGTTAGTCATTCTTTTATTTAGAAGTTTTGACATCACAGCTTTTTTTTTTTATATTCAGCGCTTGAGGTGAACTTTATAAACACCCGCTGATAACTCTGCAAGTTGTTTTTGTGCAGTTGATGAGATGGCCTGCAGGGGTCAGCAAGCAAACAGAATAAATGCTTTCTTTTGTATGAGAAGCTGGTGCACACTTCATTGCAAAATTGACCTTTTACCACCAAACATTGTAAATTAAAATTGGGATTATTCTGAAAGAATTTGGTTTTGTCTTTTTATTTTTCTCCCTCTTCTTTCTTGATCTTGTATGTGGAAGCTATCCTTTATTGATTTACGTCTTCTCTGTCGTTTAAACACAGTAATTCATCATTTGTTGGATTTGCAGCAGATTACCACTGAAAACCCACAGGAATATGCGCAGATTGTGATGTAGATTTTTCTGCAGATGGAGCAGGAAACTATTTAAAGTGGATTTTGCTGCTTCTCTATAGATCACATACAACACGACATTACTGGTGGAGTTGTTAGTGTATTTAGGACTGCACAGCTGAAATTTTAAGAGCAAAGTCTGTAATTAAACAGAATTCACATCCCGTGGATGTAAGAATCTGGACCAAAGGCCAGTTTCCATATGGCAAAACTGGGCAACATATCAATGAGATCCATCCACTTGCGAGAGTAATCCACTGCAAATTGCTTAGGTTTGCAGGTAAAAACTGCAACATTCTGATGCATGTAAATTAATTCCGATGGGACTGGTCTGGTTTTCTTTATTTTTTTTTTTATTTATAGCCCCTTCACCTACCGAGCCTGTTTTTAGCTTCATAACTTGGCCAGTTTGTATTTGTTTCAATTGACCAGTATCACTTGAAGGCCTAAGCCACACGGCGAGAAAAACAGTGCGAGTGGAGTGCGATAAAACATCGCATTCCCCTCGGACCAATTCTAGCCTGTGTGACAGCACACATGAGCGATTATTTCCTCAGCCCTAATCGGACTGAGAAAACAATCGCAGCATGCTGCGATTGTAAGCTGAGTCTCTTTCTCTCGCACCCATTCAAGTGAATGGGGCGAGAGAAAAATCGCACTGCACTCGCGGTACACCGGTGTACTGCTAGTGCAGTGCGAGAATGGCAATAGCCGGCTACGCAGTAGAGAGGGAGAGAAATCCCTCCCTCCCCTCCTGAGTGCCGGCCCGCCCCCCGCAGCTGAGGTCTGCTCGCACGAACGGACCTCAGTTGCAAGGACACAGGCATGACACTCTGTACTGCCAGCACGAGCAGAGTCTCATGCAAGTGGATCGCAGTAGTGCCCGTGTGGCCCCAGCCTAAGGTGTTCTCTTTGGAACGCTTCAACAGATCCTAGTGATTCTTATTTTTTTTTTTTTTGTGACATATTGTACTTCATGTTAATGGTAGACTTTGATTTGCAATCATTTACGAAATTATTTGACCATGTGAACATTTCACAATTTTCAAACTTTTCATTTTTATGCCCTTGAACCAAAAGACTGAGAACGGTTCTATTACAAGACACAGCTCAGGTACATGCAAGGGGAAATCCACAATCTCCACACAAAGCATCAAATAATACATAAGCAATATTATGTAATAATCGTCAAAGGCTGTATTTGGAGCCCAATATCCAACTTCTAGAACACTAGAACAGGAAGAGGAAAGGAATTGAACAAGAGTGGAGGGGCTTAGCTATCACACTCACCCTGATCAAATCAAGCAAGCCAGGCAGAAAATTGGAGACATCCTTGAATGTTGACCAGGAGAACCAAATTATAGCATGTTGGTTCCAAGAACTGTAATCATGTAGCATAAGGGATTCCAGATTCCATACGCTCCAGCTGGTTCATCTCTGAGATCCACTCCCTCATAGATGGATGGTCAGGGGACCTCCAGTGTCTGGAAATTAACATTCCGAGCCACTGCTAAGAAAAATCTTAAGGCCCGTTTCACACGTCAGTGAAAAACACTGACGTTTTTCACTGGCGTGTAAAACACGCACATATCCCTCCGTGTGCCGTGAATAACGGCACACGTGGGTTGTCTAAGTGCAATCCGGGCTCCGTTCTCCGTGGCCCGTGATTGCACTTAGAGATTAACTCACCTGTGCGCGCTCCCGCTCTCCATGGTGCTGATCGCTCCCGCGGTGCAGCAGCTGTTTCCGGGTCTGCTGTGTCGTGCATCATGAATATGCGCGACAGTAATGAGCCAGCTCAGAAGCAACAGGCTCCACGGGCTGCAGAGGACATCGCTGGAGCCGGGTGAGTAAAAATTATTTTTATTTTAAAAACACGTTTTTTTCTGGCACGTGTCTCACGGATCACACCACTGCGTGGTCCGTGGGACATCAGTGATGCCAGAAAAAAAATGGACATGTCTCCGTGCGGCAATCACAGACACGCGTGAACGCTGCACGGATACATGGTCAGTGAAAAATCACTGATGTGTGAGCAGACCCATTCATTATAATGGGTCTGCGTATGTCAGTGATTCTGGTACGTTTAAAAAAAAAAACACAAACGTACCAGAATCACTGACGTGTGAAAGAGGCCTAAGATGTATGTTCTAATGGCCGAAAACTACCTGGTAGGAGAGCAACCTGAGGAGATGGTACCAGGTGTGTGCCTGAGACCTGAAAGTAAATTTCATTAATAGAAGACCAGAATGACCAGCGTAGTGTACACGGCTACCAAATGGGAGTCATAGTGCCAATAGCAAAGCCACATCTTCAACAGAGATTTGAGACCGAGGGAAAGATCTGGTGCAAGAAGACCGGGCACCTATACCAATGTGTCAAGACCTTAAAATTCTTTTCCTCGCTGAGACAGGAGACAGATATTATGTGTGTTTTAAAGTGTATATTATAGAACAATCTGCGTCCGACAAAGTGGTTTGGAGTTCGTTTTGCCGTAAGTCTAGGTAATCAGGAGAAGTCTCTGTGCAAACATCCAACAGGATAGAATATAGATGCGATGGGAAGGAGGAGCATTTGGCATAAAGAGGGATTCAAAGGAGGAGCAAGGTAACTGCATCTCCCCTCAAGTCCGCCATGAGGGGGAGATTCCTGGGTAGGTCCCCTGCAAGGTCAAGAAATCTGGAGCCCTAGAGAAAAGTTCCACCACTTGCCACAATCTGACCTGACCTGAGGAGTGCCAGCACAGAAACGACTCCCTCGCCATAACATGGGGGAAGGTAGGATTATCTAAGAGGTTGGCAGGCAGGGCCACATATCGTGACCAAGTCGGATCTCTTATGAAACTTTTCCCAAAATAAAAATGACTCTGTAAGAGCCTGGAATTCTGTATTAGGGGGATGGAGAGGTCAAGAGTAGGGAAGGGATGGGGAAATCAACCTCTCAATCTGCACCAACTGCTTACTTAGTTTGTTGAATCGCCAGTCAATCATCCTGAATAACAGAACTGCCTGATAGCAGTGTTCAAGGTTGGGAAGCCCCGCCCCCCTAGACTTGGGTCTAGACATGACGTCACATCTGGTCCTGGGCCTGCGAGAGCCCAAGACAAATTTAGTAAAGGCCTTTTCTTTAAGTATTTTGAAGTAATACCTGGGGACATGGATCGAGGTGGTTTGGAAAAGGTAGAGGAAACGAGGTAGGATGTTCATTTTTATTGTGTTTATTCTACCAAACCATGAGAGTTAGAAACGATCATATGACTTGAAAGTGTGTTGGTTTAGTGCTGAGTAGTTAAGGAAGAAGGTGTTGGCAGGATTAGCAGGCACTCACCCCCCCCAAATACTTGGCCTTTAGCTGCCATTTAAATGGGAATGAATTTTCAAAGGAGGCGATTAAGATATCAGGGAGGGAGATATTAAGGGCCTCCGATTTGGAGAAATTGATTTTGAAGTTAGAGATACGTCTGAACGTCTCAAATTTTTTATTAGGGCAGAAAAGGAGATGTTTGGATTAGTCAGATACAGCAGGAGATCGTCTGCATAGAGGGCCAATTTAACATGTTTCCCATGCATCCGCGGTCCTGTGATGTTGGGTGATTTACGGATGGCTACTGCCAAGTGCTCCATTGTTATGACATACAACAGTGGGTAGTGAAGGCACCCCTGCCGATTCCCAATAGCAAAAGGAGAAGAGCAGATGTTGTTAAAGCCGGAGTCACACTTGCGAGTGACTCACATTGGCATAACCCGACACGGCCACACACTCTCTGGACAGGATGGGTCGGCTGCATGTATTTCTATGCAGCTGAGATGTTCCTGTCCAGAGAGTGTGTAGCTGTGCTAGGTGATGCCGATGCGAGACTTCCGCAAGTCACTCGCAAGTGCGACACCAGCCTAACCCTTATTCGAGCAGTGGGGTGAAGATACAAAGACATGATCCTATTAAGCATGAGCTCTTTGAAACCAAGCTGTATTAACGTTGAGTGAAGGAAAGACCAATTTAGGCAGTTAAAGTCCTTTTCAGCATCGATCGAGTGGATGCATGCTGGTAGATGACACTTTCGTTGATAGGATGCAATAAGAAAAATGTTATTAGTATTGTTGTATAATCCTCACCTGGTCGCTATGTAGAGAATTGGGAAGGAGGGGGCCCAGACTATTCGCTATGAGTTTAGTGAAAATTTTAACATCAACATTAATTAATGAAATTGGCCGGTAATTGGAGCAGAGGGCATGGTCCTTTCCTGGTTTGGGAATGACAGTAATAGTGACCGTCCTAATCTGGGCGGGTGACTGGGCAGTCAAGGAAGATTCCATTAAACATTTTACAGAGAAACTGAACCAGTTACACTTGGAAGGTTTTATAAAAGTTGGTGGGGAATCCATCTGGCCTTGGGCTCTTCCCATTTGCCAGAGCCTTTAGTGTAGCAGTGAGCTCCTTTTCCAAAAACAGGTCATCTGAGGCTGCAGCCTCTTGGTCAGGGAGGGAAGTGTCAGGTACATAGGAGTCAACCCTAGAACAGAATGTTGATGGGTTCATATCCACAAGTGAAACAATGAAAAATTATCACGGCATTTCTGTGAGGGTGTGTGTGCTCAGGTAGGGTCCAAGTCCATATATAGAAAAATTAGCACCAGGCACTCCAATTGATGTGAAAAAAAAATAATTTTATTACAACTTCAAACAGTTCAACGTTTCGGTCGCTACTTGGACCTTCTTCAAGAATCTGTCTTGTGATAATTGAGAGGCGAACGAGAGAAGTTCAAGTGTGAATAAGAAACCAGGTAGTTTTTTTTTCTTGTGTATCATGTATGCATAAGGATGAAATGTATGTACGAAAGGGATTCTCTTGTGAGCTTCGTTCCGAGGAGAAGAAATATGGAGAGTGGGATCCTTAAGTACATGTGAGGGGTAACCTCGATCTATACATTTTTTTTTTCATCTCTTTAAGATGAACAGAGCATACTTCAGAATCAGAAACAATCCGCCAGACTCGCTGAAATTGAGATTTGGAAAGTGATCTCTTAGTGGCATTTGGATGAAGGCTTTCAAGATGTAGTAGACTATTACGGTCTGCAATTTTAGTGTATAAATCAGTAGATAAAATGCCTGTACAGTCTTTAATGACATAAGTGTCTAAAAAAATTGATTTAGAAGAATCATGATGAATGGTAAAATTAAGACCAGGCCAAAAATTATTATTGTCTTGATGGAAACTGATTAAGGACTCAGACGGGCCCGTCCATATGCAAAAAATTTCGTCAATGTATCTTTTCCAAACCAAAGAGTATAGTGAGAACAGAGAATGAGCATAGACGACCGTATCTTCAAATGCCGACATGTAACAATTTGCATACGGAGGGGTCACTTAAGAGCTCATAGCGGTACCCTGTATCTGAAGATAGAACGTGTCCTCAAAGAGAAAGAAATTCTCCCTGAGGACCAAGGACAAGAGATCCGCACAAAGAGAAACAATTCTAGAGTCAAGATTGGACTCTTGGAGAACCTTTTGTACAGCTGATATACCTGCATCATGTGGGATGCAGGTAGAAAGGCTGTTCACATCCAGGGTCACCAAAATAGAATCTGGATGAATAGTATTGGTACTTCTAATCATCTCAAGGAAAGCGCCATTATCTAAAATGAAGGATTTGGCTTTTTTGCTTAAAGGAGTGAGAATCTTCTCCAAGAAAATGGACAATGGAGATAGTAAAGAGTCCGTAGACGCCACAATGGGTTTACCTGGAGGATGAAATAAATCCTTGTGAATTTTCGGTAATGTATATAGGACCGGAATGATGGGATTATTTTTAGCCAAAAAAATCGCATGTTTTTTGGTCAATGGTATTATTCATAACTAGAGATGAGCGAGCCTCTAAAGGCTTGAGTTCAGTTCGGTTCGTCGAACGGAGGCCGCGTTCGAGTTCCGTTCGACGAACCTCTCGAACACCATTGAAAACAATGGGAGGCAAACACAAACACATAAAAACACATTATAAATGTACACATACAGTTAATAAACATTGCCATAACACTTCCAGGTCCCCGCGATGCGTCCTGTACTCTGTCTCCTGCCGCTTTTCCTTCCGATAATCGCTGCACGCTCCCGGTAACCAGCACTGATGATAGGACCTATCGTGACGTCAAAATAGCATGTGACCAGTCACGCGTCTATTATCTCATTAGCTACAGACTGGTCACATGGCTAGACGTCATGCTAGGTCCTGTCAGTGCATCTCTCCGGTACGCGGTGATCGTTTGTGTATCTCCGTGTACCGGCTCTGGCACACGGTCGGCTTCCCCGTCCTGTTATTCACCGGCTGCCACAGCCGGTCAATAATGGAGATCACCGTTGCTATAGCAACGTGCCTGTCAGCAGTGACGTCACCGCTTACAGCCTGCAGCCTCTGCTACTCACTGAGTGATATAGACTGCACGGGAAGCAGCAGCGTCTTCCTCCCATGCAGTGCTGTCTGATGTAGCAGAGCTGCATGGGTTGAAGGAGAAAGAAGACAGAAGACCATGGATCGTGGAGGGATGCGAGGGAGTAATGAACATGGAGTCTCTAAGTGTGTCTGTGTATTTATTTGTATTAAAGTATTTTTTTCTCTGTGTGGTGTCTTTTTTTTTTTTTAACCTATTTATTGGAGATTCTTAATGGCCGGGTCAAACTTGCCTGACATTAAGAATCTCTGACTTAATACTAGCTAGTAAAACAAAGCTAGTATTAACTCATTATTACCCAGCAAGCCACCCGGCTTCAGGGCAGCTGGAAGAGTTGGCTACAGCGCCAGATGATGACGCTTCTATGAAAGCGCCCTTTTCTGGGGCGGCTGTGGACTGCAATTCGCAGCAGAGGGGCCCAGAAAGCTCGGGCTAACCTGTGCTGCGGTTTCCAATCCCCAGTTGCCTAGTTGTGCCTGGTTGGACACAAAAATGGAGCGTAGCTCAGGTCGATTTTTTTTTTTTAATTATTTCATGAAATTCATGAAACAATTAAAAAAAGAGCTTCCCTATTTTTTTAGTTCCCAGCCGGGTACAAATAGGCAGCTGTGGGTTGGGGGGGCTGGCTAACAAAAATATGGCGAAGCCCACGTCATTTTTTTGTTGGGCAAACAACTCCTGCATACAGTCCTGGATGGAGTATGCTGAGCCTTGTAGTTCTGCAGCTGCTGTCTGCTCTCCTCCATTCAGACAGCAGCTGCAGAACTACAAGGCTCAGCATACTCCATCCAGGTCTGTATGCAGGACTTTCCCCCCCCCAAAAAAAATTATGTGGGCTTCGCCATGTTTTTGTATGCTAGCCAGGTACAGCAGGCAGCTACGGGCTGCCCCCAACCCCCAGCTGCCTATTTGTACCAGGATGGGAACCAAAAATATAGGGAAGCCCCTTTTTTTTTTTTTATAATTTCATGAAATAATTTAAAAAAAAAAATGACGTGGGCTTCGCCCAAGTACAACTAGCCAGTTGGGGATTGGAATCCGTAGCTCAGGGTGCCCAAGCTTTCTGGACACCCATGCTGCGAATTGCAGTCCGCAGCCACCCCAGAAAATGGCGCTTTCATAGAAGCGCCATCTTCTGACGCTGTATCCAACTCTTCCAGCTGCCCTGGTGACGGGTGGCTCGCTGGGTAATAATGGGGTTAGGGCTAGCTGTATATTATCAACTGGCCCTAAGCCCGAAATTCATGGTGTCACGCCAATATTAGACATGGCCATCATGAATTTCTAGTACAGATTAAAAAAAGCACAACACACAGAAAAATATTTTTATTAGAAATAAAACACAACACAATTAATGACTCCATCTTTATTGAAATAAAGAACCCCCCTCCGCAGTAATCCTGGGTCAAGGGTCCCGCACCGTCCAATCCGGATCCAATATCATCTGATCGGTTTGCTGGAAGGCAAAGCGATCAGATGATGTGTCAGGTTCAAGGGCCTGAATCACATGACACAGCAGCTGATTGTATAAATGGCTTTTATACAATCAGCTGATGCATCAGTGCAAAAAAAAAACAACAAACTATGCACTTCAGTGCAGACTCCTGTCCGACAGCATCAGTTGATAGTTTAGCCGGCCGGGCGGTAAAAAGCCGGCCACTCCGCTCGACTTATAGTGACAGCTATAATATATTATTCCGTCAGCTGACCACATCAGCTGATCATCGCCAGGTCTGAGAAAGAGGAGAGAAGGAGAGAGGGCAAGAGAGAGAGAGAAAAAGAGAGACTGAGAAAGAGAGAGAGGAGAAAGCGAGAGAGAGAGAAAGCGAGAGAGAGGGGAGAGAAAAGAGAGAGAAGAGGAGAGAAAAGAGAGAGAGGAGGGAGAGCGAGAGAAGGAAAAAGATTGAACGAGAAAAAGAGAGAGAGAAGAGAGGGAGGAGAGAGGAGACAGAGAGACTGAGAAAAAGAGAGAGAGAGAGAAAAAGAGAGAGAAAGAGAGAGGAGAGAACAATGCAGCCTCATTCCGTGAACTGCTTCAATTTTAGAGTGTCCCGTGGCTCACAGCTGATGTCCGGCTCCTCCCCTCAGTGCATAATTAAATTATAATTATAAATATATAATAATTATTTAAAAATAAATTAAATTCTTCACCGGGACCGAGACTAGAACTCGTGAAGTTATGCTTCTTAGGCGAGTGCTCTATCCACTGAGCTACTGCCTCTAATGATAAAGATAGGCAGAGTTGGTAATCTTCAAGTCTGCATTGTTGAAGTCTCTGCTGACTGCGCGATTCACTTCATTGTTACGTGGAGCTGATACAGAGCACTCAGGTTCTGTAGTAGAGCTGACAGTGTCATGTGGATTACGTCGGACCTGGAGGGGTATTTGGGGATTTTAATAAAATGATGTACCGGGGTGTTTTTTTGTCTTTTATTCCAAATAAAGGATTTTTCGCTGTGGAGGTTTCTTTACTTTCACTTTCAGTTTAATCAAGGAAGGTGTCTCAGGGAGACGCCTGCTATGATTAACTCATTATTTCCCCGATTGCCACCGCACCAGAGCAATTCGGGATGAGCTGGGTGGAGTCCCGGGACTGTGGCATCTAATGGATGCGGCAATTCCGGGAGGCTGCTGGGTGATATTGTTAGGGTGGTTGGCTCCCCATAATGTGGCGCTCCCCATCCTGACAATACCAGCCTCCAGCCGTGTGGCTTTATCCTGGCTGGTATCAAATATGGGGGGGACCGCATTTTTTTAAAATTTATTTTACTGCACGCTATAGACCTGTCCGCCGGCGGCTGTGATTGGTTGCAGTGACACAGCTGTCACTCATCGTGAGGGTGTGTCTGACTGCAACCAATCATGGGCGCCGGTGGGTGGGGAAAGCACGGAATACCTGATTGAATAATGAAGCGGCAGCCATTTTCTAAAGAGGAAAAGACGCCGCAGATTTCTGACAGCCGTGCAGCGAGACGCCCGTGATCGATGAGTAGGAAATAGAGAGGGATTGTGCTGGGGACGCAGGACGCATGCAGATAGCAACGTGTGCACATAGCCTTACTGTGAAAAGCCACGTTTTTGTTGATTGAACCGTTCTCGAACCTAACTCGAACGGTCTAGCTTTTAGCAAAAAGCTCGAGCTCGAACAACCCCCAAAATCACTCGAACATGAAATTGGCGAACCTCGAACATCGCTCATCTCTATTCATAACGTATTTCTGAATAGTATGGGCAATAGTAAGGGCCAGTCTTTTAGAGGGATCCTGAGATACTAATGTCTATAAAAAACTATCAGGCTATGTGCCCACGTGTGTGCGCTCTGCACAGAAGCGTAAAGTCCCTGCATGTGCGCTTCAGAGCGCAGCTGAAAAGCTCCGTTCTGAAACTTTGGTGACTGCAGAATTGCTGCAGAATTCGTGCACTCTGGATGCTGCCTCTCCCTATAGACAGAATGGAGACAGCATGCAAAGCGCACGAAAGAAGTGACATGTTGCTTTTTAGAACGCAGCGATTTGGCAGCATGCAAACTGCTGCGTTCTAATTCGCAACGTGGGTATGGATTATGCACAATCTTCATAGATTGTGCTGGGGACGCAGGACGCATGCAGTTACCCTGCAGTGCAATATGCAGCGTAACTGTATGCAAATACGCAACGTGGGCACATAGCCTCAGAAAGTTGATGTTGGATTTCTTTCAAATAGTCATTTTTAATCATGACCACTGTTGCTCCCCCTTTATCAGCGGGTTTGACAATTTAATCTGTATCACTGAATAAACTATGTAAAGCCTGCTTTTCTATAGTAGAGATGTTATTATGACAATGAAAATGCCCCTGTTCAATGTTAGATCTTAAGTGATGGAGATCTTCACCGACAAAGTCGGTGAATGCCTCCAAAGCTGGGGTACCATGTGGCGGATGATAAGTACTTGGGGAACGTATACCAAGTGACTTTAAGGTTACAGCAGCATTAACAGGAGGAGGTAAAGTGTCAGGAGATTAATCAAAATGAACTTTCAAAAGCAAATTTCTATAGAATTGTAAGTCCATTTCGAGTTGGAAAGTGCTGTATTTATGAAGAACAGAAGGACAAGCCCTTCTGTAGGAACGAGTATTGGGCTGGACTCAACGTCTTTGATGAAATGTTGACGACCAAGGATGGGGTGACGTTACCTGCGAGCGGAGGGTTCGAGTTGATCCTGGTTCCTCTCAGACACTGGCCTCCCCTTCGTATCTTCCTCTTCCTTTTCTCGGTGGTTTTCTGTAGCCTCGGCCTAAAAAAGAAGGTGCGGGAGCACTCCGGTCTTGAGAATCGTTGTCAAAGCTAGATGATGAATGTTCTGATGAAGAACGTCTGTAAGAAAAGTTTGTATAAGTAGAGCGAAAATTGTTATGCCAACTATAAACTTATTTTGTGAATAGTCCTCAGCGTCCCTCTGAAATTTGCCACGTTTCTTATTTTCAGTTTCTCTACGATGCTGAACTAAACTGCTGTCAATCTTTGCTTTCAAAGAGGAGAATTCCTCCGTCGTAGTAAAAGTGGTTTTTAATTTAGCGTCTATATTGGAAATACGATCTATGACCTCTGTGATATCTTTTTGAAGAAATTCTATTGTCAGAGTCATCAAGTCCAGTGAACACTTGTTCAAATTTTTTTCAAATTTATCACAAAATTCTGGTATGTTATGAAAATTGGTTGGCCGTATAGGTACCCGTATGCCACATGGAATACGTTGTAATCTGAGATACTCGCAGTGTAATTCAAAATTAATCAAATGATGAGATTCTCTTTCAAGATCCTGACTCCTAGTCTCCCTTGGAGGTAATTGCAGAAAATCGCTAGATAAGGTGGATTGCGCCAATATATGGGAGCTCTCTTCTGTATTATAGGAAAAAGTCTTCGAAGACATACTGTTCAGAGTGCACGTGAAAAAAGGAAGTATCACAATGAAAAATTATCACGGCACTTCTGTGAGGGTGTGTGTGCTCAGGTAGGGTCCAAGTCCATATATAGACCTGGTTTCTTATTCAAACTTGAACTTCTCTCGTTCGCCTCTCAATTATCATAAGACAGGTTCTTGAAGAAGGACCAAGCAGCGACCAAAACGTTGAACTGTTTGAAGTTGTAATAAAATTAATTCTTTTTTCACATCAATTGGAGTGCCTGGTGCTAATTTTTCTACATATCCACAAGCGGGCGTCTTAGGTTGTATGGTGATTTGTAGTATTCGTGGAAACCATCTGAAATCTCAGGTTTATGAAGCAATTCTCCCGAGGGCTTCCGAATAGTGGGAACAAATGCAGCAAGAACATGAGGGTGTAGGAATCTAACGAATGCCTCACCCGGTTTATTGGCGTACTCGTAGAAGTATCGACGAATTCTATCCAGATACTGAGCTGAGGCTTTATCCAATAACACTCTGTGGTCAGATCTGGCATTAGTCAAATCAAGCACCTCGGGGTCCCGAGTACGCATATGATCCAATTCAAGCCACTGGACAAGAAACATCAAGCACTCTGCATTAAGCGCATTATCTATTTTGGTCCTAGAACCCTGCTGTATCAGCCTACCCCGAATTACACACCTAAGAGCTTCCCATTGTACTGGCAGGGGAACAGTGTCATCACTGTGATGTGCTAACAAATCAGTAATGGTTGATTTAACTGCTGCCAAACATGTGGGATCTTTATGGAGCGCAGGGTTGAGAGACCAAATCCACTCCCCAGGGGCCGGATCAAGGATCGTGAGTGACAAGAAAACAGGAGCATGGTCTGACCATATCATAGGTTCCATGGAGGAGATCTGGCTGTACGAATGCAATCGGTGGCTAATTAAGAATAGGTCTATTCTACGGTAGGAGTTGTGCACTCCCGAGTAGAACGTATAGTCACAGATTGTGAGGTGAGGGAGCATCCACACGTTCACAATTTGCATTTCAAAGAGTTTAGATCTTGGTACAGACAATTGTGAGGACTTTGCATGGGACCTACCCAAGGAAGGATCGGCAATACGATCAAGCACGTAGTTCATGTCTCCCCCAAACGGGAAGACGAATCCTTCAGCAAAACTAAGGAGAAGGTTCAGAAACTTCGTACAACTTCGGACCTGATCCTGGTTAGGTAAATTAATAGTTTGCAATTGTGAAAATGCTCCTGGACATTGAAAGCTTAAAAATAAAAAATGCCAGTTAGGATCTAAGAGGTTGTCTATGACAGTGGCTGGTAAGGGCTTGTGGAGAGCAATTCTCACCCCTTTTGACCTTGATTCGACATTGGCACTATGAAACCACCTAGTGTAATGTAGTGTAGTGTAGCACCATTTATAATATATACTATATATTGTGAGGTAGCGTGGTCGGCTGCACAGCAGAAGACACGGGATCCAGGCATCAAGGGTCACAGCACACGGTTTAATATCCAAACAAAAGTCCACAACAGTACACATGTGCCTCTCCGGCAGAGAACTCAGGGAGTTGTGTTCACTCCCTCACACCCGGCACACCCGCCCTTGTTCCTGTTTCCTTTTAACCCTTCCTTCAGCCTGTAGGGAAACAGCATTAACCCTGGAGTGGAGTTACTTTCTATCATGGAGTGAGCACAACCGGGGCGAGACATACCGGCCGTCATAGATAACCCCGGTCACAGTCTCACATACCCCCCCCTCAGTTCAAGCGTGCGGGGTTGAACTCCCGCCATCAAACACGGGCCGCGGGACAAGGCATCGGCGTTGCCCTGCAAACTACCGGCCCGGTGTTCAACCGTAAACCGGAAGTTCTGCAGAGAAAGGAACCACCGGGTAACCTCATCCATACCAGTGGAGAGTGATCCGTCACCAAGCGAAACCGTCGTCCCAGCAGGTAATAGCGTAGGGACTCCAAGGCCCACTTGATCGCCAGGCACTCCTTCTCCACTACGCTATAATTCCGCTCGGGAGGGGTGAGCTTCCTACTTAAGAAGGTGACGGGGTGTTCCTCCCCCTGAACCACCTGAGACAGCACTGCCCCCAGGCCGACCTACGAGGCGTCAGTCTGTACTATGAACTCCTTCCGGAAATCAGGGTTTACAAGAACGGGCTGTCCGCACAGGACCCCCTTCAGGGCCCGGAAGGAGTCCTCGGCCTGCGGAGTCCAGCGCACCATGACGGACTTCTTGCCTTTGAGAAGGTCCGTCAAGGGGGCTGATAGTCCCGCAAAATCTTTTACAAACCTCCTGTAGTACCCCACGATACCCAGGAAGGCCCTAACCTGCTTCGTGGTCAGGGGTCTAGGCCACTTCTGGATCGCCTCAACCTTGTTAATTTGGGGCTTAATCACTCCTTGGCCTATCACGTAGCCCAAGTAGCGGGCTTCCGTGAGTCCCAACGCACATTTCTTGGGATTGGCTGTCAATCCGGCTGTTCGAAGCGCGTCTACCACCGCTTGTACCTGTTCTAAGTGGGTCTGCCACTCGGAGCTGTAAATAATGATGTCATCAAGGTACGCTGATGCATACGCCTGGTGGGGTTCCAGCACCAAGTCCATCAACCTCTGGAACGTGGCCGGAGCGCCATGTAACCCAAAAGGCAAGACAACATAGTGGAAGAGACCCTCCGGCGTAACAAAAGCGGTTTTCTCCTTGGCGGACTCCGTCATTGGCACCTGCCAGTACCCCTTGGTCAGGTCGAGCGTGGTAAAATATCGCGCCTGTCCCAGCCTATCAATCAGCTCATCCACCCGGGGCATGGGGTAGAGATCGAACTTGGATATTTCGTTCAATCTCCTAAAGTCATTGCAGAACCTTAAGGAGCCATCGGGTTTTGGTATTAGGACAATGGGACTAGCCCATTCACTCCGGGATTTTTCGATGACCCCCAGGCGTAGCATTGTCTTCACTTCGTCTGATATGGCTTGTCTTCGAGCCTCCGGCACGCGGTATGACTTCAGGCGTACCTTCAGGTGGGGCTCGGTGACAATATCATGTCGTATCAGACTGGTCCTACCAGGCAGCTCGGAGAAGACATCGGGGTTCTGCTGAACCAGCCGTCTGGCCTCTCGCCTCTGTGTCTTGGTGAGGGCTTCTCCAATCCTTACTTCCGGTTCGTCCTCTCCGGAGGTCGCTGGAGCCGGATGTGAACGACCCGAAGAGGAGGGAGATGGGGAAAAAACAACCATCAGGCTTTCCCGTTCCTGCCAAGGTTTTAATAGGTTGACATGGTATATTTGTTCAGGTTTCCGCCTACCGGGCTGCAATACTTTATAGTTGACCACCCCGACTCTTTCCTTTATCTCGTAGGGGCCTTGCCACTGAGCCAGGAATTTACTCTCCGCCGTGGGGATTAAAACCAACACCCGATCCCCGGGTTTAAAGGTCCGCACGGTGGCTTGTCTATTGTAGCGGCCGCTTTGCGCGGCCTGAGCCTCCTGTAAATGCTCCTTCACAATTGGCATGACCGCGCTTATGCGGTTCTGCATTCCTAAAATGTGTTCAATCACACTTTTATGGGGGGTGGGTTCTTGCTCCCATGTTTCCTTTGCCAGGTCCAACAATCCCCGGGGATGTCGCCCGTATAACAATTCAAAAGGCGAAAACCCCGTGGATGCCTGTGGCACCTCTCGTATGGCAAACATCAAATAGGGAAGCATCATATCCCAGTCTTTCCAGTCTTTGGAGATCACCCATTTTAGCATGGTTTTCAGGGTTTTATTGAATCGTTCTACTAACCCATCCGTCTGAGGATGATACACAGACGTACGCAACTGCTTGATCTGGAGTAGCCGGCATAGCTCTTTGGTCACTTTAGACATGAATGGGGTCCCCTGATCCGTAAGGATCTCCTTGGGCAACCCCACCCGGCAGAACACAGCAAACAACTCCCGAGCTATAAGCCTCACCGCAGTATGTCTGAGAGGTATCGCCTCTGGATACCGGGTGGCATAGTCAACGATCACTAGGATGTGTTGGTGCCCTCGAGCAGACTTTATGAGGGGCCCCACCAGATCCATCCCTATCCGTTCAAAAGGGACTTCTATAATGGGTAACGGTACCAACGGACTGCGAAAGTGGGTCAGGGGTGCGGTAAGCTGACACTCCGGGCAGGTTTCGCAGAACCGTTTTACCTCCCCAAAGACCCCGGGCCAATAGAACCTTTGCAATATTCGCTCCTGCGTTTTCTTGACCCCTAGGTGGCCACTCATCAGGTGTTTATGAGCTGAGTCGAGGACCCGCCGGCGATACGGCTGGGGCACCACCAACTGCTCTACCCCCACGCCCCGTATTTCATCTACCCGGTAGAGCAAATCCTGCTTAAGAGCGAAATGGGGGTACCTTACCTGGGCACCGGGCAGCTGTGCCACCCCGTCAACTACTGTCACCCGACTCTGGGCATGTATTAATGTAGGGTCCTGGAGTTGGGCTGTCCCAAACGTATCCGGGGACGCCTCCAACTCCGGGATGGGCTCGACCGTCTCAACCTCTCCTGCCAATACCTCTAGGGGCGACCTATCGGGTTCACATTCTGTCCCTATCATGGGGACCCCTACGGCAGGCGTCCCGGATTCAGGATTGTAGGGCTCAGGTCCCGGACTGACCAATATCTGAGGGGACTTAGGAGGTCCCTTCCATAAAGTCCAAAAATAGGGCAGATCCCTTCCTAGGATCACGTCATAGGGAAGAGTGTTAATAAGTCCCACCTCATGTTGCACCTGACCGCAAGGTGCTGTGATGGTGACAATCCCCGTGGGATAGTCACGGCGTTCCCCATGTATGCAAACCACCCCCACGGTACGTCCTGTGGCCTTTACTTTAGCCCTCAAGGTTGATCGCACAAGGGTCACTAAGCTTCCGGAATCCAACAATCCTGTAACCGGACATCCATTCACCTTTATTTGGCACAAGTGGGGCTCAGTCTCTGGGGAGACCAGGTCAGCGGTACACACCACCTGAGCATACATTGAACCCCGCCGGGTAACCCCACAATCCATGGGCTCCGTGGTGAGTGGACACTGGGCTTCCATATGTCCCACCCGCTGGCACCGCCAACATCTAATAGGGAAGGAAACCCCCTTGACGAGTTGTCGTTTAGGGTACAGAACCTTCCGGACCTCAGGGACGGCAGGCGCGGCCTCAGACGGGACGGTAGCGGAATCCTGCACCGGTGTCAGCGGTGGGTCCTTGACCCTAGGCTTGGAGGGGCCGGACCGACGGGCGGTACGCAAAGTCTCAGTGTCCCGTATCAAGTCCTGCGTAGCCACATGCCGCTCTACCAGGGACACTAATTGGTCCAGGGTACTCGGGTCGCCCTGTCCTACCCACCGTTGAATGGTGACGGGTAAAGTGCGCACAAAACGATCAACTACTACCCTTTCCACCATTTGCGCCGGGCTCAGAGTGTCAGGCTGCAACCACTTCTTTACGAGATGCAACAAGTCATAGGCCTGGGAGCGTACGGGTTTGGCTTCCTCATAGAACCACTGATTTACCCGCTGAGCCCGTACATAGGTATTCACCCCCAACCGAGCAAGTATTTCGGCTTTCAAAGTCGCATATTCTATGGCGTCCTCGGTACAGAGGTCCAGGTACGCTTTTTGGGGCTCCCCCGTCAGATAGGGCGACAATACCTCAGCCCACTGGGGGGTCGGCAGCTTTTCCCGCTCGGCCACCCGCTCAAACACCGCCAGGAACGCTTCCACATCATCCCCCGGGGTCATCTTTTGCAACGCTTGTCTCACCGCTTTCCGGACGCTGCCGTCGTCACCCGGTCCCAGGGTTGTTGCTGCCGGTCCGGCACGGATCGACTTGGCCAGGAGAACCATCTGTTCTTGGTGCCTTTGTTCCTGCAATTTCAAAGATTGCTGCTGATGATCCAACGACCGGAGCAGGTGTGCATTGATCTGTTGCTGCTGCTTTAGTATTTCCTCCATGGCGTCGCCGGGTTTGGGCTGTAGTATAGCCGCTTGAATCCAGGACATGTGCTACCGGGTCACCAGAAATGGAAGCTACACCTCACCGGGCTGGCATGCCCGCCGATTCTCCACCATATGTGAGGTAGCGTGGTCGGCTGCGCAGCAGAAGACACGGGATCCAGGCATCAAGGGTCACAGCACACGGTTTAATATCCAAACAAAAGTCCACAACAGTACACATGTGCCTCTCCGGGACTCAGGGAGTTGTGTTCACTCCCTCACACCCGGCACACCCGCCCTTGTTCCTGTTTCCTTTTAACCCTTCCTTCAGCCTGTAGGGAAACAGCATTAACCCTGAAGTGGAGTTACTTTCTATCATGGAGTGAGCACAACCGGGGCGAGACATACCGGCCGTCATAGATAACCCCGGTCACAGTCTCACAATATGTATATGTGTGTGTGTGTGTGTGTATATGTATATGTGTATATATATATATATATATATATTACACTATATAATTTTTTTTTATACAGTTATAAGGGTTAAAGATTTATCGGCAATTTCTAATTTTTCCAACAAAATTTACAAATTAATTTTTTTAGGGACAACATTACATATGAAGTGATTTTGAGAAGCCTAGCTGACAGAAAATACCCGACAGTGACACCATCTTGACTGCACCTCTCAAAGTTCTCAAAGCCACATCCACAAAGTAGGAAAGCTGGGGTTAACACTGCGCTGCTGTCAACAAATATTGGATATATATGCGGATAAAAGTGAGCTGGTGCTCACGGGTTAGAAACAGAGGTGGCCACAACCACCAAAAGCTAAAATTGAGCTATATATAGAAGGCCCAAAAGAAAAAAAAAAAAAAATGCTATGTCTCAGAATGGTACCACGGTAGGAATCACCTAATAATTACTGGTCACCACCTGAGGCATAGACACAACCAGAACCAACAATCAGAACCCCATCCCAGGGAATATGTTTGTCTGTGTGTATCAAAAACAATGGAAAAGCTCTTGTACCTGTATAAACCGTATATATCTTAAATCCCACTCAAAGTGGGAACGGTCTTACCAGGTCTGGAGATTCCACGGGCATTTAGTGCAGGTTAGAGGTTCAGACAGGGGGCTGCTTCCTCAGCGCATATAAATCCCTCTGAAGGCTCAACCCAACAAGGCATATAGTCACCGTGCCCACTCCCAACGTTTCAAAGGCAGATCATCAGGGGAGTTCCAGTGGGGAAGTGCAGTCAACCAGTATCGCCACCGGATGACTATCAAAAGATGCCCAGATCACTGTAAAGGAAATGCATAGAATAAACCCTAGGGCCGTCAGTCAGGCCATATTAGTCAAGCCCATAGGTTCCCAACACTTACCGCATCATGGCGTAGAGATCAGACCCAGATTTCATAAATGCCGCGCTGAGCGTCTACAGGACGCTCCTTAAATAGCACGGCGCATGCGCAAATGGGTACGTCATCGGTGACGCGCACTCCCAGAAAACCTCCGGGCCGGAAGTGACGCGTCATCGATCACCATCAGTGACGTTCACTCCCGGCATGCATTTGAACCGGAAGTGAATCGTCATCTATCGCCGCGTCGCCACATAAGCGTCACAGCTAATACCCGATGTGGCAACATCCGGGTATGTGGAACGCAAGCTCTGAATTTTATACAGACTGAAACCGGATACGCCCATAGTGATATGAGCGTCCTGTATACGAGCCGCAGAACCAATCAAACACACATAGGCACGCAGGTTCAAGTCCACAAACGCGCCGGTATACAAAACATAGTGGCAATGGTCAGACTTCACACAGAAGACAATTAAGAACAAGGAGTTTGGCCAAATATAGTCATGGAAGGTGTCCAAATATCAAAAGCCGAAAAAAAGGGGGGAAAAATTTACATCAACGGGGCGAGACTCATTACATCGTATAGCAGGGGCAGAACTCAGTACTCAAGTATGGAACAAGCCTGATCCATATAACAAGGGTACATGAAATACCACATCAAAAAAGGGGGGGGGGGAAATAGTTGGTCATGTGGGGAGAGGCAAGTAGGACCTAGGACCAAAAGGCCCATATCAAACGGGCTAGATTTCTCAGGGGACAGTCAAAGTCAAGTTGGAAAAAAGGAAACTAGAGTGAACACTAGTCACTCACCCTAACTAGAAGGCCCTACCTATCATGTGGGGATCGGCACCCTAAAACTCCCCCGCCTAATGGTGCCCCCACTCGGGCGTCGGCTATCCCTCCTATGAATTCCCCTAATGCTAGGGTGCTCCTAAAAAAGGTATGAAAGACAGAGATTCATTCAATCCTCCCGGTGTCATTGTGTCCAGACTGTAAATCCAGAAACACTCTTTCTGGAGGATAGTCCTGTCCCAATTGCCACCCCTGCGGGGGGGGGGAATGAGATCAATGCCCATTACTCTAAAACTTCCCAGGTCACCGTTCTGACAGATATTAAAATGTCTCGCCACAGGTGTGTCGTTCTTCTTCAGAATGTCTCCCTTATGCTCGCCCACTCTGCGTCTCAGTTCCCTGATAGTCTTGCCCACATACATTTTGCCACATCCACAAGTCACCTTGTATACTACCCCTTTCGATTTGCATGTTATTAACGACCTAAGGGAGTAAACCCTGGTACCACTGGAGTTCTTGAAGTCCTTCCCTTCCTCAATAAACTTACAGTTTATGCAGTCATGGCATTTGAAACACCCTTTTGTTCCAGTTGTTGTCCTCATCGGTCTGTTTTCCTCAAAGTGACTATGCACCAATCTATCACCTAGGGATTTTGCTTTTCTAAATGTGATTGACGGGTAGCTGAGGAGAAGTTTATTGATTGTGGGATCCATGTGCAATATAGACCAATGTTTGTTTAATGTCTGTCTCAGGTCCGTTGCACCGTTGTTAAATGTTGTAATGAATCTCAGGACATCAGAGTTATCATTATTCCTGCCGTTGGAATTTAATAGGCTACTGCGATCAAGCTCACAAGTGGACTTGTATGCTCTTGCAATCACCCCCTCTGGGTAACCCCTCTCTCTCAAACGTCGCATAAGGTCAAAAGATTGTGAACGAAAGGACACATCATCAGAGCAGTTCCTCCGCATCCTGATAAACTGTCCCTTAGGGATTCCTTTTTTCAAAGAGACAGGATGGGCACTATCCCACTTCAAGAGTGAGTTTGAAGAGGTGGCTTTCCTATAAGTTGTTGTCTTTAGGCGACCCTCCGGGCCCTTCTCAACCAACACATCCAAAAATGCCAGACTGTCCCCGCCCACTTCACAAGTAAAATGCAGACCAATGTCATTGTTGTTGAGGACAGCCATGAAGGAATGGAAGTCCGCCTCCGATCCCTTCCAGATAACGAAGACGTCGTCTATGTACCTTAGCCACAAGACGACGTCTTCGGTATCTATATTGCCGCCAAAAACAACCTTCTCCTCCCACCAGCCCAAGAGGAGGTTAGCGTACGATGGGGCACAGCACTTCCCCATCGCAGTCCCCTTGAGCTGATGGAAGAACCTCCCATCGAAGGTGAAAACGTTTTTGGTTAGGCAGAAAGTGAGTGCCTCTATGACAAATTTGTTGTGTTGCATGAAATGATTACCTCTGGTCCCAAGGAAGAATTGTACAGCGTCAACCCCAGCCGTATGGGGGATGGAGGAATATAGTGCCTCAACGTCGATGCTGCACAATATCATCCCCTCCTCCAAGAAAATATCGTCGATTCTCCGAAGAAAATCCGTAGTATCCCTTAGATAGGAGTTAAGTGAAAGAACGAATGGTCTTAAAATTCTGTCTACATAAATGCTCAATTTTTCCGTTAGGCTACCTATCCCAGACACAATTGGGCGACCCTTTAAAGGGCTACAGCCCTTATGTATTTTAGGTAGAATATAAAAAGTCGCCATGACTGGGAAGGTAGGTAAAAGATAATCGAACTCATTTCTGTCTATGATATTCCTATTCAGGGCTGTTTCCAACATGTTCCTTAATTCATTTTTAAAGCCCGATATTGGGCTTGAATCAAGTTTAGCATAGGATGACTTATCCTTCAAGATATCTAGACAGATGTTTTTGTAATCCCCGGAGTCCAGTATCACCACGTTACCCCCTTTGTCAGAGGGTTTTATGGTGATACTGGAGTCCCTTTCCAAACATTGTAGACTGAGCATTTCCGACTTAGATAGATTAAACTGACCCTTACGTCTGCCCACGTTCCTTCTTAGGTCCCTGGTTACCATGTTCACAAATATGTCAATAGCGTCAACCTCTGCCGCTGTGGGGGGCATTCTTGCACTCCTATTTTTTAAATTAGTGAAAGGTCCTTCCCCTAGGTCATTGGGATTTGGATCACTCAAGTGGAAGAGTAACCTGACATCTTTTAGGAGATCTTCTGAGATCCCCAGTTCGCCTGAGGTTTTCTCATTTTGTCTGCCAAAATACTTCTTCCACTTAAGACGTCTGGCGAAGAGATTCAAGTCTTTAATCGCTGTGAATTCATCAAAATCCGAGGTGGGGACAAAGGACAAGCCTCTATCCAAAACTCGTTGTTCAGTATCGCTGAGAGGTCTGGAGGATAAATTCACCACCTGAGGTGCCACACACATTATTGCGGATTTATTTGGCCCTTGCTTCTCAGGTGGTATTGATTGTCCAAAAAACCACCTCGGCCAAAATTGTGGTTGGCTCCCCTATAGCTCGATCGGCCTCTCCCTCTCTTTTTAAATTGTTGTGGTCTGAACTGGTTGTTCCTAGTGTCAGTATCCGATACTTCTGCATCCGTTGAGGAAAAATCTGTCTCGCTCTGTCTAATCGCTCGGTTGCCCGATGGGATATAAACTCTATTATCCTTGAAGTCCTGGAGACCCCTAATGTAGAACTTATGCTTTCTCTCTTTTAGTTTGTATTGGAACTTCTCAATTACACCTTGTAACACAAGTTCTTTATTTGCAAACTCCCCTTCACTGGAGAACTTGCGTGTTATATCTATATGTTCCCTTAGAGAGTCCTCTAGAGTAGACAGATTTTTCCTCTCTTCCTCAAGAAGTAATTTCATGAGCCTGAGGGAGCTTTCGGTGGCCTCTTTTTCCCACTTCGCTATAAAGTCAATATTTTTATGCCGGTACCCTGGCTGTAGTGTTATTCTTAAATGCCTGGGGACGATTTCCTCCTTCAAATAGCTCTCTAGCGACTGGACCTCCCACCAGGATACAATACGCTCCTTATATACCCTGGTAAGGTCCTTGAACGCCCCACTCAAAGTTGGTGTATACCTTTTGAGGACTAGGTTTTTTTCCGAGAACACTTCCTTGGCCTCAGTGGCCCATTGCCTTGTGTCAATATCCGACGAAAGGAAGCCCGCCATCAGCCACGTCGTTAAACAGGGTAAATAGCAGTATACCAACAAGGATCCACAGTAATTGACCAAATTAGCTGGATCAGAATTGTAGAAAAAGGATTAGACCTAAAAAATAACTTTCAATATATATGCGGATAAAAGTGAGCTGGTGCTCACGGGTTAGAAACAGAGGTGGCCACAACCACCAAAAGCTAAATTTGAGCTAAATATAGAAGGCCCAAAAGAAAAAAAAAAAAAAAAATGCTATGTCTCAGAATGGTACCACGGTAGGAATCACCTAATAATTACTGGTTACCACCTGAGGCATAGACACAACCAGAACCAACAATCAGAACCCCATCCCAGGGAATATGTTTGTCTGTGTGTATCAAAAACAATGGAAAAGCTCTTGTACCTGTATAAACCGTATATATCTTAAATCCCACTCAAAGTGGGAACGGTCTTACCAGGTCTGGAGATTCCACGGGCATTTAGTGCAGGTTAGAGGTTCAGACAGGGGGCTGCTTCCTCAGCGCATATAAATCCCTCTGAAGGCTCAACCCAACAAGGCATATAGTCACCGTGCCCACTCCCAACGTTTCAAAGGCAGATCATCAGGGGAGTTCCAGTGGGGAAGTGCAGTCAACCGGTATCGCCACCGGATGACTATCAAAAGATGCCCAGATCACTGTAAAGGAAATGCATAGAATAAACCCTAGGGCCGTCAGTCAGGCCATATTAGTCAAGCCCATAGGTTCCCAACACTCACCGCATCATGGCGTACAGATCAGACCCAGATTTCATAAATGCCGCGCTGAGCGTCTACAGGACGCTCCTTAAATAGCACGGCTTATGATATTTGGACACCTTCCATGACTATATTTGGCCAAACTCCTTGTTCTTAATTGTCTTCTGTGTGAAGTCTGACCATTGCCACTATGTTTTGTATACCGGCGCGTTTGTGGACTTGAACCTGCGTGCCTATGTGTGTTTGATTGGTTCTGCGGCTCGTATACAGGACGCTCATATCACTATGGGCGTATCCAGTTTCAGTCTGTATAAAATTCAGAGCTTGCGTTCCACATACCCGGATGTTGCCACATCGGGTATTAGCTGTGACGCTTATGTGGCGACGCGGCGATAGATGACGATTCACTTCCGGTTCAAATGCATGCCGGGAGTGAACGTCACTGATGGTGATCGATGACGCGTCACTTCCGGCCCGGAGGTTTTCTGGGAGTGCGCGTCACCGATGACGTACCCATTTGCGCATGCGCCGTGCTATTTAAGGAGCGTCCTGTAGACGCTCAGCGCGGCATTTATGAAATCTGGGTCTGATCTCTACGCCATGATGCGGTAAGTGTTGGGAACCTATGGGCTTGACTAATATGGCCTGACTGACGGCCCTAGGGTTTATTCTATGCATTTCCTTTACAGTGATCTGGGCATCTTTTGATAGTCATCCGGTGGCGATACCGGTTGACTGCACTTCCCCACTGGAACTCCCCTGATGATCTGCCTTTGAAACGTTGGGAGTGGGCACGGTGACTATATGCCTTGTTGGGTTGAGCCTTCAGAGGGATTTATATGCGCTGAGGAAGCAGCCCCCTGTCTGAACCTCTAACCTGCACTAAATGCCCGTGGAATCTCCAGACCTGGTAAGACCGTTCCCACTTTGAGTGGGATTTAAGATATATACGGTTTATACAGGTACAAGAGCTTTTCCATTGTTTTTGATACACACAGACAAACATATTCCCTGGGATGGGGTTCTGATTGTTGGTTCTGGTTGTGTCTATGCCTCAGGTGGTGACCAGTAATTATTAGGTGATTCCTACCGTGGTACCATTCTGAGACATAGCATTTTTTTTTTTTTTCTTTTGGGCCTTCTATATATAGCTCAATTTTAGCTTTTGGTGGTTGTGGCCACCTCTGTTTCTAACCCGTGAGCACCAGCTCACTTTTATCCGCATATATATTAAAAGTTATTTTTTAGGTCTAATCCTTTTTCTACAATTCTGATCCAGCTAATTTGGTCAATTACTGTGGATCCTTGTTGGTATACTGCTATTTACCCCAACAAATATTGGAACATACAAATTGTCCTTGTTGATCTTTTTTGCAATGCGTTTCAGAGCTAAAATCTCCTTCAGGAATATGATGGCAATGTATATGGCTGTACATCTGTGATCATATTCCTCAAGGAGATTTTATCTCCGAAACGTGTTGCATAAGGGGTCACCTTCAAAAACTATTTGTTTGTTCCGATATTTCTTCACGGCAGCGCAGTGCTAACCCTTCTTTCCTACTTTGCGACTACTTTATATCGGGACTGCAGCAGCCGTTTTCAAGCCTTCATATTGTTTGACTTCTCAACCACTTCAGGGGAGCAAATCCGATTAGCCCCCTTCTTAAGCTGGGGTCACACATAACGACGACGACAACGATGTCGCTGCAACGTCACCATATTCTGTGACATAGCAGCGACCATAGATGATCGTTAGTAAGCTGTCAAACATGTTAGAAAAAGCAGCGACGGAGCAGCAATCATAGCGACGTCGACGGTCGTTGTGTGGTTTCAGACGTAGCGTAGCGTCGCTGCTGCGGTGTCAAACACAAGGATTATCAGCTTATCAGCATGGCGCAGCGGGATAGCAGCGATCAAAAAATGACTTCGAGCATTCAGGAGCGAGCAACGATTTCGCAGCAGGGGTCTGATCGTGGTTATGTGTCACACACAGCGACGTCGCTGTTGAGGTCGCTGCAACGTCACAGAATATGGTGACGTTGCAGCGACGTCGTTGTCGTCGTCGTTATGTGTGACACCAGCTTTAGCCAATATCTGTGGTATGACACCATTTGCACCTTTTTGTCTTTCCAATTGTTTTACAAAACCACATGTAAGATGTTTATTAACCCCTTTAGGTGCTTCACAGGAATTAAAGCAATGTTGAAGGAAAAAAATGGAAGTTTTACTTCCCCCCCCCCCCCCCAAATATTCCATTAATCCACAGATTTTTCACTTTTACAAGAGTAACAGGAGAAAATGCACCATACAATTTGTTGTGCAATTTTTCCTGAGTACAATAATACCCAATATGTGGTGGAAAACTACTGTCTCGGTACACAACAGGGCTTGGAAGAGGACAGCCATTAGACTTTTAGTGAACCAGTTACAGAAGGTCTAGCAGATCCAGATGGCTAAAAAAAAGTTTTTTTGGATTATTTTATATATAAAAAAATCCATGATGAAGGCGTAGCATATCGCTGAAACGCATTTTCTGGGATGGGACACTCTGTTAGTTTTTCACCAGCCATTTGAATCTCGTGAGTTTTTTTAATGACGTTAACAATAAAAATTTTGGATATTTTTATATATAAAATAATCAAAAGAAAACTTTTTTTTGTCCATCTGGATTCCACTGGAACTATTGTAACCAATTCACATTTGGCTCTTCCAAGGGTGGTCACCCTGTGGTCACCGTGTGGCTTCTCAGGACATAGATGTTACATGAGGGATCTCTACTACCGATAAGCTGGCCTATTTTTTTTTTCTCTATATTAGACTTTTAGAACGCAAAATTGGCTGGAATAGATATGCCACATCGCGTTTGCAGAACCTTTGATGTGTCTAAACAATGGGAACCCCCCATTTTGGAAACTAGAACCCTCAAGGAATTTATCTAGAAATGTGGTGAGCACTCTGAACCCGCATATGCTTCACAGAAATTTATAACGTTGAGCTGGGAAACTAAAGCATTTCATTTATAAGCGTGGGTGTTGAAAAAATAATTATGTTTTTACCACAAAGATTTTTTTGGCTCCAGATTTTACATTTTCACACTGGGAAATGGGTAAAAACAACACCAAAATATGTAGCACAATTTCTGAAGAAGAGGGCCGGCGTTGGCACCCGGGCAAGTGCCAGGGTCCTGGACAGCTGGGGGGGGCCCACTGGGCGTCGTCGGGGGCTTAGATCAGTTCTGTGGCCCCCGGGCCAATTTTCAGAAACTGCAGTTTTCGGACCAGCAGCTGCACTTTCCTGGCTGCCAGCCCTTTAAACTTGGCACTTGCATCAAGAGTTCACTCCTGAACGCTGTGTGCATGTATATTGAAGTTCATCTGTGGGCAGAGCTAGCACACTATGTGCTGTGCTCCCGTCCCTCAGATGAAGAGAGAGAAGAGCCACAGTACCAGGCACCAGCGTCACCCCGGCCCTGCCTCCATCCATTAGCTGTATATCCCCAGTAATGTCTATGCTCCCAGCTCCTCCTGTGATGTATATATTATAGACCCCAGCCCCTCCTGTGATATATATACAGCAGTCTCCTTGTGTACTGTGAGGCTATGTCTGTGAGTTGCTGCCATAAGGCAGTGCACTGCATATCCACATGCCCGAGAGGAGCTGGATGGGAGACAAGCGGGGAAGGTGAATGAGGCCTGTTTCCGACTAACTCATTTTAAAAATATCTAATGTGTCTGTGTGTGCATTTATAATGTGTATCTATGTATGTCAGTGTATATGACTGTATATATTTTTGTCTGTTTCTATGTATTTTTGTGAATTTGTCTTCAAATATGTATGTGTACCTTTTCTACAAAGACACGGTGGTTGGATCCAAAGATCTCAAATCTGGACTCATCAGACTAAAGCACAGATTTCCACTGGTCTAATGTCCATTCCTTGTGTTCTTTAACCCAAACAAGTCTCTTCTGCTTGTGGCCTGTCCTTAGCAGTGGTTTCCTAGCAGCTATTTTACCATGAAGGCCTGCTGCACAAAGTCTCCTCTTAACAGTTGTTATAGAGATGAGAAGGTGTGTCCAAACTTTTAGTCTGTTCTGTATGCACTGCTTCCCCTGCCCACTGGCAGTCCCGGCATGAATGATTGGTTACAGTTAAACTGTGCCTCCACCCTGTGTGACAGCTTGTCTGACTGCAACCAATCACAGATGCTGTGTGTCCCTTATCGTGGTTTTAAAAATAAATTTAAAACAATTGGGGTAGAGTCATCCCATGTTATGATACGTCGTGCAGGTAAATCATATGGCTGCAGGCTGCTGCGCCCAGCCACGTGCTTATCTTGGTTATGTATCAAAATAAGAAGGACCCCCATATGGCTTTTTTTAAAAAAAAATAATTCAAAACCAACATGCGCCCCCCCCCCCAATTTTGATACCCAGCTGACAGCTGCGGTCTGGTATTTTCAGGCTGGGGAGGCCTTTGGTTATTGGGCCCCCCAGCCTAAAAATAGCAGCCTATAGGTGCTCAGAATTGTCACATCCATTAGATTCGACATTCCCAGAACTTAACCCACCTCATCACGATTGCCCTGGTGCAGTGGCAATGGTGCTAATGTCAGAGGTTAATGACAGCTCACAGCTGCCACTAAGCCCTAGATTAGTAATGGGAGGGTCTATGAGTTATAATAATAATTAATAAGGAGTTTTCAAAAAGTAATTTTATCAATAATAATATTTAGGTGCATATCTATGTGGAAATATGTATATAACCATAACTATGACAATATTCAAACTCACAAGAGGCAATACGTGGAGAACTCTGATGGAATGAGTCATAAAATATATAAAAGTCAAATAGAAACCAACTATAGAGGCAAAACCTCAAAATAGAGAGAAAAATATATGGAAAAATAGCAAAAAAAAAAGTGTCAAACATAAATATGTAAAATGCTTCAGATAAGAAACAAATATAGGCATAAGGTAATATAAATGAACGAGGAAAACCAGAGGTTATGTAAAGCCAAAAGAAATAAAAAGTAAATACAATCAAATTCTATGCATGTTACCTAATAGCTCTATTAGGTAACATATTTGTTGAAGTGCCTATTAGTGATGAGCGAGTATGCTTGTTACTACTCGGTACTCGCACGAGTATCACTGTACTCGGGCTACTCGGCGGGGGCCGAGTAATCTCGCGATACTCGTGCTGTACTCGTGGTCTTCATCCCTGCATGTTGGCGCTCTTTTGAGAGCCAGCCCTCATGCAGGGATTGGTTGGCAGACCACTGCAATGCCACAGCCCTGTTAGTTGTGGAATTGCAGTGATTGGCCGGCCTGCACAGCGTGACCGAGCCTTTATACCGGCGGGCGCGCTGTGCTCTGCACACAGCCATCCAGACAGTCAGTGCAGGGAGAGTGTTGCTGCTTCAGGGAAAGGTTTGCGGCCCTTTATAGTTATTTCCGTAGCAGGGCTGCAAACAGTGTGACCAGAAGTCCTTCTCAGGACTATTATAGTTGTATACAGGCAGGCAGGGTATAGCCAGGTCGGAGTACAGGAGCAGAGTCCTTCTCAGGACTATTGTTGCTGTATACAGGCAGGTTATAGCCAGGTCTGAATACAGGCTAGTGACCAGAAGAGTCCTTGTCAGGACTATTGTAGCAGTATACAGGCAGGCAGGCAGGCAGGGTATATAGCCATTCCTAGTGGTGACCGTATACCAGCCTTCATCATATCTGGGGCTGGTGTACACAGTCTAAAACAGTCCTGATAGTGTCAGACTTCTCAGTAATTGTCGCTCCTAAAAACCTGTTAGGTTCTTAGTGCGTCCATGCTTGCATTTAAAAACCGCACGTGTGTGCCTGTCGGTGACAGCGTACAGGTGCACGTTTTGCACAAACTATTACATAACGCACAAGTCTAGTGAATAATACACGTCAGTCAGCAGTGTCTGATAGTGTCAAACTTCTCAGTAATTGTCGCTCCTAAAAACCTGTTAGGTTCTTAGTGCGTCCGTGCTTACATTTAAAAACCGCACGTGTGTGCCTGTCGGTGGCAGCGTACAGGTGCACGTTTTGCACAAACTATTATATAACACACAAGTCTAGTGAATAATACACGTCAGTCAGCAGTGTCTGATAGTGTCAGACTTCTCAGTAATTGTCGCTCCTAAAAACCTGTTAGGTTCTTAGTGCGTCCGTGCTTGCATTTAAAAACCGCACGTGTGTGCCTGTCGGTGGCAGCGTACAGGTGCACGTTTTGCACAAACTATCATATAACGCACAAGTCTAGTGTATAATACACGTCAGTCAGCAGTGTCTGATAGTGTCAGACTTCTCAGTAATTGTCGCTCCTAAAAACCTGTTAGGTTCTTAGTGCGTCCGTGCTTGCATTTAAAAACCGCACGTGTGTGCCTGTCGGTGGCAGCGTACAGGTGCACTTGTGTGCGTTTTGCACAAACTTGGATATAACGCACAAGTCTAGTGAATACACGTCAGCACAGCATTGCAAAATGCGCAAGGGCGTTGGCAACGAACAAGGAAGTGGACGTGATGGTGGTGCAGGCAGAGGCCGAGGTCGTGGGCAAGCTCTAATTTCGCCACAACAAAGGGCCACATCTACTCGCTCGCACGTCCTGTCCCAAATTCTTGGGGACCGCAGCAGTACACCGCTCTTGAACCAAGACCAGTGTCAACAGGTTGTTAGTTGGATAGCGGATAATGCTTCCAGTCAGATTGGCACCACCACAAACACTCTGTCTTCCACACGGTCAAGTGTCAGTAGCCGTGATACTGCACCGCACATTTCAGAACCTGATCCTCCTTCCTACCACCAGGCTGAGTACACGTCCTCGGACATTACTGATCCCACACTTGGACACTCGGAAGAGCTGTTCACGTTTCCATTCGCACATTCTGGCCTCTCGCCAGCTCATGTTGAAGTGGGTCATGAGGAGATCGTATGTACAGATGCCCAAATATTTGAGCAGCCACGTTCTCACGAAGTTGGCAACGTGTCTCAACAAGGGGTGGACGATGATGAGACACAATTGTCAGGAAGTCAGGAGGAGGAGCAGGGTGCGGAAGAGGAAGACGACGTGGTGGATGATCCAGTAACTGACCCAACCTGGCAGGAGGATATGCAGAGCGAGGACAGCAGTGCACAGAGGGAGGGAGGCGTAGCATCCCAACAGGCAGTAAGAAGCAGGGTGGTGGCTCCAGGCAGAAGTCAGGCCTGTACAAATGTTAGGTCTTCCTGAGTCTGGCAGTTTTTTAAGTTGGCTCCAGATGATTCTAAAAAGGCCATTTGCAACACCTGCCATGCCAGCATCAGCAGGGGTACCAAAACTATCAGCCTGACCACCACCAGCATGATCAGGCACATGTCAGCCAAGCACCCGACTTTGTGGGAAGTACAACAGAGTAGAGGAGCACTGCTTTCTGATGTCACTGCTACGTCTTCGCTTGTTGTGCATGCGAGCCAATCCCCTTGTTGTCCATGCTGCCTGCGAACAAGCCTCCTCCGGTCCTGCACCTGCAGTTGCCTATGCAGAAATAACACCATCATCAAGCACGTCCTTGTCCCAGCGCAGCGTTCAGTTATCCATTCAGCAAACCTTTGAACGCAGGCGCAAATACACTGCCAACGCCCCACATGCCACAGTTCTAAATGCTAACATTTCGCGACTGCTTGCGCTGGAAATGTTGCCTTTTAGGCTGGTGGAGACAGAACCATTCCGCAACCTGATGGCGGCAGCTGTCCCACGTTACTCGGTCCCCAGCCGCCACTATTTCTCCCGGTGTGCTGTCCCCGCATTGCATAACCACGTGTCACAAAACATCACACGTGCCCTGAACAATGCTGTTTCACCCAAAGTCCACCTAACCACAGACACGTGGACAAGTGCTTGTGGGCAAGGCCGCTACATCTCGTTGACGGCACACTGGGTTAATATTGTGGAAGCTGGGACCCAGTCTGAGCGATGGACGGAACACGTCCTTCCCACACCAAGGTTTGCAGGCCCTACCTCAGTCAGGGTTTCACCCACACTCTACAGCTCCGGAATGTCATGCTCTTCAGCTTCCTCCTCCTCCTGCGCATCCTCATCCACTTTACTCTCCACACCAGTCCCAAGCTGGAAGCACTGCAGCACTGCCTCGGCAAAGCGGCAACAGGCTGTGCTGAAGCTAATCTGCATAGATGACAAACCCCACAATGCAGAAGAGGTGTGGACAGCTCTGAAACAGCAGGCAGATCACTGGCTCACACCTCTGAACCTAAAGCCAGGAAAGGTCGTGTGTGACAATGGCCGGAACCTGGTGGCGGCTTTAAGGCGAGACCAGCTGACACATGTTCCATGCGTGGCCCATGTGCTCAACCTCGTGGTTCAGCGGTTTCTAAAGTCATACCCAGAGCTGTCTGATCTGCTGGTAAAAGTTCGCCGCCTGTCTGCACATTTTCGAAAGTCACCTACTGCTTCAGCCGGCCTTGCCGGCTTTCAGCGCCATTTGCATCTTCCGGCTCACAGACTGGTGTGTGATGTCCCCACGCGTTGGAATTCAACTCTGCACATGTTGGTCAGGATATGAGAGCAGAAGAGGGCAGTTGTTGAGTACCTGCATTACCTAAGCCGTCGGGAAATGGGTCAAACTCCACACATAACACCTGAGGAGTGGAGATGGATGTCCGACCTATGTACCATCCTCCAAAACTTTGAGGACTCCACCAAGATGGTGAGTGGTGATGATGCCATTATTAGCGTCACCATACCGCTTCTCTGCCTTCTAAAACGGTCTCTGCTCAAAAACAAACATGATGCATTGCAGGCGGAGCGCGATGAGTTGGAGCAAGAAACAGTAGTGGGTGTGGGTGATAACACACAGCCCAGCCTCGTCTCATCACAACATGCAGTGGAGGACTATGACGAGGAGGAGGATGAAGACATGGAGCAACTCTCCGGCCAAATTGAGGATATGACATGCACACCAGTCATATCCTCGGTTCAGCGTGGCTGGCCAGAGGACAGGGTAGATCAGGAGGAGGAGGAGGAGGAGGAAAGCATGTTCAGTCATCGTGTTGGTCAGGATACTGAAGTACTGGCTGTTAAGAGTCTGGCGCACATGGCTGACTTTATGGTAAGCTGCCTGTCTCGTGACCCTCGCGTTAAGAACATCTTGGCCGACAATCATTACTGGTTGGTAACACTGTTAGACCCACGCTACAAGGAGAACTTTATGTCTCTTATTCCCGAGGCGGAGAGGTCAGCCAAAATGCAGCAGTTCCGGAAGGCCATAGTCACGGAAGTAGGCAAAGCATTCCCCTCACAAAACGCTAGCGGCATAGGTCAGGAATCAGCGGACAACCAAGGCGTACAGCCGAGAGGGGCACAAGTCCAATCCGCCAGAGGTAGGGGAACAGTCTTTAAGATGAGGGACAGTTTTCTCAGCCCCTCACGTACCACAGCCCCTGAGATGCGGGGTAGTGCCACAAGAAATCCTAAGTTTGCCCAGATGCTCAAGGAGTACCTTGCAGATCGAACAACTGTACTCCGACATTCCTCTGTGCCTTACAATTATTGGGTATCCAAGGTGGACACGTGGCATGAATTGGTTCTCTAAGCCTTGGAAGTCCTGGCCTGCCCTGCCGCTAGCGTTTTGTCAGAGCGTGTTTTTAGTGCCGCAGGTGGAATCATTACAGATAAACGCACCCGCCTGTCAACTGAAAATGCTGACAGGCTGACTCTGATCAAGATGAACAAGGGTTGGATTGGGCCAGACTTCACCACACCACCAGTAAATGAAAGCGGAATTTAAAGTTTGTAACGGGAATTTGCCATGTACCTCCACTCACCCATGGGTACACACTTCTGGACTTTGGATAATCTCTGGACTGCTCCTCCTTCTCCTCATGCGCCACCATGATGACCGTTACAATAGTTAGGCCTTTGTTTCAGGTATACCCCCAGTGGTAAATTTTTTCGCCCATTCTTTCAGAATGGACATTACAACGACAGGAGACCCGCTCCTTTGCAATGGGAACAATGTTTTGAGGCCCTCATGCACGTCTCTATCCAGGGACAATGTGGAGCATCCCAATTTTTGGCTGCCCTGCCAAAGGGCTATACTACAATAGACCCACTTCCTTACAATGGGCACTTCAGGTTTACAGGCCCTCATGTACGTCTCTATCCAGGGACAATGTGGAGCCTCCCAATTTTTGGCTGCCCTGCCAAAGGGCTATACTACAGTAGACCCACTTCCTTACAATGGGCACTTCAGGTTTACAGGCCCTCATGCACGTCTCTATCCAGGGACAACGTGGAGCCTCCCAATTTTTGGCTGCCCTGCCAAAGGGCTATACTACAATATACCCACTTCCTCAAAATGGGCACATTAGACTCAAGAGGCCTTCATGTACGTCTCTTCTCAGGGACATCGAAGTGCCGCACAATGTTTTCACGTAAAATCTTTCATGTAATCTCCAAAAGTAACATACACCAGCTCTATCTCACTATTGGGTATGTGCCCTTAACATTTCCGCCATGAAAATTCATTTTGGTGTCATTTTGGAAGGTTTTCTGGTGAGTCCGTAAAAATGGCGTAAAACGCGAACAAAATTGTTCACAGCTGTGACTTTTGAGTGATAAATGCTTCAAGGGGTCTTCCCCATGCTGTTGCCATGTCATTTGAGCACTCTTCTGAGACTTTTGTGACATTTTTAGGGTTTCTACATGCTGCCGGGGGTCATTTCATAAAAATACTCGGGTCTCCCATAGGATAACATTGGGCTCGGTGCTCGGGCCGAGTACACGAGTATCTTGGGATGCTCGGCCCGAGCCTCGAGCACCCGAGCTTTTTAGTACTCGCTCATCACTAGTGCCTATTTTTGTTCCTCTGAGGCATTTTACCTTTTTATGTTTCCTGTTACCTTTGTGAAAATAAATAATTTGGGCTAAAGCAACATTTTTATGTGAAAAATGCCATGCATGGGCCCAGAAACTGTCAGCCAGTCTGTCCATTGCAATGTAACATCGGACCGAGATCCACGGTCGTCTGCGTGAGCCCTAATTATCTGGTAGAACACTGACTTGCATATTTCATATTGACCACTGGAGGTCAGCACAATACACCGTACTAATTGGCAAATCGGGAAAATCCTATTTATCTCTGCTGTGTAATCAGCCTTGTGATCTCATTATCATTAGCTTCAAATTGTACAGGGACAAATTTAAAAGCCTTATTATGATGTCTTCTTGTCCTCTATTTAGAATGTCAGGACGTATAAATCTCAGTATGGGACACTTTTTGTAAAAGTGGATTATATTGTGTTTCCAGGTACCTTCAGAGTCCCTAACTAAAAATAGATGACTTTGTGGTGGCATCAGAGTTATGATCCAGATCTAAAGCAAGTCAGACTGCCCATAGTAAGACCGGTTTCAGACGTCCTTGTTTCAAGTACGTGTGACATGTGTTTTTAACACTGATGCCAGACGTACCCATGTTATTCTCTGGAGTTAATCACAGGGCCGCAGACTGTGGCCCCGCACGTACACTTGTTGTCCGTTTTTTTCTCCGGCATCACAGGTGTCACATGGACCACACACTGATGCGATCCGTGTGACATCAGTGTTACACGTACCGGAGAAAACACGTGTCTTAGAAATAAAAAGATTTTCTATATTCACCTTTATCCAGCGCTGTTGTCTTCGGCTCTGCTGTCACTTGCTTCCGACCCCCGTTAATCATGCTCATTGAATATTCACTGCACCTCGGACCTGGAACCAGGAGTATCGCTGGGGACCGCATCGCCGAGGACAGGTGAGTATCCAGCAAGCAATGTGTGTGCAGTGACTCCAGGAGGTTATCAGAGTTCCCAACGAACTCTGATGAACCCGTGAAATCACAGTCTTGACACCCGGTGTAGCGCAGGTGTCACGGAAATGTCATCAGGATGTCATCACAGTTCATTGGGAATTCCGATGACCTCCTGGACATCACTGCACACACAATGCTTGGTGGATACTCACCTGTCTCTGACGATACTGTCGCTGGCAATGTTGTCCCTGGCAATGCTCCTGCTTCCAGGTCCGAGGTGAAGTGAATATTCAATTAGCATAATTAGCGGGGTTCAGAAGCAGGATACAGCAGAGCCGAAAAAGCGGCGCTGTATACAGGTGAATATAGAAAATCTTTTTATTTCAAAGACGCATGTTTTCTCCGGTACGTGTCACACTGATGTCCTACATATGCAAACACAGATGTTACATGTGTTACACACACGTGACACACGTATGACCATACCCATGCATGTGGCTTGTACCCGATTAAACACGGACGTCTGAAACCGGCCTAATATCTGATTAAAAGGACAGACTAATAGGAAATTGTATCTGCAGAGGACAGATGAGAAAAAAATCCATCCTGGCAGATCACATTTTTGGTCTATAAGGCGGGCTTTGCACGTTGCGACATCGCAAGGCGATGCTGTGATGTCGCACGCGATAGTCCCCGCCCCTGTCGCAGGTACGATATTTTGTGATAGCTGGCATAGCGATAATTATCGCTACGCCAGCTTCACATGCACTCACCTGCCCTGCGACCGTCGCTCTGGCCGGCGACCCGCCTCCTTCCTAAGGGGGCGGGTCGTACGGCGTCACAGCGACATCACACAGCAGGCGGCCAATGGCGGCGGAGGGGCGGAGATGAGTAGGATGTAAACATCCCGCCCACCTCCTTCCTTCCGTATAGCCGCTGGCGGCAGGTAAGGAGATGTGCCTCGTTCCTGCGGCTTCACACACAGCGATGTGTGCTGCCGCAGGAACGAGGAACTACATCGTACCTGTCGCGGCACCGGCATTATGGAAATGTCGGAGCCTGCACCGATGATACGATAACGACGCTTTTGCGCTCGTTAATCGTATAATCTAGGATTTACACACTACGACATCGCAAGTGACACCGGATGTGCGTCACTTTCGATTTGACCCCACCGACATCGCACCTGCGATGTCGTAGTGTGCAAAGCCGCCCTAACAGTTTTCGATTGGCTGTCATGATTAATTGATTGTTAATATATACTTTTCAAATGATTGTTCATTGAAATTGACCAGTTCAATTGAATTTTATTGTATGTGTATAGGCAGGGTTACATCTGTCCAAGTTTTATACAGACCATGACCATGCAAAGCACGCGGAGAAATATGACAAGGGCCCATAAAAAGTCTTTGGATCCGAAAGAAAGAAGTACAGCACACAGAGGGCATCCATGTACTAGAAATGTGCTATAGGCGCAAAATATTGGAGAGGCATTGTCATTAATTTAATGATCCATTCGGGCAAAATAGCGATGATAACTGATGGTAAAACAGACACCCACATGTCACACTGATCCAAAACACTGATGACACCGGTACAAGATTACCAACTTGACTTTTTATTTTTACAGAAATATTGGAAAACCATAATGAATCATTGAAAAATGAAAAAGTCAGCTTACCCCCTTTATATGCCTTCCACTTTCTGGATCTGAGAAGTTCCACATGGGTCCAGCCAGAGCTGCCTTGGTAATAGAGAAAAAAGTTTGAGATAGCTGATTTTACTCTGGAGTCCAATTAAATTGAGAATTTATTTTGTATTCAAAATACATAGGATATAAGAAAAATGTGTAATATCGAAGGCACCACACAATGTATAGCTGTAGGTGCAGACCTATGCGTTTCAACACTCTGTCTTGTTCATTGTATTGTGCGGTGCCTTCGATATCGCCCAGCACTGGTCAAATTTTTTATCGTATGTGATGGAACACTGACATGTCAAGGGGGCCTTGTATATGAGTTGTCCATCATTATGCTGCAACTACACATCAGATTTGTCCAGGACACACTGCATCGTGCCACTGCGACATCACACAATAAGGTAACACAATGTGGTCTCATGTTGGAACATTTGTGTCACACAAATTGCAGATCATCCAAATGATTTTCAGAGAATTGGAACATATTTATGAAAGTGTATAAAATTTGCACTTAGTTTCACAGTCTTAGAGCTCTTTTACACACCAATGAAAAACACACATGTTGTTACTGACGTGATAAAGATGCATATATCCCTCTGTGTGTTGTGATTTTGACAAACGTGTGTGTTCTCCGTGTGCTAACCGTGATAATACATGGAGATCAGGCACTTATACTCACCTGACCTCACCGCTGCTCTCCATGGTGCTGAAGTCTCCCGCGATGCTGTGTCCATCTCCCCTCTGCAGCTACTTCCGGGTCGGCTATGCAGTACATATGTATGAGCATAATTAACCAGCCTGGAAGCTAAAAACAGCATCGCTGGAGACCGGTGAGTTTGAAAAGCTTTTTATTTTAAATGTACGTGATGTTTTTGGTACGTGTTTCATGGATCACACCATTGTGTGGTCTGTGAGACATCAGTGATACAAGAAAAAAAATGGACATGGTCTCTGTGCGGAACATACGGACACACGTGTACGCCGCACAGAAACATGTCAGTGAGAAATCACTTATGTGTGCGCAGATCCATTGATTTTAATGGGTCTGCGTATGTCCGTGATTCTAGTACGTATAAAAACTGCAACATACATACCAGAATCACTGACGTGTGAAGGAGGCCTTAGCTTGAGATATGATTCTGGCACACGTAAGTTTAAAAATTTTGTTTAAATGTAAGGATTAGTTTTCTTCTAGGGTTTTTTTTTTTTAATACAAAATTTGTATTGTGCCTCAAAATCAATTATTTAAAATGTGCCAAAAATTGTTGATAAAAACGTGAACAAGGCTACTAAAAGAAACTTATAACTAACTGTGGTATTTTCCTGCTCCATGTCGCCTTTCTACATGCAAATATAGAGCAAGGAGTGGACAGAAGCCATGTAATGTGAACAGTGGTTCTGTGAACACACCTGGTGCAGTTTGCAATTAAACCACCAGGTGCTGCTAAAGTCCAACCAACAGGATATACTAACAGAACCCTAGGAGGATAAGAAACTAGGAGAGCGTAGTCAAAACACGCCGAGGTCGATGAACACAGAGGTAACGTCAGGACAAAAGGGGGAAAACCGAGACAGTGTTAGAACAAGCCGAGATCAGTAAACCGAGGAAGTCCGTCAGAGGACAGGGAACAGAACGAGCAATAGAGATGGGAAAGAAAGGAGAAGGAGGGTAAGACAGCTGGGTGTCTATGGAGGGAGTTCAGCAATACACCAGGATGGGCAGAGACAAGGAGGTGAGACGAGGGGGTCACAGGGAGGTTAGGGAAAGCAAACACAGGCGGAGGAAGGCAGTCAGGAGGGCTGGAGGAGGGGAGCAACAGCTGGACAGGATCAGGGAAGACACAAGCAAAGCACTAGCCGAGCACTAACCTAAGCCGGAAATATCACTGGCAGCATGACAGCAGGGTCGGCTCTGCTATAAAGTGGAGGAAGGTCCAAATCAATGTTAGAAGAACCCCTCCCCCATGGTCAGGAAGAGACTGAAAACCTGGAGGGGATTACACGGGGTAAGCCAGCTCTGCAGGGGGCCGGCCAAGAGAGCAAGGCGAGAACCTGGCTCTGCAGGTCGACGGGCCTGCAGAGCATGGTCATTACAGGTTCTTTAAAGTTTGTGAACCTTTTAGAATTTTTCTTATTCCTGGATACATTTGACCTAAATGTACATCACACTTTCATTTTCTCCTAAAGGGAGATAAAGTCAACCAAATACAACAAATGAATCAAAAATATTAGACTCTGTTTTTAAATGAAGAATATAATCGAATCCCCTCTGTATGAGTGTCAAAAGTATGTGAACCTCTAAAGGGGTTGCTCACTACTAGGACAACCAATTCTCATTCCATATGTTTAGCCCAATTCAAATAAAAATGCTAACTTTCCTGGGACTCAAGTCAGGTTGTTATATCACCTGAGCCCCACGCCGAATCACCTCTGGCTTCTCGTTCCCCGCCTTTGGACATTTGAGTAATTAACAGGAAGCGAGCAGCCAGTCATAGCTCTCACTTCCTGTTAATTATTCATACATCTTAAAGTGGGGAGAGAGAAGACGGCGTTAATTGGAAGTGGGGCTCAAGTGACGTAGATTCTCACGTGAGCCCTGATAACGTGAGCACTGGCACCCCTGGAAGAATGCTGGCATAGGAAGTGAATATAAGCTTTTTTTATTTTAATGGGGCCAAACATGGGGAATGAGAATGGGTTGTCCAGGTAATGGGCAGCTCCTTTAAGATCAACAGATAACTTAAAGGGGAAATTAAAGTCTGGAGTTTTCAAGCAATGGAATGTCAATTAGGTGTGAGAGGGCAACCTATTCTTTTTAAAGAATAAGGATCAATCTATGAGACTGGAAAAGGTTACACATCCACAGAAAAAAGGTTATGTTCAAATGGAGAATATTCAAGTTTATTCCCCTCCCAGGAATAGTTGATCAACAAAGATCACTCTAAAAGCAATGTGTATGTTAGTCCACAAGGTCAACATGGAACCCAAGGTAAACTCTAAGCAACTAAAGGCCTCTCTGAGATTAGCAAATACTCATGAGTTTACCAGTGGGAGGACACCGAATAACAATGGTGTGGATGGCAGTATTGAAAGAAGAAGAAGGCCACTGTTCTCCAAAACTACCATTGATACTCATCTGTAGAGTGCTATGGATCAAGTGGATAAGCCAGAAGGCTACTGTAACCATGTTTTGTGGATAGATTAGACAAAAATAGAGCTTTTTACTTGAAATGAGAAGTGTTGATTAACATAAAGACTGCACTACAGCATACAAATCTTATACCATCTGTTGCATCTGGGTCAGGACAGCTTGCCGTCATTGATGGAATAATGAATTATGTCAGAAAATTCTAAATATTATGTCAGGACATCTATCCATGAACTGAATTTGTAGGTCATGCATCAAGATAACGACCCAAAGCAAGCAAGTAAGTATCTAGACGAAAACAAAATGGTTCCCAATATGTAGTAGGCATAATAATAATAATATTCATAAATACCTCCAATTAGAAATGTAGTATAGTTCTCCTATTATAGCCATTTCTCTTACCTCATGTGCAGGGCATTTTAACTTGGGTATAGATGGTTACGACCACGAGCAAGTAACTGACTAACTGTCCCTATATGTGTGGACATAACCATAACCAACCTAAGCTGCAATGCCCTGCACATGAGGTAAGAGACATGGCTATATCAGGAGAACTATACTACATTTCTAATTTGAGGTATTTGCTATTATTAATATTATTTTACCTACTACAGATTGGGATAGGATATTGGAGATGCTAATAGCCCTTTAAAGAGATTCTGTCAAAACATTTTTGCTCCCTCATCTGAGAGCAGAGACTCTTTTTCCAGCGATGTGTCACTTACTGAGCTGTTTGCTGTCATTTTGATAAAACCAGTTTTCTCTGCTGCAGATCTAGCAGTTATATAGAGTTCATGAATATGCTGCACTACTTGTGTCGCGGGCGGAGGGGCCGCGCTCGCTACGCTCGGGTCCGGGGCTTCTGCTGCTGCTCGGTGGCTAGAACGGTGGGCCGGACCCGGGGACTCGAGCAACGCTCCTCGCCCACGAGTGAAAAGGGGGTGGTTTGTTTTGGGTGATAGTTCGTGACGCCACCCACGGGTCATGGTGATAATGGGCACCACCGCTGCTGGTGACAGGGATCCCGGGAGCGATGGCAGGGAGCAGCTAGGATGTTGTCCCCTCCGTGGGTAGGGGTTGGTGATCCTGGGGCCTGGTGCTGATACGGGGAGGCTGGATGGCTGGGGTGCAGGGTTGCAGGGGCAGCGCGGCGCGGTGCCGGATGGCACTGTGGTACTCACTCAGGTACAAATTCACAGAGTCTCTGGTAAACCAAACGGCTGGATGGACGGGTCCCGCAGCCGGCTGCAGTGTTTGTGCTCTCCCCGGACGGCTGATGGTGGCTGTCTTTCCCTGCACCTGTGTAGAATGTTCTGACTCCTGTGGTTGCCCACCGGTAGTCCGCTCCCCGGCGTATAGGTACCGAAGGAGCCCGTTTTGCCCGCAGACTCTGGCCCTTGGATCTCTAGCCTATGGCGGTGGCTGTGTATCCTCACGGTGTCGACTGTTGCCTTCTGTCGGGTCTTGGTTATTGTCACGCTCCCCGGGTCCTCGGTTCCGCTCCCCGGGTCCTCACCCCCGCTCCCCGGCTCACCTGCCACGCTCCCCGCTCTCCAGCCTCCGGTGCCCGTCCTTCCCAGGCCCCCTGGTCCCCGATCCTGGCGCCCGACGGCTTCCCAGGCCCTGGCCGGCTCCCCTGCGTCCTCCTCTCAGCTTCCTTCCCTGGCTTCTGGCACCCGGGCGGCGCGCATGCGCATTAGGGCGCGCGCGCGGTCACTGACCCTTTCTTAAAGGGCCAGCGTCCATTAACAGGAAATGAGGCTAAACAGGTACAGGGTATAAAGGGGGTTATTGTCCAAGGGGGCGGGGCCTGATCTTCGTGTTTCCTGAGCTAGGAGTCAGGTCTCCTGGTGTATATGTGTATATACTCACCTATCTCTCTTGTAGAGCCGTGCCTGCCTCGCCATCCAGTCCTGCCGTGTCCTGAACCCCGAACGCTGTCCATCTGCCATCCTGACAGTCCGCACCATCTCGGATCCCTGCGGTGACCCGTCATCTCGCTCCAAAGGTTCCGGACCCCGCCTGACATCATCTCGGCTTCCGAACCTGAGCTGCGTCACCCGGACTACCACCCGTGACTCCGTGGTCCCAGGGACTTCTCCGCTATACTCGTGTGCACGGACTGTTCGGCTGTTTATAGTGTTCCAGCTACCGGACTCTCTACTACCATCTAGGAGTTCGGCCCAGTGGATCCACCTCCTGGGTCTGCCCGTCCACCTGGCCGTGACAGTAAGATCAGGCCATGGATCCCGCTGCAGCACTAGCAGCCGTACAGGAGGAACTCCAACGCCAGCGTGAAGTCCAGACCCGCATGCTGCAATTCATGTCTTCTGTGGACGCCCGCCTGAACACGCTACAAACGGCAGTGACGACTTCAACATCCCGGGCTTCCACTAGTCAATCCACGGATCCAGCTCCTGTGGCGACTTCTTCAGATACCACCAGACTTCGGTTGGCTTCACCACCCCGGTACGCCGGAGACCCCAAGACCTGCAGGGGATTCTTAAACCAATGCTCCCTCCATTTCACGCAGCTGCCGCATTTGTTTGCCTCCGACCAAGCCAAGGTCGCCTTCATCATGTCCCATCTAGAGGGTGAGGCACTGGCGTGGATGAACCCCTTATGGGAGAAGGGGGATCCTGTGACCACGAACATCCAGGACTTCCTGCAGGCATTCCGTGGTACTTTTGATGAGCCCGGACGCGCCTCCGCGTCTGCTTCGTCTCTTCTCCGGTTACGTCAGGGGACTCTGACGGTGGGTCAATACGCGATCCGGTTTCGCACCCTGGCCTCAGAACTCGGGTGGAACAACGAGGCTCTAACCGCCGCCTTCTGGGAAGGCCTCTCAGGGCGAATTAAAGACGAGCTGGCGGGTCGTGACGTACCGACCACCCTGGATGCCCTGATTGCCCTAGCGACTCGAGTGGACATTCGCTTTCAGGAGCGATCCAAGGAAGTGTCCCGTGAGAGACGTCCAGTACGGCATTCCTCTCCTCCGCAGAAACCCTCCATACTTCAGTCATCGACAGCTGGGGCTCCCGTCCACGAGCCCATGCAGATCGACCGAGTGCGTCAGTCTGAACAACGTCGAGCAGAGCGGCTCGCCAAGGGTCTCTGCTTTTACTGCGGTGAGGGCACACACCTGCTACGCTCCTGTCCAGAGAGGCCGGGAAACTCCAAAGCCTAGGGTTGGTAGGAGAGGCCACCCTAGGTGCTGGGACTCTCTCTGACCCGGTTACATGGACAGTGCAAGTGACAACGGGAGAGACGCGGTTCACGGCTGATGCCTACCTCGATTCCGGGGCAGCAGGCAATTTCATCCAGCAGGCCACGGTGGACAAGTACCGGGTGCCTGTTATTCCACTCGACAAGCCCCTAGTGATTGCCTCGGTGGATGGGAGACCCCTCTCTGACACCATCTCCTGGATCACCAGGCCGGTCGAACTGCGTATCGGTGCCCTTCACACCGAGAACATCGCTTTCTACGTTCTCCCACACATGTCCCACCAGATCCTGCTGGGACTGCCATGGTTGCGGACACACGAACCATCAGTTAGCTGGGGCACTGGCGAAATCACCCGATGGGGCTCTTCGTGTCATGAGAGGTGCCTAAAGTCCATACAACCCATCCGACGACCTCCGGTTCCCGAGAACCTACCGGGGCTGCCCTCGGCCTATTGGTCCTTTGCAGATGTCTTTGATAAAAAGGAATCCGAGGTACTGCCGCCACATCGTCCATACGATTGTGCCATCGACCTGCTCCCAGGAACAACACCACCACGAGGACGCATATATCCTTTATCTCCAGCCGAAACAAGGGCCATGTCTGCTTACATCTCAGAGAGCCTGGCAAGGGGGTTCATTCGGAGATCCTCCTCTCCTGCTGGAGCAGGTTTCTTCTTTGTCAAGAAGAAAGAGGGCGACTTACGCCCATGCATAGACTACCGGGGTCTGAATCAAATCACCGTAAAAAACAAGTACCCTCTGCCGCTCATTCCCGAATTGTTTGACCGACTTAGAGGAGCTCGTGTGTTCACCAAGCTGGATCTTCGGGGTGCTTACAATCTGGTACGCATCCGCTCTGGTGACGAATGGAAAACCGCGTTCAATACGCGCGATGGACATTATGAATACTGCGTGATGCCCTTCGGCCTGTGTAACGCTCCTGCCGTCTTTCAGGAACTGGTGAACGACGTGTTCCGGGACCTTCTCTACATCTGTGTGGTAGTGTATCTAGATGACATCCTTGTCTTCTCTCCGGACCTCCAAACCCACAGAGAAAACGTACAGCTGGTTCTACAAAGACTGAGAGAGAATCGTCTGTACGCAAAGTATGAGAAGTGTGTCTTTGAGCAGTCTTCTCTCCCCTTTCTGGGGTACATCATCTCTGATACTGGACTGCAGATGGATCCCAAGAAGGTCTCCGCCATTCTCAACTGGCCTCCTCCTTCTGGACTGAAGGCAATCCAACGCTTCCTGGGATTCGCCAACTACTACCGCCAGTTTATCCCTCACTTCTCTGCCTTGACTGCTCCTCTCTCCGCTTTGACTAAGAAGGAGGCTAATCCAAAGGACTGGTCACCTGCGGCTGACGCCGCGTTTGGCTCTCTGAAGCGGGCTTTTGCTTCCTCTCCTGTACTCCACCGTCCGGAGTTAAACCGCCAGTTCACCTTGGAGGTGGATGCCTCCTCCTCAGGAGCCGGAGCAGTGCTCATGCAAAAGTCCTCCTCCGGGAAGATGGTGACTTGCGGATTCTTCTCCAAGGGCTTCTCAGCGCCTGAACGCAACTACACCATCGGTGACCGAGAGCTCTTGGCAGTCAAACTGGCTTTGGAGGAATGGCGCTACCTTCTGGAAGGTGCAGTGTACCCCGTGATCATTTACACGGACCACAAGAACTTGGAATACCTACGGTCCGCTCAGCGTCTGAACCCACGGCAAGCCAGGTGGTCCCTATTCTTTGCCAGGTTTGATTTCCAGCTTCACTTCCGACCCGCGGACAAGAATGTACGCGCTGATGCCTTGTCCAGGTCTTTCATGCCCATGGAGCAGGAGGAAGAGACTACCCAACCCATCATTTGTCCTAGTAAAATCATTCCGGTGGCCCCTGTCACCCTGGCCCAGATACCGCCCGGGAAGACCTATGTCTCCGAGGTAGACAGGGAAAAAGTGTTACACTGGGCTCATGCCTCGAAAACAGCCGGTCATGCTGGTCAGAAAAAGACATGGGGTGCGATTGTACGTCATTATTGGTGGCCATCCCTTCGCACGGACGTCGCTGCTTTTGTATCCGCCTGTTCCTCTTGTGCCAGGAACAAGACGCCCAAACACCTCCCATATGGCCGTCTTCTACCTCTGCCGATACCCTCAGTTCCGTGGCAACACATAGCAATGGACTTTATTACGGACTTGCCATTGTCCTCCGGACACACAGTCATATGGGTCGTGGTGGACCGGTTCTCTAAAATGGCCCATTTCGTCCCTATGGCTGGACTGCCCTCTGCTCAGGAACTCGCGGACGCCTATATACAACACATCTTCCGCTTGCATGGCTTTCCATTACACATCGTATCCGACAGAGGAACTCAGTTCACCTCCCGCTTCTGGAGGGCTCTCTGTAAACATCTGGGAGTGACTCTGGACTTTTCATCTGCATACCATCCTCAGTCTAATGGCCAGGTAGAGAGGGTCAATCAAATCTTGACCTCTTTCTTACGTCACTATGTTAACGCCCATCACGACGACTGGTCCGCTCTTCTTCCTTGGGCTGAATTCTCCCACAACCACCACATCAGTGAGTCGTCCTCCAGCTCTCCCTTCCATGTCGTTTACGGACTTCAGCCTTCCATCCCATTGCCTGTATCCCCTTCTTCGGATGTCCCTGCTGCAGATACAGTAGCCCGTGACTTTGCAACCATTTGGGACTCTGTCAAAGCGTCCCTTGGGCGTGCTTCCCTGCGGATGAAAAGATACTGTCAGGGCCGGGCGGTCGGGCAGACCCAGGAGGTGGATCCACTGGACCGAACTCTAAGATGGTGGTAGGGAGTCCGGTAGCTGAAGCACTGATGGGCAGCAGAACAGTCCGTGCAAGTGAAGGTAGCGAAGGAGTCCCTGGGACCACGGAGTCACAGATGGTAGTCCGGGTGACGTAGCTCAGGTTCGGAGGCCGAGATGATGTCAGGCGGGGTCCGGAACCTTGGGAGCGAGATGACAGGTCACCGCAGGGATCCAAGATGGTACGGACTGTCAGATGGCAGACGGACAGCGTGCGGGGCTCGGGATTCAGCAGGACTGGATGGCGAGGCGGGATCAGCTCTAGAAGAGAGATACGTAAGTATGGCAGGAAAACACAAGGAGACCTGACTCCTAGCTCAGGAAACACGAAGATCAGGCCCCGCCCCCTTGGACAAGAACCCAATTTATACCCCGTACCTGTCTAACCTCATTTCCTGTTAATGGGCGCTGGCCCTTTAAGAAAGGGTCAGTGACCGCTGCGCGCACCCTAATGCGCGTGCGCGCGGCCCGGGTGCCAGAAGCCAGGGAAGGAGGCTGAGAGGAGGACGCAGGGGAGCCGAGCAGGGCCTGGGAGGCCGTCGGGCGCCGGGATCGGCGGCCAGGAAGCCCAGGAAGGACGGGCACAAGGGACTGGGACGCGGGGAGCGTGGCAGGTGAGCCGGGGAGCGGGGCAGGGGACCCGGGAAGGGGAGCCGAGGACCCGGGTAGCGTGACAGTACCCCCCCCCCCCACCCCCCCTCCCCGCAACCGAGACATGAAGGCACGGATCAGAGGAGTGCCCACATTCTCCCTGGGTTCCCAGGATCTATCCTCAGGACCATACCCCTCCCAGTCCACCAGGAAGAACTGCCGGCCACGAACAGTCTTCATGGCCACGATATCTCTTACCGCGTAGATGTCGTCCTCAGCAATAGGAGGAGGAGCCGGGCTGGCAGCAGCGGAGAAGGGACCAAGGAACACCGGCTTGAGGAGAGAGACGTGGAAGGAGTTGGGTATTCTCATCGTGGCCGGAAGCTTCAGTTTGTAGGAGACCTCATTGATCTTGCTGAGGACCTTAAACGGCCCGATGTAGCGAGGACCCAGCTTGTAGGAAGGAATCTTCAGTCGGATGTACTGGGAAGCAAGCCAGACCAGGTCACCAGGAGAGAAACACGGAGGGTCCAGGCGCCTCTTGTCGGCGTGTTTCTTCATCCGCTGGGAAGCGCGCCCAAGGGACGCCTTGACAGAGTCCCAAATGGTAGCGAAGTCACGGGCTACAGTATCAGCAGCAGGGACATCCGAAGAAGGGGATATAGGCAACGGGACGGAAGGCTGTAGTCCGTAAACGACATGGAAGGGAGATTTGGAGGACGACTCACTGACGTGGTGGTTATGGGAGAACTCAGCCCAAGGCAGAAGCGTGGACCAGTCGTCGTGATGGGCGTTGACATAGTGACGTAAGAAGGATGTCAAGATTTGATTGACCCTCTCCACTTGGCCATTAGACTGAGGATGGTAAGCGGAAGAAAAGTCCAGAGTCACTCCCAGATGTTTGCAGAGAGCCCTCCAGAAGCGGGAGGTGAACTGAGTTCCTCTGTCGGACACGATGTGGGAAGGAAAGCCATGTAAGCGAAAGATGTGTTGTATATAGGCTTCCGCGAGTTCCTGAGCAGAGGGCAGTCCGGGCATAGGGACGAAGTGAGCCATTTTGGAGAACCGATCCACCACGACCCATATGACTGTGTGTCCGGAGGATACTGGCAAGTCCGTAATAAAGTCCATTGCTATGTGTTGCCATGGAACTGAGGGTATCGGCAGAGGCAGAAGACGGCCATAGGGCAGGTGTTTGGGCGTCTTGTTCCTGGCACAAGAGGGGCAGGCAGAGACAAAGGCGGCAACGTCCGTGCGAAGGGATGGCCACCAGTAATGGCGTACAATCGCACCCCATGTTCTCTTCTGGCCTGCATGGCCGGCTGTTTTCGAGGCATGACCCCAGTGTAACACTTTTTCCCTGTCGGTCTCAGAGACATAGGTCTTCCCGGGTGGTATCTGGGCCAGAGTGACAGGAGCCACCGGAACAATCTTGTTAGGAGAGATGATAGGTTGGATAGTCTCTTCCTCCTGCTCCAGGGGCATGAGAGACCTAGACAAGGCATCAGCGCGTATATTCTTGTCCGCGGGTCGGAAATGAAGCTGGAAGTCAAACCTGGCAAAGAATAAGGACCACCTGGCTTGCCGTGGGTTCAGTCGCTGAGCGGACCGCAGGTATTCCAGGTTCTTGTGGTCCGTGTAGATAATCACGGGGTACACTGCTCCTTCCAGGAGGTAGCGCCACTCCTCCAGAGCCAGTTTGACCGCTAATAGCTCTCGGTCACCGATGGTGTAATTACGTTCAGGTGCTGAGAAGCTTTTAGAGAAGAAACCGCAAGTCACCATCTTCCCGGAGGAGGATTTTTGCATGAGCACTGCTCCGGCTCCTGAGGAGGAAGCATCCACCTCTAAGGTGAACTGGCGGTTTAACTCTGGTCGGTGGAGTACAGGAGAGGAGGCGAATGCTCGCTTCAGGGAGCAAAATGCGGCGTCGGCCGCAGGTGACCAGTCCTTTGGATTAGCCTCCTTTTTGGTCAGAGCGGAGAGAGGAGCAGTCAGGGCGGAGAAGTGAGGAATAAACTGGCGGTAGTAGTTGGCAAATCCCAGGAACCGTTGGATTGCCTTCAGTCCAGAAGGGGGAGGCCAGTTGAGAATGGCGGAGACCTTCTTGGGATCCATCTGCAGCCCAGTCCCCGAGATGATGTATCCCAGGAAAGGAAGAGAAGACTGCTCAAAGACGCACTTTTCATATTTGGCGTAGAGACGATTCTCTCTCAGTCTTTGTAGAACCAGCTTTACGTTCTCTCTGTGGGTCTGGAGGTCCGGAGAGAAAACAAGAATGTCATCCAGATAAACTACTACACATACGTAGAGGAGGTCCCGGAAAATGTCGTTCACCAGTTCTTGGAATACGGCAGGAGCGTTACACAGACCGAAGGGCATCACACAGTATTCATAGTGCCCATCGCGAGTATTAAACGCGGTCTTCCATTCGTCCCCAGAGCGGATACGAACTAGGTTGTAGGCACCCCGAAGATCCAGTTTGGTGAACACACGGGCTCCTCTGAGCCGATCGAACAGTTCGGGGATGAGCGGCAGGGGGTACTTGTTTTTTATAGTAATCTGATTCAAGCCCCGGTAGTCAATGCATGGGCGAAGGTCACCCTCTTTCTTCTTAACGAAGAAGAAGCCTGCTCCCGCAGGAGAGGAGGATCTCCGGATGAATCCCTTTGCCAGGCTTTCCATGATGTAGGTGGACATGGCCCTGGTTTCGGCTGGAGACAGCGGATATATCCGTCCTCGAGGTGGTGTTGTTCCTGGGAGCAGGTCGATGGCGCAATCGTAGGGACGGTGTGGCGGAAGTACCTCAGACTACTTCTTGTCAAAAACGTCCGTGAAGGACCAATAGGCCGGGGGCAGACCCGGTAGGTTCTCAGGAACCGGAGGTCGTCGGACTGGTTGTATAGACTTTAGACATCTCTCATGACAGGCAGAGCCCCAACGGGTGATTTCGCCAGTACCCCAGTTGACTGAGGGTTCGTGTGTTCGCAACCAAGGAAGTCCCAGCAGGACTTGGTGGGACATGTGTGGAAGGACGTAGAGAGCGATGTTCTCGGTGTGCAGAGCACCGATACGCAGTTCCACCGGCTTCGTGATCCAGGAGATGGTATCAGAGAGGGGTCTCCCATCCACCGAGGCAATCAGTAGGGGCTTCTCGAGTAGAGTAACAGGCAGCTGGTATTTGTCCACCGTGGCCTGCTGGATAAAATTGCCTGCTGCTCCGGAGTCGAGGTATGCCTAAGCCGTGAAGCGCGTCTCTCCTGTTGATACTTGTACCGTCCACATAACTGGGTCGGAGAGAGTCCCAGCACCTAGGGTGGCCTCTCCTACCAACCCTAGGCTTTGGAGTTTCCCGGCCTTTCCGGACAGGAGCGTAGGAGATGTGTGTCCCCTCCGCAGTAAAAGCAGAGGCCCTTGGCGAGCCGCTCTGCTCGACGTTGGTCAGACTGTCGTACTCGATCAACCTGCATGGGTTCGTGGACAGGAATCCCAGCTGTAGATGACTGTGGCACAGAGGACTTCTGTGGCGGAGAGGAGTGCCGTACCGCACGTCGCTCACGAACCAGCTCTTTGGAGCGCTCCTGAAAACGAATGTCCACTCGCGTGGCTAGGGCAATCAGGGCATCTAGGGTGGAGGGCATGTCACGACCCGCCAACTCATCTTTGATGCGACTTGACAGTCCTTCCCAGAAGGCGGCTGTCAGGGCCTCATTATTCCACCCGAGTTCAGAAGCCAAAGTGCGGAAACGGATGGCGTATTGGCCCACCGTCAGTGTTCCTTGACGTAGGCGGAGAAGTGATGAAGCAGACGCAGAGGCGCGTCCCGGCTCGTCAAAGGTACTGCGAAAGGCCTGCAGGAACTCTTGAAGATCCTTGGTCATGGGGTCCTCCTTCTCCCACAAGGGGTTCATCCACGCCAGTGCCTCGCCCTCCAGGTGAGACATTATAAAGGCGACCTTGGCTTGGTCGGAGGCGAACAGATGGGGCAGCTGCGTGAAGTGAAGGGAGCATTGGTTTATGAAGCCCCTGCAGGTCTTGGGATCTCCAGCATAACGAGGAGGTGACGCCAAACGGAGTCGGGAAGCATCCGACGCGGCTGCCACTGGTGCGGGAGCCGCGGATTGCCTAGTGGGAGACCTGGGTGCTGCAGGCGTCATTGATGCTTGTAATGTGTACAGGCGAGTGTCCACGGAGGTCATAAATTGCAGCATGCGGGTCTGGACTTCACGCTGGCGTTGGAGTTCCTCTTGCAGGGCCAATAGTGCTGCAGCGGGATCCATGGCCTGATCTTACTGTCAGGGCCGGGCGGTCGGGCAGACCCAGGAGGTGGATCCACTGGACCGAACTCTAAGATGGTGGTAGGGAGTCCGGTAGCTGAAGCACTGATGGGCAGCAGAACAGTCCGTGCAAGTGAAGGTAGCGAAGGAGTCCCTGGGACCACGGAGTCACAGATGGTAGTCCGGGTGACGTAGCTCAGGTTCGGAGGCCGAGATGATGTCAGGCGGGGTCCGGAACCTTGGGAGCGAGATGACAGGTCACCGCAGGGATCCGAGATGGTACGGACTGTCAGATGGCAGATGGACAGCGTGCGGGGCTCGGGATTCAGCAGGACTGGATGGCGAGGCGGGATCAGCTCTAGAAGAGAGATACGTAAGTATGGCAGGAAAACACAAGGAGACCTGACTCCTAGCTCAGGAAACACGAAGATCAGGCCCCGCCCCCTTGGACAAGAACCCCCTTTATACCCCGTACCTGTCTAACCTCATTTCCTGTTAATGGGCGCTGGCCCTTTAAGAAAGGGTCAGTGACCGCGCGCGCGCGCCCTAATGCGCGTGCGCGCGGCCCGGGTGCCAGAAGCCAGGGAAGGAGGCTGAGAGGAGGACGCAGGGGAGCCGAGCAGGGCCTGGGAGGCCGTCGGGCGCCGGGATCGGCGGCCAGGAAGCCCAGGAAGGACGGGCACAAGGGACTGGGACGCGGGGAGCGTGGCAGGTGAGCCGGGGAGCGGGGCAGGGGACCCGGGAAGGGGAGCCGAGGACCCGGGGAGCGTGACAGATACGCAGACAAGAAACGTCTGGACCCTCCGTGTTTCTCTCCTGGAGATCTCGTCTGGCTTGCTTCCCAGTACGTCCGCCTGAAGATACCATCATACAAGCTGGGTCCTCGCTACATTGGGCCGTTTAAAGTCCTCAACAAGATCAATGAGGTCTCCTACAAGCTACAGCTCCCGGCCACGATGAGGATACCCAACTCATTCCACGTCTCCCTGCTCAAGCCGGTTGTCCTTGGTCCCTTCTCCGCTGCTGCCAGTCCGGCTCCTCCACCTATTGCCGATGACGACATCTATGCGGTAAGGGATATCGTGGCCATGAAGACCGTACGAGGTCGACAGTTCTTCCTGGTGGACTGGGAAGGGTATGGTCCTGAGGATAGGTCCTGGGAGCCCAGGGAGAACGTGGGCACTCCTCTGATCCGTGCCTTCATGTCCCGGTTGCGGGGAGGGGGGCGTGGGGGGGGGGTACTGTCACGCTCCCCGGGTCCTCGGTTCCGCTCCCCGGGTCCTCACCCCCGCTCCCCGGCTCACCTGCCACGCTCCCCGCTCTCCAGCCTCCGGTGCCCGTCCTTCCCAGGCCCCCTGGTCCCCGATCCCGGCGCCCGACGGCTTCCCAGGCCCTGGCCGGCTCCCCTGCGTCCTCCTCTCAGCTTCCTTCCCTGGCTTCTGGCACCCGGGCGGCGCGCATGCGCATTAGGGCGCGCGCGCGGTCACTGACCCTTTCTTAAAGGGCCAGCGTCCATTAACAGGAAATGAGGCTAAACAGGTACAGGGTATAAAGGGGGTTATTGTCCAAGGGGGCGGGGCCTGATCTTCGTGTTTCCTGAGCTAGGAGTCAGGTCTCCTGGTGTATATGTGTATATACTCACCTATCTCTCTTGTAGAGCCGTGCCTGCCTCGCCATCCAGTCCTGCCATATCCTGAACCCCGAACGCTGTCCATCTGCCATCCTGACAGTCCGCACCATCTCGGATCCCTGCGGTGACCCGTCATCTCGCTCCAAAGGTTCCGGACCCCGCCTGACATCATCTCGGCTTCCGAACCTGAGCTGCGTCACCCGGACTACCACCCGTGACTCCGTGGTCCCAGGGACTTCTCCGCTATACTCGTGTGCACGGACTGTTCGGCTGTTTATAGTGTTCCAGCTACCGGACTCTCTACTACCATCTAGGAGTTCGGCCCAGTGGATCCACCTCCTGGGTCTGCCCGTCCACCTGGCCGTGACAGTTATTAGGAAACCCCTGGGGTTCCGGTCACACTCGGATTCGACCGTTGTCGGCGACTCCAAGCCTAGTCGGGGCCGATGGCCCTGCCTTGTTGTGCTTAGCTTCACTCCGCTCCCTGGTTTGGTACCGGCGGGCCACCGCCCGACCCCGGTCCTATGGTTCTGCAGAGATCCACTAACTCCTGCAGACGGCCACCACCGTCTGCCAACCTTGCTGTCAGTGCCTGGGCTCCGATCCAGACACTTGCAGTTTCTACTCCTCACACTTTCACCTCCAAAACGAATCTGACACTTTTCCCGCCTCCAGACCTGTGAACTCCTCGGTGGGTGGGGCCAACTGCCTGGCTCCGCCCCACCTGGTATGGACATCAGACCCTGGAGGGAGGCAACAAGGGTTTTTGTTTGACTGGTGTGACTATCCAGGGGAGGGGGTGTGTGTGGTGTTATGTCTGTGACTACCTGGCTAGTCCAGGGCGTCACACTTGCAGCAGGTGTTTTTCATGCATCTCTCTGTGTTTTTGATATGCTTTTTAAGTGTTTTTTTCTCCTTTCATTAGAATAGGTGAAAAATGCTGCAAAACGCTGATAGAATTGACATAATTCAGATTTGAAACTGCTCTAAATATGCAAAAAAAAAAAAAAATAAGCAGCATGTGCATGACATTTCAGAAATCTTATGCACTTTGACGGGACAGTAAAATGCTGCATTTCTCCCTTCAAAAAAGTGGCAAAAAAATGCGACAAGTGCACATACCCCTAGGTGAAATTTATGCCGAATGTGGAATATTTAAAGTGTTCACAAATAGAGATGAGCGGACTCTTTGAAGTTCCGTTCGGCAGGTTCAGCCGGACATTAGATAAAGTTCTGTTCTGGACCCAGATTTGACCTGATCCCCAATGGAAGTCACTAATTCGACAGTTCGGGTCTACACCCAAGATACAGCCAGCCACAAAGAGAGCACTTCTGGGGGCGGGTAGGCAGGGTTTTCCATTTTTTTTTTTGGGTGCACACCCTACATCCGATAACACTGTTTTTACCCCCAGTGTGAGCCGTTTAAATACTGCAAGTGGCTCGCACTGGGCTGAGCACTGAGCATACCCGAGCACAGCGATGCTCTCGCGAGTGGTTTGCATACGTAAAGCACCCAAACTCCGAACTTGAATACTGTATTTTCAGTATAAACACCGAACTTTATTTTTCATGTTCGCGAATCTCTATTCACAAACTTTAAAACACTAATTATTAATAGATAATGTAATATTCCATAAAATTAGAAATTCCAGTGAGTGCCAGAAACCTATAATATGGAAGGCATAACAACGGAGTTAAAAGCTAATCTAGTTCATATCAAGCCCCAAAGTGTGGGAAACATTAATGGAAATTCCAATTCTGATTTTATTTTATCTCTGTTCAATTCTGAAATCTGGACACCTTCCAAGGTGACGTAATTTGCTTTATTTAAGTGCTCAAACTCAAGAAAATGAATGTCTGTTCTTGGAAGCATTGTTTGAAAAGGAAGCGGCCCAGCCTTGTTTTTTGGAAGTAACTAGGAAATGTATCTTAACCACACACTGCTAAGTGTAATACAGAGCATGGAGCCAAAGCTGATACCAAGAAATCGGCCAGACCCTTTATCTTTATTACATACATTTTTCTTTTACATTGTTTAATTTCATTTTAAAATTATTTGTGAGTCTGAACTGTACTAGAAAAGAATAGGAATTTATCTTAACTATACAAGTCATTACGGATGTTAGGCTCCATTCACACATACATATACGATTTTCTGTCCTGGATGAAAATCAGAAAATCACCGCTGTCATACTATGGGTCAGTGAAAAACTCAGATACAGATGACATCCTAATTATGTCTGTTTTTTTTATGGACTGTCCTGTAATAAGGTGACCAGTGCATTACCGCCCCCACTTCCCGATGGTGACGACTAGAACTGTAATATGGAAACTGTAAATGGTATTGTATTTTTGTATAATCTCCCCTGTGTAATATGGCTTGCTGCCACCAGGTGGGATGGTCCTGGGTACCTTAGAGAGTAAGGATGGAGAGGAAATGACAGCACAACAGGGGTTAAGTGAGAGGGTGGCTCACCAGCACAGGAGGTGATATAAGGCAGGAGTTGCACAGACAGAGTTAGATAGGGAGATGCTGGTGTAGACTGCAGAGCAGGAAAGAGAGGTCCAGGAGGATCAGAAGAGCAGAGTGGAATGCAAAAGGGTGGAGGTGATAGAAGCAGGGCAGAGACAAGTCAAAAGGGATAGAAAGAAGAGCAGCAAAGATACCAGAAGGGGCTCTACTGCGGTGGGACGCAAGCCCAGTGTGTCATGGAGACGTAAAGGAGAAATTGGGGTGCCCCTACCTTAGGCTGAGACCTGTTAGTACATCAAGGAACACAGTCGCGGTGGGAGGGCATAGAGTCTGTCTGTCCAGCGCGCCAGGCCGCGGGATCCACAGCCATGTTGAGGGAGTGGGTTCAAAACGGCAGGTTAAGTCGCTCCATTACAGCCATCCCTGCAGAGCTGAGCCGGATACAGAAGTTGATGTGCTTCAGAGAAGATGATGATGATGACGATGACGACTACGACGAAAAGTCTGCTGTAAATAAATGTAAATGGCCTGCCGGCAAGTTACTGAGTAAAGTTATGCAAGTCTTACCGGGTGTCTGTCTCCTTCGTGACCGACCGGGGCACAGGGCCCATGGAGGTGAACAGGACCCAGATGTACGGCAACTGAAAGGTATTACCTCCACACCACTTACCACTCACTCCACTCTGCCATCGTGTCTGTACTGTGCCGAGGTGGGTCGGGTTCCCCATGACTGCCCCTCTCCGGCGATGTACATTTGACGTAGTCTGTAGAATATGAACATCTGGCATCAAAACGGGGAGAAGAATCCGACCCTGGGCACAGAAGATACGGCGCCTGAAGTTGAAGCAGTGCTGCAACAGAGTAATGTGCTGCAGATCGAAAGTAAAAGCCAAAGTGCAGAAAAGATGGTGCCTGAAGCTGAGTGGCCAGAAGCGGCACTGCAGCTGAGTGACATGACTGCAGAATGTGATGCAGAGGAATCTGGGATGAAGATAGCGCTTGAAGCTGAGCGACCAGAGACTAAAACGGCGCTGCAGCAGAGCACTGTGCCTGAAAGTGAAACCAAGATGGTGGACGACAGCATGACCCCCAAGATAGTGGCGACATTTTGCTTGAGGGGTGACCTGACCCATCATAGGAGGGAACGGCGCGTGAAAACGTACCTGGCCTGGAGGTGTACCACCCGGGATGAAGGGAGGCACTGCAGAGAAGGTCCGGCCAGACCTGGGAAGCGTCCACCGAAGAGGAGTCTGGTGGAACATGAAGGGCTGGCCCAGCAGAGGAGGCGTTCGCAGGAAGTGGGTGCAGCAAATGAAAAGATGCTGGATGGTGAGCACAGCTCAGCATGTGCGAAAGGTGTGGCTGTGGGTGCGACTGAGAAGATGGACGGGTGACGTGATTGGGTCACAGCAACAGAATAGGTGGGCCCCAGAGCACAGGAAGAACGTGTCATCTGCCCGGCTGGCGCCATTCTGGAGAGAGTGTGTGGCTGTGCAGGACGTGTGCAGCAGACCCAGAGACATTGCAGCAGTGATGGCGGGGCTTCATAGCAGAAGACAGCACGGGATATGATGTGTATGTGAATCGGGCAATGGTGAAAAGAGACACCTTGCCCAGAAAACTGTGCACCCTGCAAAGGGGAGAGAGATTGTGGTATATTTGGCTGTAGTGTAAGGAGGTCTGGTATGCCGTGGGAGTAACTGGGCCCGCCACAGCCTAAGAGGTAGAAAAATTGGAGCATTAGGCTTTGCGTGATCGGCGGCACAGAAAAGCTCCCCTGGCCCGCCGCAGCGAGACCTGCCTTGAAAGACCCCGTGAGCACAGGTGAGGATGTAATCTAGGATTGGGTGGATTATATGACAACGCGACAAAACTTTTGTCTTGCCAAAATCTGAAATTTCTGTTTTCATTAAATGATCAATATTTCAGCTTTGCAGCAACTTTATTTTCATAACCTAAATCAAATTTGGGAGGGTTTCAACTTTCAAAAGAGTAATTTATAAAAACAATGGATGAATTTAAAGTCAGGTTATAAGCTTTTATTTACATAACATGGATAAGTGAAGAACTTCTGTCAGGGACTGTATGTTGTGTTTCATGTCTTACAGGTCTTACTCACCAGGAGTGCCCTACCGCCCCCACTTCCCGATGGTGACAACTACAACTGCAATATGTAAACTGTAAATGGTATTGTATTTTTGTCTAATATCCCCTGTGTATTACGGCTTGCTGCCACTAGGTGTCAGGTTCCTGGGTCCCTTAGAAAGTAGGGATGGAAAGTACATAACAGCGCAGCAGGGGTTAAGTGAGAGGGTGGCTCACCAGCATGATATAAGGCAGGGGTTGCTCAGACAGAGTTAGATAGGGAGATGCTGGTGTAGACTGCAGCACAGGAAAGAGAGGTTCAGGAGGATCAGAAGAGCAGAGTGGAATGCAAAAGGGTGGAGGTGATAGAAGGGTGGAGCCCCTGAGGCTTCAGTCACCAAAGGGTACTGCACCTTGGCTGAGGTGCGATATTCATCTCGAGTACGGAGGAGGTGATTGCTGGTAACCACCACAATCCACACAACACACAGTCAGTTGCTTTCCCTCTGGGACTGGGTTAGGGTAGGGTTCTGGGGGTGGCCATCACAAAGTAGTGGACCTCCTGCCCACTAGTTCAGCAACCCGGGGGGTGGAGCTATGGAATGGGGAGTAAGGCCACACACACACACACACACACACAGGGGGGTGGAGCTATGGAATGGGGAGTAAGGCGACGCGCTCACACACACAGACAGTCGGAAACAGACAAGGAACAAGTGAGGAGTGGAGAGTTGACGGTCGCTGAGGCGAGAGCTGCTCCATTTCTCCCTCAGGACTGAGTGCAAAGAGCAGGGTGCGGAGCCCCAGGCTGATGGGTACTGCAATCCTCAGAATCCTCAGGGAAGGAGATTGCAAGTCTCCTGGCCCACACTAAGTGCCCGGGGCGCAGCAGCATACTAGAGCCAGGAGCCATGACAACAGAGTGGCACCAGTAAAGGACTCGCGCCGCCTGCCATACGGGTGGGAACTGAAGCTGTCGCGGGCGGAGGAGGGGACGCCGCACTCTCCCACTGCTGCTCGTGTCCGGCTGCCGCGGCTGCTGCGGCCTGCCGCTGCTCGGTGGCTCGAGCGATGGGCCGGATCCCGGGGACTCGAGCGGCGCTCCTCGCCCGTGAGTGAAAGGGGGTTTTTGGGTGTGGGGATTGTTTATTGTCCGTGACGCCACCCACGGTTGTGATGATTTGTTGACACCACCGCTGCTCTGCATGGGGATCCCGGGAGGGATGGTATGGAGCAGCCAGTTGTTGTGTTGCCCCTCCGTGGGTAGGGGTTGGTGATCCCGGGGCCCAGTGATGAGGTGGGAGATGCAGGGCTTGGTGGGCGCAGGGACGCGGGGGCAGCGCTGTGCCTTGCGGCACTGTGGTACTCACTCAGCCTGAGACGATGACACAGTTCTTGGTAAAACACACGGCTGGAAAGACGGTTCCCACGGACGGCTGCACTTGCTTTCCCCAGTAGGTGACGGTCCCTTTTTCCTGCACCTAAGTTGATGATGGTTGCGATGGGTTCCCACCGGTAACCCGCTCCCCGGCTTGGATATGGGCCGGAGGAGCCCTACTTTGCCCGCAGGCGCTGGCCCTGAGAAACTGGTTCCCTGGGGGTGGTGGTGTCTCTCTGTAACGGTCGGACTGTTGCCTCCAATCGGGACTTGGTTGTTTGGAGACAGACGTCCCCTTCACTGACGGATTTGGCAAATTCACGGCGACTCCTAGCCTTGCCGGGATCCGAAAGGCCCCTGCCCTGGTGCTGACTGTTCTTCGTATACTGCTCCAGACCGCCGGGTCACTACCCGTCCGCGGTCCTTCCAGCAACCTCCGAGCAGTCCCCCTACGGACTATCACCGCCGTCTGCTGACCTTGCTGTCACTGTCCCGGGCACACACCCGGACCAACTTCAGGCTTCCTTACTGTCACTTTTCCTCCTTTACCACTTCACTTCCTTCTGCTTTCACTTCCTAAACTGCACTCTTCACTCCTTCACTTCCCTAACTGTTCTGCCTGGTTCCTCCCGCCTCCAGGGTTGTGTACTCCTCGGTGGGCGGAGACAACCGCCTGGCCCACCCCCTGGTGTGAACATCAGCCCCTGGAGGAAGGCAACAAGGATTTTTGGTTAGCCTTGGTGTTCCTAACTGGGGTGTAGGGTGTGGTGGTGTGATGACCTGTGACCCCTGGCTTGCCCAGGGCGTCACAAAGCCAATACAAGGCAGAGGGTCTCCACATAGGTTCAAGCCGCAGGGACCAGCACAACCCAGCGCAAGAAGGAAGGACTCGCAGAGAGAAGCACTGGCTTTGACCTCCGAACTATCAAGGATTGGCTGGGGCCCATGACAGCGGAATCCGGCACTCCAGAGGCGGTGATACTTCAGTGAGTAAAGAACTTTGACTGCAACCCCTGTGTCATCCAGTCCTTTCTGCGCCCCTACCCTCGTCTTAGCTGCATGGCAGTAAGGCAACTGCTCTTAACATCCCTGGGGCCTGAGCTCTGCCTGTGGAGAGCTGCACCAACTGAGCTGCGCTACTATCTGCTCCACGGTATATCTTCAGCAGTGGTGGCTCCTATGTTAGCCGCAAACCACAGGTGGCGTTACGAATTCTCCCCTGTAAATAACCCCACCATCTTTATTGACACTGCCGGGGTTACGGAACCATGCCTAACCACTGTGAAATCCCACTCACTATGCCGGCCCGGTGATGAGTAACTCCCCCAGACCCCGTAGGTGTGTCAACTTGGCATCACAAACAAGATTTCGTGCCCGCAACCGTGGGTAATGTGCGCCTACAAACGGACTGTGACAAGAATGTATACTGGCGGCCATTGAAGAACAACAGGCGCCATGTGTAATCCAGTGGTCTGGGTGTATCTGCCCGTCGTGGGCTAGGTGGCAGTTTGGCGTGAAGAGCTGCGCCCACCCCCTGCAGCAGAAGACCGAAAACGAAACTTACCCAAGGAAAAGGGCCCGCCTCCTCGGGAAGTGAGGAGGTATGGGTTGAATGCGCAGTCAGATTCTGTCAGAAGCATGGTGAGCAGCAACCCGAGTACCCAGGAGCATGAGGTGGAATCGAATAGCTCCCCTCGCTGTCCAGAGGATGTACTGGTGGCACAACCAGTCATCGCCTCAAAGCTCTTGGAGGAAGAAGTGAGGCACCTGGGAGCCCAACTGCTGGAGCTACAAGCGGGACTGTACGGAGGTGGCAGGCGACCCTGCTGGGAGTAGTGGTGGAAGACCGCGTCCATGAGGAAGCGAAAACGCCGACCTTGGTGGGGAGGAAAGCTGACACCTACGAGGTATCTGAAGCACTGGCTTCTGTGGCCCTGGAAACCGGAGGTGACGACCTGGTGGGACTGTTGGCAGCATCCCCAACCCTTGCACCTGGCCGCGGCAGACATGGCCTGGCCTGGGACACGATGGTCGACAGGGGAGAGAGAGCTGGAGGCTCCCCTGGAACCCACCTTGACAACAGGCGCTATCAAAGTGGCCTGCAAGCAGCAGCTCCAGAAACTGCTAGCCGAGCAGAAGGAGTGCCGGGCTCGGCATGATGCCCTGGAAGCCGGGAACCTGGCCGCCAAGCAGCGGTGCCATAAAGGACGATCTTCGGAGCGGGGACCGCTGAGGCACGGCGTTGTGGTCAGGTTTGACTTGGAACGGAGGTGGGGGGTTCATAGGTGAGTCTAGGATGATGAAAGATGTGTTTGTCTCCCAGCGGGACGTTGAATTCCACCTCAGCAGGGTACACCCAGACCAGGACCTGTACTCGGGCGACCGTGTCACCTACATACACTAGCCAAAAAGGGGAGAGGGGCTGAAACGCCTGGATTTGCTGGCAGACCAGTTGCAGAGGGACTCTGATTCAGACTGTGAACTGTACTTGCCGCTGAGGGACCTTGTGACCAGGGGACTCAGACGGTGATGTCCATGGCCTACCTGAGACCCCAGAGGGCCTCCAAGCGGGACACCGCAACAGAGTAACGGGTTCACCTGGACCCTGTAAATAGTTGAATAATGCTGCTTAGTGTTTGCTCTTAAAGTGATAAGTGGTTTAAAATGGACATCTGGGCCACTGGACTAGGTGTGGCCAGGACTAAAATGTATATAGTCAGCACCTGTTGTGCTTCCTACCAGAATTAATATGACCACAGGACCCCAAAACTTGTTGCGCATGCAGAAATAATGAAGAGTGGTCTGGAACGCTCTGAAGTACACCCAGAGCCTACGTTGGGGGTTTGAGGCAGGTTCTCCATATTGCTGTCTTCTTCAAAATTGTTGCACTTGATCGCAGCAGTGCAAGGTGCAAAAAGCTAGTTTTGATTGTATTTTATGGTGAAAAGAGCCAATGTTTTATTGAATTTTGTGGTACCAAAGTATTGCAATTTTATGGTGCTACAAGTTTTATTTGTCTTAGTTTAGGTGATGTAAGAATTTGTAACATTTATGAAACCATGGCTCCCATAAAGGGAAGAAATGTTAATGTTTTGCAGCATCACAAAATTTTGCAGTCATAACTACTGTATTGTTTCTTTCCAGCCCTTGGACATGCTGGGATTCTGTCAGAGTTCCGGGATTTCCAGTTTTCTTCTGAAGGATCTTGCCCTTTGTTAACATGGAGTTTTCTGTTCTGTTGCCCTACTTCCTGTTCATCTGTTTAAAAGCCCGCCCCTAAGCTTTGTCTAGTTGCCTGAGTATGCTGCTTCCTGTGTACTCCTGCCCTGCTGCTCTCGGCTCCTGATTGCTGTTTGGATCCTGTTGAAACACCCTACACCAGCTCTGGACTTCACCTGTCTCATCAAGCTGTGCCCGGACTCTGTCTGCCGTCTCTGGTCGGCACTTCTGCCCGGTCCCTTCCGTTTCATATCCACCCTAGGACTCCCATCACGTACGGACATTTTTTGGACTATACTTGTTGCCCTTTTGTGTCCCGGCTGCTGCGCATTTAGGCCTTCTGGGGTGATTGCCAGACAGCCCCTGTATAGGGGTTCGCTCCTGGTGGTCTCACTGGGGGAGTCTGGTGCGCGGTCCCGGGAATTCCCCTTTGCTCTGAACCCGGCAGGTATTTACTGTGTTTATGTTCTACTGTGTATATTCTGTTCTGTGTACATATTGTGGTTACATATTATAAAACGTCTTTGCACCAAGAACCCGTCTCTGGTTGTCATTGCCCTAACACAATCGAAATCCTCAGTACATACAATAGTATTACATTATACTCAGGCCAATAAGAGGATTTTGCTGGGGCAATGACGGAGACACGAGTAGATCAGCTTTTCTCCATAATTAACTCCTTGCAGCAGGAGATGGAGGTGGTGCAAACTTAGCTTAGAGATGTGGAGGTACAGCTGGGCCATGATCACCAGGTACTGGGTCCGGCTATTCAGGATTTGCAATCCAGAATGAAGGCTCAGGGAGCCACCCCCGCTACGTCCGTATCAGCTCCTGGTATGCCTAGGTTACCTCTATTTCGTTTCAGTCGTGATCGAAGTCAGTTCCGTGGGTTTGTTAACCAGTGTATACTGTTTTTTGATGTACATGCTGATTATTACCGGTCTGACCGGTCAAAAGTGTTATGTATAATCATGTTAACCTCACGAGCACTGGCTTGGGCTAATCCTATGATTGAGAATCGTGATATCCGTTTAAATAACCTGGATGACTTTTTAACAGTAATGGCGCAAATGTTTGATGATCCTAATCGCTGTGCTACTGCTGAATCGGCTCTGCTTTCCTTACGTCAGGGAAAGCGGTCTGTCGTCGAATACGCCACTGAGTTCAAAAGGTTAGTGGTAGACACCGACTGGGGAAACAATGCGCTATTGTCAGTTTTCAGAAAGGGTCTGTCCGGTACCATCAAGGACGAGTTAGCTCGTGCCGAATCTCCACAGGATTTTGAACTGTTTCTCCAACACTGTGCGTATCGATACCCGCTTGACGGAACGCAGACAGGAAAAATGGGCAGCTGTAAACCGGGTAACCAACTTTGCGTTTCCTTCTAGAGAACCCGCTCACAAGACGCCACGGGAGGCCGAGGATGTTCCTATGCATGTGGACTCTCTACAAAGGCGAGAGACCAACGAACGTCGTGAACATCGGCTCCGTGAGCGTTTGTGTTTCTATTGTGGTCAATCGGACCATTTTCTGATTGACTGCCCAAAACGTCCAAATCGCCCGAATAAGGTACTGGCAGCAATGGCAGAGTGTGACAACACGGACGCAGAGTCCGATATCTCTGAGGCAAGTTTACACCTGGATGCGGTATTTCCCTCGACATTGATGTCAACTTCACCTAAGGACTCAGAAAGGAAATACACCCATTGCTCGCTTCCCATTCAGATACGGTGGGAGGGACAGTTAATTCCTACATCTGCTATGATAGACTCTGGGGCAGGGGGAAATTTCATGGACTCTTCTTTTGCCAGGAAACACAGTATCCAGACTCAACAAAGATCCTCACTGGTTACCATGGAGACGGTAGACGGTTCTCCATTAGTTTCCGGACCAGTTGATCGGGAGACAGTACCCCTTGAATGTGTGATGAAACCAGGTCAGCAGGAGACCCTTGTTTTCATGTTGCTTTCTTCTCCCCATTTTCCAATAATTTTAGGAATTCCTTGGCTGTGGTCTACAAATCCAGTCATCGATTGGGAGACTAAAGAAATATCCTTCCCACCCCAGAGTGGTCCGACCATTAGTCCAACTGTACCGGTTCCAGTAACACCGAATGCGGAGGGCACTGTACAGGTACCTGTTCTACCCCCGGTTTATAATGACTTCGCTGATATATGTGACAAAAAAAGCAGATTGGCTTCCCCCGCATAGACCGTATGATTGTCCCATAGACTTACTCCCAGGGGCAGAGATCCCATTTGGTCATGTCTACCCGTTGGCGGCACCTGAGTTACAAGCACTAAAAGATTACAACGATGAGAACCTAGCCAAGGGATTTATTCGACTTTCTACCTCACCAGCAGGGGCACCCATCTTTTTCGTGAAAAAGAAAGAGGGGACTCTGAGACCTTGTATCGACTACCGGGAACTAAATAAGATAACCATCCGGTATCCGTTACCGTTGATTCCCGAACTATTGGAGAGAGTACAACAGGCCAAAATATTTACTAAATTGGATCTCCGTGGGGCATATAATCTACTCCGCATTCGTCCTGGGGACGAGTGGAAAACAGCGTTCAGATGTCAGTATGGACATTATGAGTATCTAGTGATGCCTTTCGGACTTTGTAACGCCCCTGTGGCTTTCCAACACCTAGTCAACGATATTTTTAGGGATATAATGGACCAGTTCATGGTGATTTACCTGGATGATATCTTGATCTTTTCTGATTCCCTACAGGAACACCAGGAGCACGTCAAGACAGTACTTACCCGTCTGAGGGATAACCACCTGTATATTAAACTGGAGAAGTGCGAATTCCATTGCTCAAATATACAATTTTTAGGATATGTCATCTCTTCTCAGGGACTGAACATGGAGTCTGGCAAGATACGGGCAATTCTAGACTGGCCGGAACCGGGAAACATCCAGGAGGTACAACGCTTTGTCGGTTTTGCTAACTTTTACAGACTCTTTATCCGCAACTTTTCAGAGATCGTCCGTCCTATCACTCTGTTAACCAAAAAGGGGCAGAAGTTTGTGTGGTCCGCCCAGGCCCAGGAAGCTTTCAATCGTCTCAAGGTTTGTTTTACCTCAGCACCAATACTAATACACCCGAATCTCGCACTCCCTTTTATTGTGGAAGTCGATCCTTCCGATTATGCATTAGGGGCTATCCTTTCACAAAGGACTGGGGACAAGAGTCTCTTGCACCCGTGTGCTTTCTTTTCTCGCCGGTTGTCCCCTACAGAAAAGAACTATGACATTGCGGACAAGGAATTGTTGGCAATTATTTCTGCTTTTAAGGAATGGAGACACCACTTACAGGGAGCAGCGCAACAAGTGATAGTTCTCACAGACCATCGTAACCTAGAATTCATTAAATCTGCCAGGTGCCTGTCTCCACGGCAAGCCCGTTGGAGCCTGTTCCTTAACCAGTTCAATTTTATCGTTACATACCGCCCAGGGTCACGTAATGGGAAAGCCGATGCCTTGTCCCGAATCCACGCCATTGACTCCGTGCCTGGAACCCCGTCTCAGACCGTTTTATCAGATGCCAATTTTGTTGGAGTAATCCGGGACCAGGGCTTGTGGAAGGACATCAAGCTGGCCTATGATGGTGACGTATTTCTTGCTGCCCCCCCGAATGATGTGACTCTTGTCCTTCGGAATGGTGTGTGGTTGAGAGAGCGACGTATTTATGTCCCGGAGGCTGTAAGACTTCGGGTTCTCAAGTTGGTCCATGACTCCGTGTTGGCAGGTCATAGGGGGGTACAGAAGACACAGGAATTTCTGAGTCGTTTTTTCTGGTGGCCTACCTGTTTAAAGGATGTGAAAGACTATGTCCACTCATGTGTGGTTTGTGCCCGGTGCAAGGTCCCTCGTGTGGCTCCTACGGGACTCCTTCAACCGTTACCCGTACCATCTCGCCCTTGGATCCATCTCAATGGATTTTATTGTGGAGTTGCCCGTCTCGGGCGGTAACAATACCATTTTGGTGGTAGTGGATCGGTTGACAAAGGCTGCTCACTTTATTCCATGTACCGGTCTTCCCTCAGCCGCAGAGACAGGGGATTTGGTTATCCAGAATATATTTCGGTTGCATGGGGTACCGGATGAGATCATCTCTGACCAGGGCGTGCAGTTCACGTCTAAGTTCTGGAAAGGGTTTTGTTCGGCACTCCATATTGATGTCTGTTTGTCTTCTGCATACCATCCCCAGACAAATGGGCAAACCGAACGGACTAATCAAACCCTGGAGCAGTACCTACGATGTTATGTCAGCCATCTGCAGGACGATTGGTTGCAGCTGCTTCCTTTGGCGGAGTTCTCGTATAACACTCAGAGCAGCTCCACTAAGGTAACGCCCTTTTTCGCTAACTTGGGTTACCATCTGAATATTTTGCCTAGGTCACCGGTGGGGAGGGGGGTTTTCTTCTGAAGGATCTTGCCCTTTGTTAACATGGAGTTTTCTGTTCTGTTGCCATACTTCCTGTTCATCTGTTTAAAAGCCCGCCCCTAAGCTTTGTCTAGTTGCCTGAGTATACTGCTTCCTGTGTACTCCTGCCCTGCTGCTCTCGGCTCCTGATTGCTGTTTGGATCCTGTTGAAACACCCGACACCAGCTCTGGACTTCACCTGTCTCATCAAGCTGTGCCCGGACTCTGTCTGCCGTCTCTGGTCGGCACTTCTGCCCGGTCCCTTCCGTTTCATATCCACCCTAGGACTCCCATCACGTACGGACATTTTTTGGACTATACTTGTTGCCCTTTTGTGTCCCGGCTGCTGCGCATTTAGGCTTTCTGGGGTGATTGCCAGACAGCCCCTGTATAGGGGTTTGCTCCTGGTGGTCTCCCTGGGGGAGGCCGGTGCGCAGTCCCGGGAATTCCCCTTTGCTCTGAACCCGGCAGGTATTTACTGTGTTTATGTTCTACTGTGTATATTCTGTTCTGTGTACATATTGTGGTTACATATTATAAAACGTCTTTGCACCAAGAACCCGTCTCTGGTTGTCATTGCCCTAACGCAATCGAAATCCTCAGTACATACAATAGTATTACAGATTCGCTGTGGGGGAGTGTGGCACCCCTGAGGCTTCAGTCACCACAAGGTACTGCACCTTGGCTGAGGTGCGGTATTCATCTCGGGTACGGAGGAGGTCATTGCCGGTAACCACCACAATCCACACAACACACAGTCAGTTGCCCTCCCACTGGGACTGGGTTGGGGCAGTGGACCTCCTGCCCACTAGTTCAGCAACCCAGGGGGTGGAGCTATGGAATGGGGAGTAAGGTCACACACACACACACACACACACACACACACACACACACACACACAACAAATGAGGAGTGGAGAGGATATTGTCGCTGAGGAGAGAGCTGCGCCATAGCTCCCTCAGGACCAAGCGCAAACAGCAGGGTGCGGAGTCCTAGGCTGGGGGTACTGCAATCCAACCAGCAGAATTCACAGGGCAGGAAATTGCAAGTTCCCTGGCCCACACAAGTGCCCAGGGCACAGCAGCATACTAGAGCCAGGAGCTGTGACAACAAAGCAGCACCAGTAAAGGAATCGAGCTGCCTGTGTAGCACCCACGGGGCAAGGGGCTAACCTTACTCGTTGCTGGGCCGGTGATGTCAGGTCTGTGGATGTCACGGGGGGCCCTGCCCGGCTTCGTGGCACCGAGGTGTACAATAAAAGGGAAGATGAATATTAGGATAATTTGTCTCGTGACGCCACCTGCGATACGCGGATAGGGATTAGCTGCCGCTGCTGTCGCTGTCCTCTGGGGTGGATGGTCGTAGCAGCTAGGATGATTCTGCTCCCCGTAGGTGGAGCAGGCCCCGGGGAGGATGATGAGGGCAGTAGAGATGGCTGGCGCTGAAGCGCAGGGTGACCGCGACGGCAATGAAGGACGAACACGGCAGTTGCGGTACCAGGTCCTTACTCACTGTCCTTTGGTTGCCCGGGAGTACTGGTCTCTGCTGTGATGTGCTCCAGCCGATCCCAGATAAGTTAGAGGTAGCCAACGGTATTGGAAAGTATCCTCTCCCAAGGGATGTCCCTCCAGATGTGAGGAACCCAGGATGAGCTTCCCGCTCCAAGCCACAGGCTCCGTAATGAAAGAAGTTGAAGAAAGTGGTGTCGTGCTGCCAGAACTGAAGTTCCGACTTGACTGAAGATCGTGTAAATTTTACTCTTACTTCTACCCCAAGTGGTGTCCGCCCCCCAGGTGGTTGGCCTAGTGACCGGGATAGTCCCATGTCTCGTGATGGCCACTCCCCTGTCTACTCTTGGCCAATCCCCAGTGGGAAGGCACCTAGCTGTATGTAAGGTGAAATGGGAAAACACCGTTGGTTAACCCCCTCCTTTCCCGAGATGAATACTGCATTTAAGTCCCACACATATGGATGGGAATTGAAGCCAATACAAGGCAGAGGAGCTCCGCGTAGGTTCAAGCCGCAGGGACCTGCACAACACAGCGCAAGAAGGAAGGACTCACAGAGAGAAGCACTGGCTCTGACCTCCAAACTATCCGGGATCGGCTGGGGCCCATGACAGCGGAATCTGGCACTCTAGAGGTGGTGATACTTTAGTGAGTAAAAAACTTTGACTGCAACCCCTGTGTCGTTCAGTCCTTCCCGCGCCCCTACCCTCACTTTAGCTGCACGGCAGCAAGAGGCAACTACTTTCAACATCCCTGTGGCCTGAGCTCTGCCTGTGGAGAGCTGCACCAACCGAGCTGTGCAACTATCTTCCCCAGGAGATACTTCCCACAGCGGCGGCTCCTATGTTGGCCGCAAACCACAGGTGGCGTCACAAATTCACCACTGTAAATAACTCGTCCATCTTTATTGTTACCGCCGGGGTCACGGAATCGGGCCTGGCCGCTGTGACAACCCACTCCCTACACCGGCCCGGTGACGAGTAACTCCCCTAGAGGCCCAAGCTGCTCTTTAGAATGTAAAAAAGACCTTTATTATACTCACCTAAGGGGCTCTAGGGTCCAATGAGCGTCGCTATTCTCAGTCTGATGCCTCCTCCATCTTGTTCAGTTGCCATCCTTCTTTCCAGCCCCATGTGGATGACACATCCTACGTCATCCACACAGAGTCCGCCATTGCGCTTCTGCACATACGCACTTTGATCTGACCTGCTGAGGGCAGAGTAAAGTACTGTAAAGCACAGGCGTTCGGAAAGGTCAAAGACCGACCGCACATGCGCACTACAATGCTTTGATCTGTCCTCAGCAGGGCAGATCAAAGTGCACATATGCAGGAGCGCAATGGCGGCCTCTTTGTGGATGACGTAGGACGCGTCATCCATACAGGGCTGGTAAGGAGGACAATGACTGCACAACATGGAGGAGGCACCGGAGCCAAGAGCAGCGATGCCTATTGGACCCAACCGCCCCCCTAGGTGACTGAAAATAAAGGTGTTTTTTTTACATTCTGCAGAGCGGCCTGGGCACTTATATACAGTTTTCTAGAATGCTGTTTATAAGGGATTACTGGTGCTGGCTGCAGCTTATAAGGGAAATACCTGGTGTCAGGTTCCCTTTAATATTAGCAAATACTTCCAATTAGAAATATAGGCAGAGGGATACTGGGGATACTGGCTCTCTGCCCCACACTCGCTTTACAACTATGAGCCTGTCATAGGCCTGCAGCTGCAGAGTATTCTGGTATTGTAAGGAGATGGACATACTTTACACATTCCCCCTTGAACACACAAGCATTCTTATGATGTGTAATGTGTATTGTGACATGCGTTATTAGTGATAGATGATATTTTGACAGACAGTAGGGAAAGTTAAGGGGGCTTTACACGGTACGACCGATTGTGCAATTTCACAATCAATCGTACCCGCCCCCGTCCTTTTTGCGTCACGGGCAATTCGCTGCCCGTGGCGCACAAAGTTGGTAACCCCTGTCACACATACTTACCTCTCGTGTGACCTCGCTGTGGGCGGCAAACGTCCACTTCCTGGAGTGGGAGGGACGTTCGGCGTCACAGCGATGTCACACGGCCGCCGGCCAATGGAAGCGGAGGGGCGGAGATGAGTGGGACGTAAACATCCCGCCCACCTCCTTCCTTCACATAGCCGGCGGCGGCCGCGTGACGCAGGTGAGCTGCTGTTCATCGTTCCCGTGGTGTCACACGGAGCGGCGTGTGCTACCACGGAAACGATGAACAACTAAATTAAACGATATTATTGAACCTAACGAACAGTACACGACTCACGATTTGTGAGCGATACTGCGTCGCTAGGTGTCACACAGGCCGGCATCGCCAGCGATACCGGATGTGCGTCACAAAAACCGTGGCCCCGACGATCTATCGCACGATAGATTGTCTGGTGTAAATCAGCCTTTAGAGTTAATGTTTGGGAATTGCCCAGAATGGGAGGAGCTATAGTGAAGGGACAGAGACAGTTTCCTGTTATGAGATCAGATAGGATCTAGTGTGCAGTAGAAGCAGACCTAAAATCTACTACTGAGCAGAGCCACATATTGTGGGTGTCCCTGACGTGAGAGGAGAAACCGAGACCCTGGATAGCAAGATCCTGAGTATAGAGAGAGAATTTACTGAAAGACGGAGTTATTGATTGGAGACAGGTCCCGAAATAGGACGCCTAGCAGTATGGCCCCAAGTTTATACCTCAGAAAGGTAACAGGCCAGGACGGAACATAGCAGGTGAGATGAAGAGAGTGCACTGGGCAGGTGTTCTAAACAGAATCAGAGAAGCTAAGTACAGGCCATATTGACAAAACTACAGTAATTACTTTAAAAGGAAGAAGACCCAGATCCACGGGTTTAGAATAAGACTCTATAGATTTCTCTCATTGAAATGTCCAATATCTGGTCCTGGTCAGTCAGAATCATCAGCATCATGCAGCCTCCAAGGGCCTAGCACCTCCATAGTACAAGTCCACACATCCAGCCAGGATCCCCACCTTCATGTAACGTGCCAGGGCGTATGAGACGAGTACATCGCCCATGACTATTGCCCTGTGCCAAGTTAGAGTATCACGTTGGAGGTGGTGTTCATTCACTTTACTGTATTTTACCGCTAATGCTGGGAGAAAGCTGAAGACCAAGCTGCTGAGCATAGTAGCAGGGTCAGGTGAGAGATTTGGTTGCTTTTTTCAATAATACTGTAAATAGCACCAACTGAACTACTTTTTTTAATGCTGTCTGGTCTGGTCTAATGTAATGTTTTCTTTTCACCAGTAGATGGAAGACAGCATTAACTATAGACTGTATACACAGACGAAATACTCAAGAGGAGAAAGGTGAAAATCGGCCAAGGAGGGAACAAGGGCATAAGATCCAGATTTTAACTGTAATTCTTCTCCTTTGTGTACATTCCAATTTTTGCTGCTATACGTAAATAGCTGAGTTATTAAATTATATATATTGACTTGGTGTTATCATTATAACCCTATACATATAATGTTAACTATAAACATTGTATTTTAGATTCACTTCTCAGCAATGCTATTGTAACACTAAGGGGTACTTTGCACACTACGACATCGCAGGTGCGATGTCGGTGGGGTCAAATTGAAAGTGACGCACATCCGGCATCGCAGGCGATATCGTAGTGTGTAAATCCTAGATGATACGATTAATGAGCGCAAAAGCGTCGTAATCGTATCATCGGTGTAGCGTCGGCGTAATCCATAATTACGCTGACGCGACGGTCCGATGTTTTTCCTCGCTCCTGTTGCAGCATACATCACTGTGTGTGAAGTCGCAGGAGCGAGGAACATCTCCTACCTGCGTCACCGCGGCTCCCGTACGATATGCGGAAGGAAGGAGGTGGGCGGGATGTTTACATCCCGCTCATCTTCGCCCCTCCGCTCCTACTTGCCGCCTGCCGTGTGATGTCGCAGTGATGCCGCACGATCCGCCCCCTTAATAAGGAGGCGGGTCGCCGGCCAGAGTGACGTCGGACGGCAGGTGAGTGCATGTGAAGCTGCCGTAGCGATAACATTCGCTACGGCAGCAATCACAAGATATCGCAGCTGCGATGGGGGTGGGGACTATCGTGCTCGGCATCGCAGCATCGGCTTGCGATGTCGCAGCGTGCAAAGTACCCCTAAAGGCCACTTTACACACAGAGATAAATCTTTGGCAGATCTGTGGTTGCAGTGAAATCATGGACATATTGTTCCATTTATACACAGTCACAAACCTGGCACTGATTGTCCACAATTTCACTGCAACCACAGATCTGCCGCAGATTTATCTCTGTGTGTAAGGGCTCCGCCACACATCCGTGAAAACCACGTCCGTGTAAAACGGGCCGTTTTTCGGGTCCGTTTTCCGTTTTTTATGTCCGTTTTTATGGTATGTGTGGCCTGCGTGTGTATCCCGTATGCTAGCCGTATGTGCGTGTGGAATGTCCGTGTGTGCGTGAGTGAAATAACTGACATGTGTATGTGTTGTCCGTGTGAAATGTACGTGTGTGATGCAAAATGTCGTTACTACTACATGTCGGAAGACAGAGTAGCGGGATGAGAATGAACTCGGGTGAACTTCACCCGACTTCATTGTCATGCCGCGGCTCTGTCTTTGTGCCGTGTACTGATTAGCGGTCACCTGTGAAGGATTCACCGGTGACCACTAATCCCCCGAGTGACTGAAGTGTCCCCCCCTCTCTCATACTCACCGTTCCCCGATCCCCGGCGCTGCACGGCGTTCACACTGCTCCGGCGGCTTTTACTGTTTTGAAAAAGCCGGCCGCCCATTAATCAATCTCGTATTCCCTGCTTTACCCGCCCACCGGCGGCTGTGATTGGTTGCAGTGAGACACGCCCACCACGCTGAGTGACAGGTGTCACACTGCACCCAATCACAGCAGCCGGTGGGCGTGTCTATACTGTGCAGTAAAATAAATAAATAAATAATTAAAAAAACCGGCGTGCGGTCCCCCCCATTTTAATACCAGCCAGATAAAGCCATACGGCTGAAGGCTGGTATTCTCAGGATGGGGAGCTCCACGTTATGGGGGGCCCCCCACCCTAACAATATCAGTCAGCAGCCGCCCAGAATTGCCGCATACATTATATGCGACAGTTCTGGGGCTGTACCCGGCTCTTCCCGATTTACCCTGGTGCGTTGGCAAATCGGGGTAATAAGGAGTTATTGGCAGCCCATAGCTGCCAATAAGTCCTAGATTAATCATGTCAGGCGTCTATGAGACACCCTCCATGATTAATATGTAAGTTACAGTAAATAAACACACACACGCCCGAAAAAATCCTTTATTATAAATAAAAAACACAAACACATTCCCTCATTACCAATTTATTAACCCCGACAAACCCTCCATGTCCGGCGTACTCCACGGTCCTCCAGCGTCGCGTCCAGCTCTGCTGCATGCAGGTGACAGGAGCAGCAGAAGACACCGCCGCTCCGGTCACCTCCACGCAGCTAATGAGATGAGTAGCGCGATCAGCTGCTGTCAGTCAGGTAACTCGCGGCCACCAGCGGTGGCCGCGGGTAAGCTCAGTGACAGCAGCTGATCGCGCTACTCATCTCATTAGCTGCGTGGAGGTGACCGGAGCGGCGGTGTATTCTGCTGCTCCTGTCACCTCCATGCAGCAGAGCTGGACGCGACGCTGGAGGACTGTGGAGTACGCCGGACATGGAGGGTTTGTCGGGGTTAATAAATTGGTAATGAGGGAATGTGTTTGTGTTTTTTATTTATAATAAAGGATTTTTTTCGTGTGTGTGTGTTTTTTTACTGTAATTTACAGATTAATCATGGAGGGTGTCTCATAGACGCCTGACATGATTAATCTAGGACTTATTGGCAGCTATGGGCTGCCAATAACTCCTTATTACCCCGATTTGCCAACGCACCAGGGTAAATCGGGAAGAGCCGGGTACAGCCCCAGAACTGTCGCATATAATGTATGCGGCAATTCTGGGCGGCTGCTGACTGATATTGTTAGGGTGGGGGGCCCCCCATAACGTGGAGCTCCCCATCCTGAGAATACCAGCCTTCATTCGTATGGCTTTATCTGGCTGGTATTAAAATGGGGGGGGACCGCACGCCGTTTTTTTTAATTATTTATTTATTTATTTTACTGCACAGTATAGACACGCCCACCGGCTGCTGTGATTGGGTGCAGTGTGACACCTGTCACTCAGCGTGGTGGGCGTGTCTCACTGCAACCAATCACAGCCGCCGGTGGGCGGGTAAAGCAGGGAATACGAGATTGATTAATGGGCGGCCGGCTTTTTCAAAAGAGGAAAAGCCGCCGGAGTTTTTATAACAGCCGTGCAGCGCCGCGCTGGAGATCGGGGAATGGTAAGTATGAGAGAGGGGGGAACTGACCGACAGACAGCTAGAGGGACAGACAGACATAGAGACCGACCGACGGACTGAGGGAGAGAACGAAACATAAAAAGAAAAAAGACTGACATGACATGAAAAAAGCACAAAACATACAGGGAACAAACAGAGATGCGTCCGTGTCACTCGGACGTGCGCACAGACCCATTGACTTTCATTGGGTCCGTGCTGCGTGTTGCGTGAATAAAACGGACATGCTGGCGTGAGACACGGCCCCCAAAACGCATCACGGAGACGGACTAACGGACATAACCAAAAACGCAAGTGTAACCGCTGAGATATAGTAACATTGGTGCACGTTTGGCCGTGTCTCCAGTATACACGGAAACGGACCAAACACGCACGTGTTTCACGGATGTGTGTTTCAAGCCTAAAGTGGCCTTTAAGGCCCCGTTACACGCTACGATATATCTAACGATGTCGTCGGGGGTCACGTCGTTAGTGACGCACATCCGGCATCGTTTGACATATCGTAGCGTGTGACAGCTACGAGTGACTATGAACGAGCATAAATACTTACCTTATTGATGCTTGTTGAGACGTCGCTCATTTTCAAAAAATCGATCGTCCTTCTGCATGCCGGTTGTTCATTGTTCCCGAGCCAGCACACATCGCTCCGTGTGACAGCCCGGGAATGATGAATTGCAGCTTACCTGCGGAAGGAAGGAGGTGGGCGGGATGTTACGTCCCACTCATCTCCGCCTCTCCACTTCTATTGGGCGGCCGCTGTGTGACTTCGCTGTGACGCCGAACGTCCCTCCCCCCTCAGGAAGAGGATGTTCGCCGCCCACAGCGAAGTCGTTCGGGAGGTAAGTACGTGTGACGGGGGTGACCAACAAATTTCCCGAAACGTACAAACGATGGGGGCGGGTGCGATCACATGATAAATCGACACGTGTAACGGGGCCTTTAGAAGGAAAAGTTGTGCAATTCTGGCAATCACAGAATGGATAGACATGTTAATGAAATGCAAATGCTGAAAAAATAAAAACTAAATTTTCAAAACATCTCGATTTAGTCAGTATTGAGTATGAGTGCCAAGCACAGACATACACATGCTTACATGCCTTGACTGCTATCAATGATTATATGAATCATTGATAGGATTGTCTGAGAATGTTCTGCCACGCTAAATGTGCTTGAGTAAATCATCAAGATCTACTGCTGGCAGCTCCCTTTGTAATTGCTGACCACTGATGTCCCATATATTAAAGGCCCCGTCACACTAAGCAACATCGCTAGCAACATCGCTGCTAACGAACAACTTTTGTGACGTTGCTAGCGATGTTGCTGTGTGTGACATCCAGCAACAACCTGGCCCCTGCTGTGAGGTCGTTGGTTGTTGCTGAATGTCCTGGGCCATTTTTTAGTTGTTGCTGTCCCGCTGTGAAGCACAGGTCGCTGTGTGTGACAGCGAGACAGCAACAACTAAATGTGCAGGCAGCAGGAGCCGGCTTCTGCGGAGGCTGGTAACCAATGTAAACATCGGGTAACCAAGAAGCCCTGTCCTTGGTTATCCGATATTTACCTTTGTTACCAGCCTCCGCCGCTCTCACTGTCAGTGCCGGCTCCTGCTCTGTGCACATGTAGCTGCAGGACACATCGGGTTAATTAACCCGATGTGTGCTGTAGCTAGGAGAGCAGGGAGCCAGCGCTAAGCATTGTGCGCTGCTCCCTGCTCTGTGCACATTTAGCTGCAGTACACATCAGGTAATTAACCCGATGTGTGCTGTAACTAGGAGAGCAGGGAGCCAGCGCTCAGTGTGCGCTGCTCCCTGCTCTCTGCACGTGTAGCTGCGTGCACTGGTAACCAAGGTAAATATCGGGTTGGTTACCCGATATTTACCTTAGTTACCAAGCGCAGCATCTTCCACCTGGCGCTGGGGGCTGGTCACTGGTTGCTGGTGAGCTCACCAGCAACTCGTGTAGCGACGCTCCAGCGATCCCTGCCAGGTCAGGTTGCTGGTTGGATCGCTGGAGCGTCGCAGTGTGACATCTCACCAGCAACCTCCTAGCAACTTACCAGCGATCCCTATCGTTGTTGGGATCGCTGGTAAGTTGCTTAGTGTGACTGGACCTTTAGGCCGCTTTACACGCTACGACATCGCTAAAGCGATGTCGTTGGGGTCACGGAGTTTGTGACACACATCCGGCCGCGTTAGCGATGTCGTTTCGTGTGACACCTATGAGCGATTTTAAATTGTCGCAAAAACGTGCAAAATCACTAATTGGTGACATGCCCCCCTATTCCCAATTATCATTGCTGCTGCAGGTACGATGTTGTTCGCCGTTCCTGCATCGCTATGTGTGACACCGCAGGAACGAGAAACCTCATCTTACCTGTGGCCGCCGGCAATGAGGAAGGAAGGAGGTAGGCGGGATGTTCGTCCCGCTCATCTCCGCCCCTTCGCTTCGATTGGGTGGCCGCGTAGTGACGTTGCTGTGACGTCGAACGAACCGCCCCCTTCGAAAGGAGGCAGATCGCCTGTCACAGCGATGTCGCTAGGCAGGTAAATATGTGGCGCCCCTGACCTGGCCAGGCACCACTGAGTACTGCACCCATACTGGGGACAGTACAATACAGGTAATCCAGAAGGCTGACCGAGGTGTGACTACACAGGCGCATAGTGATCAGGTCTCACACATGTACCTATGAGAGGACCCCTGGGGATCCCAGGAGGGGGAAAAGCCTTCACCTTCACTGGAATAGTGGAGGGGGCCAAAAGCCTCCATCTCCTCTCAAGGGGTGTGGTAAGAGAGCCTGGTTGCTAGGTGGCGTAGGCAAGAACAGGAGAGGAGGAGCAGTGAGCCGGTTCAGTGCAGAGTCCAGGGAGCTCCGAGAGGAGCTGACCCCTTCCCCTGGGGCTGTTGCAGTCTGACAGCGCCCGCGCAGTGGCTACCGACGGGGGAGAACGGTCACCTAGGAGTGCTACCCGAAACCCGTCTCCAGCTAAAGAGAGAGCACAGAGTGGGAAGTAAGGAGACTGCTAGGGAGTACCAGGCCCAAACGGGCGGCAGATCCCGGAGCGGGGATAGATCCACCTTTCCTTGCTAAACCTGCCGGTGTGGGGCCCTCAAAGCCCACACCACAACACCCAAAAGCCGCAGCCACGTAGCCACAGTTAGGGCCCATAGTTCACAGGAGGCAAGCAGCTGGAGTGATCTGGCCCAGGCAACAAGCAAACGGCAAACGAAGGGGAGAGAGGCTTCAGCAACTTCCCTGGGTGACCCCCATAGGGACTAAAAGTCGGGGTTACCCCAAACCACCAAGGGCTAAGGAAGGCGAGTTGGTAGTCACCATCAGAAGTCAGCCTGAAGGATACCTGGTTCCAGCCTGGTTCATCCCAGCTACGCCCGGGTTACTCACCCTGCCATCAACTGTGAGTAAAACCCCTGAAAGACATTCTGCTTGTGTGGAGTTATTCTGCGCCTTGTGGTTCCACACACCTATACAGGGCCCTGGGGCTTGCCTCACTCTCAGGAGGCTATCCCAACTGACTGCACACACCATCAGCCCCAGGCGACCCTCAACCTGCAGTGGCGGTCACCACTGACCGCAATTCTGAGAGTGGCGTCACGACAAATAGAAGATTTCCTACCTGTGACAGGATTCAGCAGAGTGGAGTCCCTGAAGGTAATGCACCGACACAGCGTTCTCGGGGCTTCACAAATACATGTAACGGGTCCGTGCGATTTTGTGCGCCACGGGCAGCGATTTGCCCATGACGCACAAGCGATGGGGGCGGGTACGCACGCTAGCGATCTCGCTAGCGAGATCGCAGCGTGTAAAGCGGCCTTTAGTCTTGAGATGCAGTAGACCATGGTAGCACTTTAGACCATGTAAGCTGATCACAGAAGCACAAGAAACGTGTGCAGCCTGGTGTTGTTGTGTTGAATAACATCTCCTCATACACTTTGGAGAAATGGCTATACTGCTATTTCTACCAATAAATCAATAGCTGTTAAGTGTACCTGGAATGACAATTAAAGGGGTCCAGGTACATAAGACCATCCAATACCATAATTCCAGGACTAGGACCATAATGACTTTCCTTCATGAAAGCTTTAATGGCATTGTCCACATGGCCTCCAGACCAATCTCTGGCAATCATTGCTTCTAAGAAAAAAGCGGTTCTCATCACTGATGTGGATAGTCCTTCATTTCAGCATCTGCACCATGATAGCCCTTGACAGTGATGATGTGAGGTGAATGGAACGCCTGTAGCTGGGCGTCTGGTTTATGGCACCATGTTGTGCAAATGCCTTTTGATGATTTGTATTGACGCTATTTGATTCCATAGTTTTAGTATCAATCGTGGGATCAATCTTAGGCCCGTTTCACACGTCAGTGAAAAACACAGACGTTTTTCACTGGCGTGTAAAACACGCACATGTCCCTGCGTGTGCCGAAAATCACGGCACACGTGGGTTGTCTAAGTGCAATCCGGGCTCCGTTCTCCGTGGCCCGTGATTGCACTTAGAGATTCACTCACCTGCGCCCGCTCCCGCTGTCCATGGTGCTGATCGCTCCCGCGACGCAGCATCCAGCCGGCGGTGACCCCCGCAGGAGCTGCTTCCGGGTCGGCTGTGTCGCGCATAATGAATATGCGCGACAGTAATCAGCCGGCACAGAAGCAGCAGGGAGAACGGGCTGCAGAGAACATCGCTGGACGCCGGGTGAGTTAAAATGTTTATTATTTTAAAAGCACGTTTTTTTCTGGCACGTGTTTCACGGACCACACCACTGCGTGGTCCGTGGAACATCAGTGATGCCAGAAAAAAATGGACATGTCTCCGTGCAGCAATCACGCACACGCGGGTACGCTGCACGGAGACACGTGCAGTGACAAATCACTGACGTGTGAGCAGACCCATTCATTAGAATGGGTCTGCGTATGTCAGTGATTCTGGTACGTTTTAAAAAAAAGCACAAACGTACCAGAATCACTGACGTGTGAAAGGGGCCTTACAGTGATTTCTCCAAAGTGTCCCAAAAGCCATTTTCAACTTAACTATGAGCAGCCTGTGTGGCCTATTCGTGCTCCCATGCCCTGCAGCGTCTCTGGACTTGTCTCCCATCAAGTAAGTCTGGTAAGTTGTTAGTCATCAATTGCAAAAGAACCTCTGTGCAGTGGATCTTAGTGGATATGCATGTAGAAGTGCATTCAGCAGAACTATGCTCAGAAAGCCATTAAGAACCTCACTGATAGCAAACAAGGCATGTAAGTGCATGAATTTCTGCATGCGGCACTCATACTTGTTACTGAATAAATAGATATACTTTGAAAATGTTGTTTCCATTTTTTCATAATTTGCATATTAATAAAGGGAATCTGTCAGAATGTTTTTGCTATCTAATCTGAGAACACCATAATGTATGAGCAGAGACACTGATTACAGGGATATGTTACTTACTAGGCTGAGTTTTAATGTTTCAATATAATCAGTGATTTATCAGAAGATTATCACTAGAGGACAACTGGCCTGTGCCTGATAGTCCAACCCTGCCCTCAGCACTGATTAGCAGCTCTCTGTCACTATACATTGTACACAGAAAGCAGTGGTGTGGGTGAGATTATATACAGCTCAACAACGGAGCTCTGCTCAGTCTGCAGTAGAGAAACCTGTGACTCTATCATAACTGCTCACCTAGTAAACTAAGGGGTACTTTACACGGCTAGCGATGTCCACCGCGATAGTACCCGCCCCCGTCACACATGCAATATGTGGTGATTGCTGCCGTAGCGAGCATTATCGCTACGGCAGCATCAAACGCACATACCTGGTCGGCGACGTCGCTGTGACTGCCGAACTATCCCTCCTTCAAGGGGGAGGTGCGTTCGGTGTCACAGCGACGTCACCGCGACGTCACTAATCGGCCAGCCAATAGAAGCGGAGGGGCGGAGATGAGTGGGAGATAACATCCCGCCCACCTTCTCCCTTCCGCATTGCCGTTGGGACGCAGGTAAGGTGATGTTTGTCGCTCCTGCGGGTTTACACACAGCGATGTGTGGAGCTGCAGGAACGACAAACAACATCGTACCTGCGGTCGACCCGACATTATGAAAACGACCGACGCTACACAGATCACCAATTTTCGACGCTTTTGCGATTATTTATCGGCGCATCTAGGATTTACACGTTGCGATGTCGTTACCGGCGCCGGATGTGCGTCACTAACAACGTGACCCCGACGATATTTTGGAAGCGATGTCGCAACGTGTAAAGCCCCCCTAAGTGATACATTGCTGGAATTAGGGTCTCTGCCCCTACCTTATGTTGAGATTTGCTTTCTATCCATCCTGTGCTTTCCATAATTCCTTGACTTTTTCTTCTTTGTGTTTCAATTTCAAAATTGAAGAGTGTATATTTTCGGTGGTAAACTGTCCTAATAGTATGTTGTCTTGAATGGGGACACTTTGAATGTGAATGTGTACTGTTTAGACGGGTTGTCCTGTCTACAATGAAAAGTTTGCAGTCACTTTGTGTCATAGCACCCAACCATCCTGGATTGAGTGAGACTGTCTCCATTTCACGGCTCAATACAGCTGTTCTGGCATTTCAGGGCTTTGTCCTGACTTCACTGGCTCCATAGCTTCTCCTCCTCCTCATGGAGCGGGCTGCCATCTCTTTGCACAGCCATAAATTAAATAAACAACTCCCTTTTTCTGTTGTCATCTGGTCTCCCCAAGAATCAAACTCACATCCTCCATGTTTGCAGGAACCAGCTCTAGCTATGAGCCACAGCCAACAATGAGGAAGATAGGAAGATGGGAGAATGTGGTAATATTGAAGCTATTTTGCAGTGAGAGAACTCAGAAACAGATTATACTGGTACATAGAGATACAGTCATGGTCGAAACTGTTAGTACCTGCGATACTGTTCAAGAAAATTAAATATTTCCTTCAAAAAATTATTGCAATTACATGTTTGTCAAACACATGTTTATTTCCTTTGTGTGCATTGTAACAACACACAAAAAAACAAACATAAAATGGCATATTGCACATAATTTCACACAAAACTCAAAAATGGTCCTGACAAAATTGTTGGCACCTTTCCAAAATTGTGGCAAACAGCTTTGTTTCAACCATGTAATGCTCATTTAAACTCACCTGTAACAAGTAACAAGTGTGGGCAATATGAAAATCACACCTGAAACCAGATGAAAAAGGGAGAAGTTGACTCAGTCTTTGTATTGTGTGTCTGTGTATGCCACATTAAGCATGGAAGAACATAAAGAGGAGAAGAGAAGTGTCTGGTGACATGAGATTCAAAATTGTTGAAAAATATCAACCATCTCAAGGTTATAAGTTCATCTCCAGAGATCTTAATGTTCCTTTGATGTGCAACATAATCAAGCAGTTTACAACCCATGGCATAGTAGCTAATCTCCCTTGACATGGGTGGCAGAGAAAAATTGATGAAATATTGAAACACAGGATAGTCCGAATGGTGGATAAGCAGCCCCAATCAAATTCCAAGAAATTCAAGCTGTCCTGCAGGCTCAGGGTGCATCAGTGTCAGCTTGAACTAACTGCCCACATTTAAATGAAATGAATCGCTATGACAGGAGACCCAAGAGGACCCCACTGCTGACACAGAGACAAAAAAGAGCAAGACAGCAATTTGCCAAAATATATATAAGCCAAAATTCTTTTGGGAAAGCATTTTGTGGACAGATGAGATGAAGATAGAGCTTTTTGGTAAAGCTTATTGTTCTATTATTTACCAAAAACAGATTGAAGCCTTTAAAGAAAAGAACACATTACCTACAGTCAAATATGCTGGAGGTTCAATGATGTTTTGGGGTTATTTTGCTGCCTCTGGCAGTGGGTGACTTGACTGTGTGCAAGACATCATGAAATCTGAAAATTACTAAAGGTTTTTGGGTTGTACTGTAGTGCCCAGTGTCAGAAAGCTGGGTTTGCATCCTAGCATATATGTCTTCCAGCAGGACAATGACCCTAAACATACTTCAAGAAGCACCCAGAAATGGATGGAAACAAAGCGCTGGAGAGCTCTGAAGTGGCATGTAATGTGTCCGGATCTAAATCTCATTGAACACCTGTAGAGACATCTTAAAATTGTTGTTGGGAGAAGTCACCCTTCAAATATGAGAGACCTGGAGCAGTTTGCAAATGAAGAGTGGCCCAAAATTCCAGGTGAGAGGTGTAAGAAGCTTGTTCATGGTTATAGGAAGCGATTGATTGCAGTTATTTGTTCCAATGGGAATGCAACAAAATATTAGGTTGAGGGTGCCAATAATTCTGTCCATTTACCCATTTTTGGGGTTTTGCTTGAAATTACGTCTAATTTCCCTCTTTTTCTCAGGTTTTTTTTGTGTTGTTCCAATACATGCAAGTGAAATAACCATGTATATTTTCTAGGAAAAATGATTAATTTTCTGGAACAATTTCAAGGGTGCCATCACTTCTAGCCATGACTGTACATCTGTATACTGCAGTGTATTTCCATGTCCCTGTAGAGATGAAGAAAGTCAGATTTATTGTTCCTATAAAACTGCTAGATAATAATGAAAAACGGCATTTTTTTACTTGACGGAAGGGCATGTCAAAGTCCCTTATTTTGCAAGTAAATAAACTGTACATGGAATATATATATATATATATATATATATATATATATAAATAAATATATATATATACACATATACAGTATATATATATATATATATGTATATATATATATACATATATATATATATATATATATATATACTGTATATGTATATATATATATATATATATATATATTTATTTATTTTTTTATATATATATATATATAAATATATATATATATATGGTCCCTCTTATTTTTATACTCAGCCAAGATAAGTGTACGGCTAGGGGCTGCAGCCTGTAGCCGTATGCTTTATCTGTGCTGAGTATCATAATGTGGGGGGACACTGTGCCAATTTTTTATTTATTTATTTTTACACTAATCTACAGTAATCAGCAGACAGGATGGGGGTGCTGTCTGACCGCAACCAATCACAGACGCCATGATTGCTGTTGGCCGGGAAAAGCAGTGCATGTGCATTACGTTAATGAGCGGCCCCAGAAGTACAATAAGCGGCCCGGAAGCAGTTATAGCTGCACTGGAGACTCAGTAAGTATAGCGCACTTGCTTTATTCTTTTTTCTTTATTTTTCCTTATGACCATGTTCTTCACAGATCTGCTCAAAATTAATGACCCTAAAACATCTAAAATAAGTTCTCAAACTTTTGGTGCATTTGCACTGCAGCTGATTATCGGTCTACCTAAACAAGCTGTCAATCCTTTATACAGGAGCAAAACATTTGTTCATATGGTGAAATTTTTAGGCTTAAAGGGAGTTTGTCATCCATAAAATGCCAATTACACTGCATAAACATTCATAATAGGGAAGGTAGCCCATACAAAAATCATAACAGGTGTACACAGTTTAAGTTAACATTTGCTATATTTATATCTATATTTATTTAATACGCAATTGAGGGCTCGTCAGTGCACATTCGGAATCTTCTATTCCTTGGTGCACTGTTATAACCTAATATTTGCATATTACAGCCAGTCCCTTGTCTTGATTGACAGTGATCTGTTGAAAACAGAGAGTGCTCCCAGTGCCAGTGCAGGTACACAATGTGGCTACAGGCATGCACTGATGCACTGATCCTGCCTTTTCATGGATCCTGATGGTTCTTAGTTGCTGCTCAATGCACCTTGCAGTGTAGTGAGCAACTTCAGGGAGGAGAGCACCATGTCACATGCACACACTGTCAGTTCACTTAAACACTCCGCATCCTCCTCATTGAAGCAACTAGAAGGGTGGCCGAAGACAGGCAGAAACCAGATATTAGACTGCACCTCCAGCCATGATGTGTGTACAGCCACACGGAGCGCACCGATTTTAGGCAGTGCTCTCTCTTAGGCTACTTTCTCACATCAGTTTTTTGGCATCAGGCACAATCCGGCGTGTGCCTGATTCAACGGATCCGGTGCAGAATATGGAAAAACGGATGCGTCGGATCCTTTTTTTTTTATGCATCCGGTATACCGGATGCGTCAAAAAACAGATCCGGCACATCCGTTTTTGAATTCGTTTCTTCAGTTTTTTTGCTGGATCCGTTTTTTTTACAATACATTGGAGCATGCTCAGTTTAAAAAAACGGATCCAGCGGCCGCATCCGTTTTTTTCCGCATTACGCCAGATCCAGCATCCATAGGCTTCCATTGTAAATCACGCTGTATCGCGCCGGATCCGGCGCAATGCGTTTTTTTGCCAGAGACAAAAAACGTTACAAGAGACGTTCCATCCGGCCACCGCATTAGCCAATTACGACGGATCTGGCAAAAGCCAGATGCAACACAAGGCCATCAGGCACAATCCGGCGCTAATACAAATCAATGGGGATAAAACGGATCCGGCGCCGGATCCGTTTTATCTGTTTTTTTCCGGATTGTGCCTGATGGAAAAAAACTGATGTGTGAAAGTAGCTTTAACAATAGCATACCTCCCAACTATCTACAATTCAGTGGGACTGTCATGATTTGATGGCTTTCTCTGTCATCCCACTGTTCACTGTTCATGTCCTGGCTTCTCCTCTCAGTGCAGTGAATAAATTAACTCAGTTCAGTGCATAAATTAAGTTCTCCTCTGTTCTGGTTACCCAGGACTAGAACTCATGAACTCATTGTTCATAGGCAGCAGCTCTATCATTGAGTGGCACTGGAGGATTTGGTAAGCTTGACTTCTATTGCAGGCAGAGAAGCCAAAAGCAGATTATTCAGTTGCCTAGCGATATAGATTGATATATATTGTACTTTTATGTAACTGAAGGAAAAAGTCAGATTCTTTTGTTCCCAAAAAACAACTATAAAGAAATGAGAAAAAAATTACAAATATATAGAAAAAAATGTCCTTATTTACACCTTCCCCCTTGGAATCAAACCAGCAACTTTCAAACTTGTTCCAGCAACCCTAGGTGTTGAGCCACAAGCTGTGATGATGTCAAATTAAGGATTTGATATAGTTTAAGCTGCATTGCAGCCTTTCACTACACAGCAGATTACACAGGACACCTTGATCCATTGTACAGAGCAGCATCTCTATATCTTGTATTCTAAAGGGAGAATAAAATATTTTTTTTTCTTCTAATAAAATTACTAAAAAGAATAAAAAAATTAGAACAATGTAATTTTTAATACGCTTTTTTTAATAAAATAATAAATATCACAAATCAGTGAATAACATGGACATATTTGGTGTCTCTGTAATCGTAACGACACAGCAGTCGGATTATTTATGGGGATTGGTAAATGGTGAAAAAAATGGCGCAATTGATTATTTTTCTCTATTTTCTCTATTAAGCCGATAAAAATGTAATAAAAATGTATTACTGAGGTTGTGTTCACATGTAGCATAAATTCGGTGTTTTTTTTCTGCTGCTTTTTTTTAATATAAATTCTGCTATTTTTATTGAGAGTGTAGGGACCTACAAACATGAGGTCTTGTGTGTGACGAGGGTTGTAGACTTCCGTATTCTGGCCATAATACCAACAAAAACCTCATACTTTTGTACAGGATGCAGCCAGGCCCCTTTCTGTTAGGCCTTGCATATTAGAGTTCCTGTCCCCGTGTGGTGCACAGATGGAGTACGGCTTTGCAGCCCGCCTGATCTAATAGTATGGGCATCACCTAATAGGCTGTGGGCTTGTGACTGTGCATCTGCATGTATGAACAGCGCTCTATGCAAGCCATCAGTGTGCAGTTTTATCATCCAGCAATCGCACCCTCCATGTTTTGGAAGTGTGTGCGTGATGTGCTCCTCCTGTACCTGTGATGCCTCTACTTAGTGGGAATTTAGCTGCATCCTGCTGGAGTATTAGTTTTTGGCCTGGGCGATGTACAACTACTGCCCTTCTTTGCTGTAAGCAAGTGTGTTTAACTGTCCAAGCAAAGTGAATGTGATTTCATGTAAAGACGCCACTGAACTCTGCGGTTTTAGTGCTTTTTTCTCTAGAGGCTTCTATGTGAAGCTTAAAAAGCTGCAGTTACTACAAGCAGAATCAAAGCTTTTCTATACTATAAAAACCCAGGGCCGGATTATAGGCGGGGCAGGCGGGGCTTCAGCCCCGGGGCCCCCACCATAAGAGCTTCCAAGGGGGCCCCCACCACCAGGGCCATACTTGCCACCCGTCAGCAATTTTTTTTTTTTTCTTCACACCCTCTCCCCCTCCGTAAAGACAGTCTAATAAATCAGCTGTGTTTTCGGGGGGGGGGGAGGTGCGCGCACCTACATTTATTTGTATGTGCGTCTCTAAGACGCAAAAACAAACTCCGGGCGCAGGACGCTGATTGACCCTGGAAGTAGTTTGTACTTCCGGGGTCAGAGGTATGCCTGCTCCCTGCTCTGCTGCGGGGTCCAATGCCGCGGCCGTCACAGCAGGACGCCGCCCAGGCCGTGGATGAGAAGACCGGCGCCGCGGCCGCGGATGAGACGACCGGCGCCGCGGCCGCGGATGAGACGACCGGCGCCGCGGCCGCGGATGAGCAGACCGGCGCCGTGGCCAGGAGAGGAGACTCACCGGAGCAGGAGGATTGCCGCGGCACCGGAACAGCAGCAGGAGGACGCCGGCCTATACCGGAGCAGCAGGAGGATGGCATCAGAGCAGGTAAGGGCAGAGCTGAAGAAATATGTGTGGTGTGTGAAGCAGAGCTGTGTGTGTGAAACAGAGCTGTGTGTGTGTGTGTGTGTGTGTGTGTATGTGTGTGAAACAGAGCTGTGTGTGTGTGTGAAACAGAGCTGTGCGTGTGTGTGTGTGTGTGAGAAACAGAGCTGTGTGTGTGTGTGAAACAGAGCTGTGTGTGTGTGAAGCAGAGCTGAAGAAAAGTGTGTGTGTGTGAAGCAGAGCTGTGTGTGTGTGAAGCAGAGCTGTGTGTGTGAAGCAGAGCTGTGTGTGTGAAGCAGAGCTGTGTGTGTGTGAAGCAGAGCTGTGTGTGTGTGTGAAGCAGAGCTGTGTGTGTGTGAAGCAGAGCTGTATGTGTGTGAAGCAGAGCTGTGTGTGTGTGAAGCAGAGCTGTGTGTGTGTGTGTGAAGCAGAGCTGTGTGTGTGTGAAGCAGAGCTGTGTGTGTGTGTGAAGCAGAGCTGTGTGTGTGTGTGTGTGAAGCAGAGCTGTGTGTGTGTGTGTGAAGCAGAGCTGTGTGTGTGAAGCAGAGCTGTGTGTGTGTGTGAAGCAGAGCTGTGTGTGTGTGAAGCAGAGCTGTGTGTGTGTGAAACAGAGCTGTGTGTGTGTGAAACAGAGCTGTGTGTGTGTGAAGCAGAGCTGAAGAAAAGTGTGTGTGTGAAGCAGAGCTGTGTGTGTGAAGCAGAGCTGTGTGTGTGAAGCAGAGCTGTGTGTGTGTGAAGCAGAGCTGTGTGTGTGTGAAGCAGAGCTGTGTGTGTGTGAAGCAGAGCTGTGTGTGTGAAGCAGAGCTGTGTGTGTGTGTGAAGCAGAGCTGTGTGTGTGTGAAGCAGAGCTGTGTGTGAGTGAAGCAGAGCTGTGTGTGTGTGAAGCAGAGCTGTGTGTGTGAAGCAGAGCTGTGTGTGTGTGTGTGAAGCAGAGCTGTGTGTGTGTGTGAAGCAGAGCTGTGTGTGTGTGTGAAGCAGAGCTATGTGTGTGTGTGAAGCAGAGCTGTGTGTGTGTGTGAAGCAGAGCTGTGTGTGTGTGTGAAGCAGAGCTGTGTGTGTGTATATATGAATCAGAGCAGTCTGTGCGGCACCCCAGAGCGCTAAGCCACCCATCCCAGTAATGTGTACGCCACCAGAGCTGTTTGCCACTCCAGCAACATCTATGCCCCCCCCCAGTAACGTCTATGCCCCCTGCCCCTCCTGTAATGTATATATTGTAGGCCCTAGCCCCTCCTGTGATGTATATACAGAAGTGCTGTGTCAGTGTGCATGGTGTGCAGTCATATCTGTTAGTGATGGCCATCATGCAACACAGCCACATGTCCTGGAGGAGCTGGACGGAAACAAGCGGGGGAGGTGAGTGATGCTGCTTGTGACTTCTCCATATTAACACCTGTAATGCGTCTGTATCTGCATGTATGTCAGTGTATATGACTGTGCATATATTTGTCTGTTTAAATGTATTTTTGTGATTTTTTTTCTTCAAATATGTATATGTACGTATGCCTGTAGTATGTGTATGTGCGTGTCTGTGTGTGGATGGGGCCCACTGAGACTCAACCGGGGACCACAAAAACCTGGAGCCGGCCCTGGCTGCCTTAACATTGGGATGAATAAAAAAATATGTGAGTAACTCTACTTTCTGTGTATAAGTGACGGCTGTGAGTGATCCTGGACTGTATCTGTATTGTACTGTGTGTATAAGTGACGGCTGTGAGTGATCCTGGACTGTATCTGTATTGTACTGTGTGTATAAGTGACGGCTGTGAGTGATCCTGGACTGTATCTGTATTGTACTGTGTGTATAAGTGACGGCTGTGAGTGATCCTGGACTGTATCTGTATTGTACTGTGTATAAGTGACGGATGTTAACGTTTATGGGGCCCCCACCAGATTTTCTGCCCAGGGGCCCCCACCAACCTTAATCCGGCCCTGTAAAAACCCATTCACATCTGTACCAAAAACACATCAAATATCGACTTCTTTCTGTTCTTCAAAAGTTGGGGGTATGTGTTCAGTAAAAGTACATTATCTGATAAAAACCACAAATTTATTTGTATAGAAGCTTTTTACCTTACTGGAACAGTTCCTTTCTGAACCTGATGCACTTCTTAAGAAGATCTAGCTTCTTATGAATGAGGCCTAGTTGATTATAGTTTTCAACCTTTTCACCTTGGATGCTCTTGTCCAAAACTGATCTAGATACAGTACAGACCAAAAGTTTGGACACACCTTCTCATTCAAAGAGTTTTCTTTATTTTCATGACTCTGAAAATTGTAGATTCACATTGAAGGCATCAAAACTATGAATTAACACATGTGGAATGAAATGCTTAACAAAAAAGTGTGAAACAACTGAAAATATGTCTTATATTCTAGGTTCTTCAAAGTAGCCACCTTTTGCTTTCATTTCTGCTTTGCACACTCTTGGCATTCTCTCGACGAGCTTCAAGAGGTAATCACCGGAAATGGTTTTCACTTCATAGGTGTGCCCTGTTAGGTTTAATAAGTGGGAATTCTGGCCTTATAAATGGGGTTGGGACCATCAGTTGTGTTGTGCAGAAGTCTGGTGGATGCACAGCAGATACTCCTACTGAATAGACTGTTAGCTGCTTTTTTCTTGTCATTATACAAATTCTAAGTAAAGAAAAATGAGTGGCCATCGTTACTTTAAGAAATGAAGGTCAGTCAGTCTGAAAAATTGGGAAAACTTTGAAAGTGCCCCCAAGTGCAGTGGCAAAAACCATCAAACGTTACAAAGAAACTGGCTCACATGAGGACCGCCCCAGGAAAGGAAGACCAAGAGTCACCTCTGCTGTGGAGGATAAGTTTATCTGATTCACCAGCCTCAGAAATCGCAGGTTAACAGCAGCTCAGATTAGAGATCAGGTCAATGCCACATAGAGTTCTAACAGCAGACACATCTCTAGAACAACTGTTAAGAGGAGACTTTGTGCAGCAGGCCTTCATGGTAAAATAGCTGCTAGGAAACCACTGCTAAGGACAGGCAACAAGCTAAAGAGACTTGTTTGGGCTAAAGAACACAAGGAATGGACATTAGACCAATGGAAATCTGTGCTTTGGTCTGATGAGTCCAAATTTGAAATCATTGGATCCAACCACCGTGTCTTTGTGTGACGCAGAAAAGGTGAACTGATGGACTCTACATGCCTGGTTCCCACCGTGAAGCATAGAGGAGGAGGTGTGATGGTGTGGGGGTGCTTTGCTGGTGACACTGTTAAGGCTACTTTACACACTGCGATATCGATCCCGATATCGCTAGTGTGCGTACCCGCCCCCATCTGTTGCGCGACACGGGCATATCGCTGCCCGTGGCGCACAACATCGCCCAGAGCCGTCACACATACTTACCTGTCCGGCGACGTCGCTGTGACCGGCGAACCGCCTCCTTTCTAAGGGGGCGGTCCGTGCGGCGTCACAGCGACGTCACTGAACCGCCGCCCAATCGCAGCGGAGGGGCGGAGATGAGCGGGACGTAACATCCCGCCCACCTCCTTCCTTCCGCATAGCGGCCGGGAGGCAGGTAGGGAGACGTTCCTCGCTCCTGCGGCGTCACACGCAGCGATGTGTGATGCCGCAGGAACGAGGAACAACCTCGTTACTGCTGAAGTAACGATAATTGGGAATGGACCCCCGTGTCGCCGATTAGCGATTTTTCACTGTTTTGCAACGATGCAAAATCGCTAATCGATGTCACACGCAACGGCATCGCTAATGCGGCCGGATGTGCGTCACGAATTCCGTGACCCCAACGACTCCGCATTAGCGATGTCGTAGCGTGTAAAGCCCGCTTTAGGGATTTATTCAAAATTGAAGGCATACTGAACCAGCATGGCTACCACAGCATCTTGCAGCAGCATGCTATTTCATCTGGTTTGCGTTTAGTTGGACCATCATTTATTTTTCAACAGAACAATGACCTCAAACACACCTCTAGGCTCTGTAAGGGCTATTTGACTAAGGAGAGTGATGGGGTGCTACGCCAGATGACCTGACCTCCACAGTCACCAGATCTGAACCCAATCGAGATGGTTTGGGGTGAGCACACAGTGAGTATAATATGCAAGGCCTAACATTTTTTATACAGGATGCAGCCAGGCCTCTTAATGTTAGGCCTTGCATATTATACTCACTGTCCCTGCATGGTGCACATATATAGTACTGGTGTAGCCCGCTTGCATCGATTGTGATGGGCGTAACTAATAGGCTGCTTAACAGATACTGTGTGCCTGTGTGTGTGAACAGTGACCTATGCAAGCCACAAGCGTGCAATTTTACTACCATCTCCCTTTGCACCTGTGATGTCTCCATTTAATGGAGGTCTTGCTGCATCCTGGTAGTGCATTAGTCTTTTTGGCCTGGGCAGTTTACATCTTCTGCCATTAGTCTGTGAAATGGAACAATATGTCCATGATTTCACTGCAACCAAAGATCAACCAAAGATCTGCCAAAGATATCTCTGTGTGTGACGGGACCTTAAGGCTATGTTCACACACTCTATCTTCTCTTAACCACAAAGATGTAGCATTTTTGGCCCCAAAAAACGCACCCGCGGCAAAAATGTATGCGTTTTTGCTGGGGTTTTTTACCGCATTTTGCCCAATGCATTCTTTAAATCAAATCTATTGACAGGATGGAAACGCTATCAAAAACAAAAAAAGAATTGACGTGCGCCATCTTCAAAAACGCAGCCAAAAAAAGATGCACTGTGTAGACAGCAAAATAGAAATCTAAGGGGTACTTTGCACACTACGACATCGCAGGTGTGATGTCGGTGGGGTCATGTCGAAAGTGACGCACTTAATGCATCGCTCTTGACATCGTAGTGTGTAAATCCTAGATGATATGATTAACGAGCGCAAAATCGTCGTAATCGTATCATCGGTGTAGCGTCGGCGAATTCCATAAGTACGCTGACGCGACGGTCCGATGTTGTTCCTCGCTCCTGCGGCAGCACACATCACTGTGTGTGAAGTTGCAGGAGCGAGGAACATCTCCTACCTGCGTCACCGCGGCTCCCGTCGGCTATGCGGAAGGAAGGAGGTGGGCGGGATGTTTACATCCCGCTCATCTCCGCCCCTCCGCTCCTATTGGCCGCCTGCTGTGTGATGTCGCAGTGACGCCGCACGACCCGCCCCCTTAATAAGGAGGCGGTTCGCCGGCCAGAGCGACGTCGCACGTGAGTGCATGTGAAGCAGCCGTAGCGATAATATTCGCTACGGCAGCTATCACAATGATATCGCAGCTGCGACGGGGGCGGGGACTATCGCGCTCGGCATCGCAGCATCGGCTTGCAATGTTGTAGTGTGCAAAGTACCCCTAAGACTTTGGTGGGAGAAGGAAATACATGCATTTAGGTGGATCTTTGTGGCCTCAAAAATGCACGAAAAACACAGTAAAAGATGCAGTGTGTGAACATAGCCTAAGACCACAACAGGTTGAATTGCGTCAACTGGGACTGACTCCCTTGACCATTAATATGGATTTTATAAACTTATAATAAATTGAAGATTTTATGGAATTACTGGACAAATACTCTTTTTTGGACTTATTATTGCCCATTGGTGGCTGATGGGCAGTCTGGTCTCCACATTCAAGAATTCTAAAGGCAGGATCCTGAACAAGTCAGTGATGAGTGTCTTTCTGAAACTTTGTTTATGGTATATATTTGTACTGACGGCTTTCATGATGTATTCATGTATTGATTATGATTCTGGTGACTATGTACTGTTAGTAGTTCTGATGATATATTTATGTACTGATGGTGGTTCTGGTGATACATTTATCTACTGATGGTGTTTCTGATACTGTATTCAGGTACTGATGGTGGTTCTGGGGATGGCTTCATATACTGATGGCAATTCTATTGACCTATTTATTTATCAATGTTGATTCTGGTGCCGTGTGTATGAACGATTGATGAGTTTGGTGTTCCATTTATGTGCTGATGAGGATTTTGGTTTAGAATTCATGTAAAAAATGATGATTCTGGGGATTAATACAGTACCAGAACCAGCATCACTACATGAACATATCACCAGAGCCATCAATAATACCTGAATACAGCACCAGAATAGCCATCACTGCATGAATGTCACCAAAACATCTATCCATACAGGAATATGGCACCAACCAGAACCACCATCAGTTCTGTTGCATGCTGTATTTGTCACATAACGGACATAATAACCATCACATACATCCCTCTATCTACAATGGGGTCTATTTAGTTCCATTTGAGCATTCACCAAATGCTGAACATCTTAACTGAATCCAAACAGCCCCCATTATAGTAAAGCTATATTTATATTCTTAATTTAAAAGATAGGATGTCGGAGATGAATATCTCTATTTGTATTGTGTAAATGGTCCACAAACAATAAGTGATTTTATATCTAACTTTGACAATGTAGTCCCTTTGGTACACCATGTTTTGTTTTAACTTTTGCTGGTATTGTTTGGTGAAAAAGGTAACAAGTCTGGTGGAAGTAGTTATCAAAGCTTGTTACCTGACCCATTGGAGGTAGGGGGTGAGTTAAATAGTAATGTGGAATAAAGGCTTGTGCATGATTTTCTCATTTTATTTGGACTTAAAATGAGATGACTCTTTTAGTGTTCTGTATTGCATAATGGGTTTAGAAAAGGGGAATCAGAGCATTCATCATTGCATATTCAGTCCTGTTTTTAAACTCTGGTTCCGGCCTTACACTGTGAAATGTCACAGCTAAATTATAATTATGATGTGATGAAATGCAGAATATAGTAAAGTAGTCTTTGGTATATTTCCTTCTGCAGTTCCATAGTGCATTGAAAAAAAGACTTTCAGGTTATGGGATATGGATATATAACACAAAAAAAAGAAATGGAAGCATTTCAAATGATGTAGGTGAACAAATGGCAGAGTCAAAATGACAGAGAGGGTTTTCTACATTCTTGAGCATATGCGTTGATTGTGAAGCGGATCATCAATGATTCATGATGCTTGAAAGGTACAAGCACATATCAATTGAAGCACACTAGTTACCTTAGTCTGATTAATATTTTAATAATAGATAGAGATGATGGAATCCAGGGGTGGACACTAACAACTAGGGGCCCCTGTGCAAATAATGTGTCTGGGTCCCTCTGCTTTTATGAAGACCAGGGGCATAACGACCGCAGGCGCAGTGGTCGCCACTGTGACCGGGCCTGGCAGATTTTGGACCCATGCCTGCCCTTCAAAGAAATAGCTGGCTCCTATCAGTGAGAGAGGAGCTGCGCTGTTCCTTTACTGTCAATCAGTAGCGCAGCTAAGGGGGCCTGTGCTCAGAGGGAGCCCACCTGGAGCTGCATACTGTTAACTATATCGGGGCGTGCAGCGTGCAGATATAGCTAATCTCTGCGGTTGTGCCAGGAAATATGATTTCCCTGCCCTGCCGCTTATGAACGCACATGACATCAGAGTTCCAGCAAGGTGACGTCATCGCAAAGTGATGGGACTTTGATGTCTTCTGCGCGTGATGACAGTGCTATGATCTGCCGGCGCTGAGGCCACCAGAACCCTGGAATAGGTGAGTATGGTTGGGTATTTTTTTCAATGCAGTATGGAGGACATTATATATATACTAGAAGGTGGCCCGATTCTAATGCATTGGGTATTCTAGAATTTATTGTGTAGTTAATGTATGATTTTTGTTATATATATAGATGTTGTTGTGTGTAGTTACCAAGTGTTTGTGTAGGGCGCTGTAAATGTTTTGGGTGTTGTTTGGGTGTGGGGGTGTGTAAAAGCGGTGTTGTTTGTGTGTTGTGTTGTGTGTTGCATTGTTTGTGGAGCGCTGTGTGTCTGCAGCGTTGTGCGTGTGGTGCTGTGTGTGTTGCACGGTTTGTGTGTGCGTGTGTGTGGGGTGCATGTGTGTGTTTTTTGGGGTGAGGTATGTTTTGTTCAGTGTGTGTGTGTGTTGCGCGGTGTGTGTGTATATTTGTCTGTGTGTGCCACGGTGTTTGTGTGTGCGTGGTGTTTTATGTGTTGGGTGTTGTGTGTGTGCGGCGTTGTCTGTGTATGTGGGTGTCTGTGTAGGGCGGTGTTTGTGGTTCCCAGTATGTGTGATGTGTTGTGCGGTATGTGTGTGGCGGTGTGTGTGTTTTGGGGGGAGGTGTTCACCCCCATTGTGCTCCATCCTCCATTCTGCGCACCCTTCATCGTTGGTTAGTTGATGTATGATTTTTATTATATATATAGATGTTGTTGTGTGTAGTTGCCAAGTGTTTGTGTACGGCGCTGTAAATGTTCTGGGTGTTGTCTGGGTGTGGGGGTGTGTGAGAGCGGTGTTGTTTGTGTGTTGCATTGTGTGTGTTGCGCTGTTTGTGGAGCGCTGTGTGTCTGCAGCGTTGTGTGTGTGTGTGTGGTGCTGTGTGTTGCACGGTTTGTGTGTGTGTGTGTGTGTGTGGGGTGTGTGTGTGTGTTTTGGGTGGAGGTATGTTTTGTGCAGTGTGTGTGTTGCACGGTGTGTGCGTATATTTGTGTGTGTCGCAGTGTTTGTGTATTGCGTGTTGTGTGTGCGGCGTTGTCTGTGTGTGTGGGTGTCTGTGTAGGGCAGTGATTGTGGTTCCCAGTGTGTGTGTGGTGTGTTGTGCGTGTGTGGCAGTGTGTGTGTGTTTTGGGGGAGGTGTGCACCCCCATCGTGCCCCATCCCCCATGCTGTGCACCCCACATCGTGCTCCATCCCCCATGCTGCGCACCCCCCATTTTGCTTCATCCCCCCATGCTGCGCACCCCCCATTGTGCTTCATCCCCCCATGCTGCACACCCCCCATTGTGCTTCATCCCCCCAAGCTGCGCACCCCTCAGAGGGGAGTACAATAGGAGGACAATAATAGGAGGAGTAGTCCTGGGGAGAGAGGAGTATAATAGGTGGAGTAGTCCTGGGGGGGAGGTGTATAGGTGCCCAATGTGTGCGGGAGGCGTGGCCGAGCGGGCAATGTGTGCGGGAGGCGTCGCCGAGCGGGCAATGTGTGCGGGAGGCGTCGCCGAGCGGGCAATGTTTGCGGGGGGCGTGGCCGAGTGGGCAATGTGTGCGGCGCGCGTGGTCGAGCGGGCAATGTGTGCGGGGGTCGTGGCTGAGCCAACCGGCCAATGCGACGGTTGTCACTGTAATGACGTCATTTTGGAGCAAGACAGACAGACAGAATAAGCCAATTATATATATACTAGAAAGTGGCCCGATTCTAATATCGGGTATTCTAGAATTTCCGTATTGTTTAGTTAATGTATGATTTTTGTTGTATATATAGATGTTGTTGTGTGTAGTTGCCAAGTGTTTGTGTAGGGCACTGTAAATGTTCTGGGTGTGGGGGTGTGTGAGAGCAGTGTTGTTTGTGTGTTGCGTGTGTTGCGTTGTTTGTGGAGCGCTGTGTGTCTGCAGCGTTGTGTGTGTGTGGTGCTGTGTGTGTTGCACGGTTTGTGTGGGTGTGTGTGTGTGGGGTGCATGTGTGTGTTTTGGGTGGAGGTATGTTTTGTGCAGTGTGTGTGTTGTGCGGTGTGTGCGTATATTTGTGTGTGCCGCGGTGTTTATGTGTTGGGTGTTGTGTGTGTGGCGTTGTCTGTGTGTGTGGGTGTCTGTGTAGGGCAGTGTTTGTGGTTCCCAGTGTGTGAGTGGTGTGTTGTGCGGTGCGTGTGTGGCAGTGTGTGTGTGTTTTGGGGGAGGTGTGCACCCCCATCGTGCTCCATCCCCCATGCTGCGCACCCCCCATCGTGCTCCATCCCCCATGCTGCGCACCCCCATTGTGCTCCATCCCCCCTGCTGCGCACTCCCATCGTGCTCCATCCTCCATGCTGCACACCCCATCATGCTCCATCCCCCATGCTGCACACCCCTATCATGCTTCATCCCCCGATGCTGCGCACCCCTATCGTGCTTCATCGCCCCATGCTGCGCACCCCCCATTGTGCTGCATCCCCCCATGCTGCGCACCCCCTATTGTGCTTCCTCCACCCATGCTGCGCACCCCTCATGGTGCTTCATCCCCCCAAGCTGTGCACCCCTCAGAGAGGAGTATAATAGGAGGACAATAATAGAAGGAGTAGTCCTGGGGAGAGAGGAGTATAATAGGAGGAGTAGTCCTGGGGGGAGAGGAGTATAATAGAAGGAGTAGTCCTAGGGGGAGAGGAGGATAATAAGGGGAGTAGTCCTGGGAGGAGAGGAGGAGAATAGGAGGAGTAGTCCTGGGGTGAGAGGAGTCTAATAGGAGGAGTAGTCCTGGGGGGAGAGGAGTCTAATAGGAGGAGTAGTCCTGGGGGGAGAGGAGTCTAATAGGAGAAGTAGTCCTGGGAGGAGAGAAGTCTAATAGGAGGAGTTGTTCTGGGGGGGAGGAGTCTAATAGGTGGAGTAGTCCTGGGGGGAGGTGTATAATAGGTGGAGGAGTCCTGGGGGGAGGTGTCTAATAGGTGGAGTAGTCCTGGGGGGAGGTGTCTAATAGGTGGAGTAGTTCTGGGGGGAGGTGTATAGGTGTCCAATGTGTGCGGGGGGAGGTGTATAGGAGCCCAACATGTGCGGGGGCGGGGCTGAGCGGCCAATGTGTGCGGGAGCGGGGCCGAGTGGGCAACGTGTGCAGGGCGGGGCCGAGCGGGCAACGTGTGCGGGGGCGGGGCCAGGCCAAGCCTAGTGGCCAATGCGATGGTCACTGTAATGACGTCATTTTGGAGCAAGATAGACAGACAGACAGACCCAGATAGTGGGTCCATTGATATGTGACGGACGGTACGTATCTCCCAGAATGCGTATAGAAACATATTAGAGCCCTACATAGTGATCAGTCCAGTAACCTCCAGGCCGGGTTATGCAGGTGGCTCATGGCCACATTTCTCGTTTAAAAGCTCATTGCAAAGACCTGGGTGGGGCAGAGCTGCTTTTGTAAGCTGCAGAGCAAGAAGCTGAGAGGAGTTCAGACCCGTGTGGTGTGATAACACAGGTCTGTGGGGCTCCCTGAAAAGCAGTACGGGGTACAGTAAGACCGACTTCTACGGCAGCGGGTACCTGTGTGACGTGGTAACCTATGGACTGTATAGCCTGGATGTATCCTGAAAGACGTATATTCCTGTGCGGCAGCGGTAAATAAACTGATGTTAATTGGACTTTTTGGGTCACTGCCTCTTTGTCGTCCTGGGGGGCCCCCACCCCGCTATATTATGGTGGAGAATGCGGGCATTGAGACTTGAGGCATACCCCACCGCTGCATGTCGATAATCAAGCCTGCTACGCTACTGTATAAACTCGCTGACAACATGGAGGAGCTTCTGCGGCAGCTGGTAGTCATTCAGCAGAAACAACAGGAGCAACTGGGTCTGTTCCAGCGGCAACACCAGGAATTCCAGCGGCAGCACCAGGAATCACAGCAGCAGCACCAGGAATTCCAGCGGCAGCATCAGGAAACCCAGCGACAACAACAGGAGGCGAACACATTGCTACAGCAGCACATTGCGGCTCTGCGTGAGACAGCGCCAGCAACTGCCTCCGACCAACGGGTACCCCGGGACAGGGTTCGCTCTGCCCTACGGAAGCTAAACCCAGAGGATGACGTGGAGGTCTTCCTTACGGTATTTGAGCGCACAGCAGAGCGGGAAAAACTGCCGGCGGATCTGTGGGCGGAAGTGGTGGCTCCGTTCCTGATTGGGGATGCCCAGAAAGCCTGCTTTGACCTCAGCCGGGAGGATGCCTTGGACTACGAGAAACTGAAAGGTGAGATCCTTGCCCGTCTGGGGGTCAATACCTACGTGCGGGCTCAGCGGGTATTTGCCTGGACCTATGTGGAGACCTGTCCGGCCAGGTCTCAGGCATATGACCTACTTCAATTGGTAAAAAAGTGGCTGCAGCCGAAGATGTTGTCTCCAGCCCAGATGGTGGAACGGGTGGTGGTCGACTGGTTGGTGCGGACTCTGCCGGTCGCTATACAACGCTGGGTGGGACAAGGGGACCCGGGTAACCTGGACCAGGTGGTGAGTCTAATTGAGCGTTATACCGCCACCCAGGACTTTATACGAGACTCTGCCCCAGGGCGTCAGGCCCGGCGGCCACAGGACCTGGGCCGAGAGACATGTACGGCGCAGGTGAACCCCAAAAACCAAACCCATACTGAGGGGGTAACCCGCACTGAGAGTGGCAAAAGACTAGTCCCCCCAAGAATGGTAACAAAAACTGGTGGGGCCACCGCTATGAAGTGCTGGAGATGTCAAGGGCCCGGCCATATCGCAGCTTATTGCCCTTTGATTACGGAGGCCATGGATTGTGGGTACACACGCTGAATGTCTATGTATGCTAATACGGTGTGTGCTGCACACCCTTTTCTTGAACCTCCTCTCTGTCCTGTGTATATAAATGGACATCGGGCAGAGGCCCTGTTGGACTCGGGCAGTATAGTGACCCTCGTACATGGGTCGCTGGTATCGGGGGTGGAGTCCACGAAGAGGGAGGTTGGGATTGTATGTATACATGGAGAGCTCCGCAAATATCCAACAGCAGAGGTAGGCCTCTGCACTCCGTGTGGAGATGTGAAACATGTAGTAGGAGTGGTGCCAACTCTACCATACGGGGTAGTGCTGGGCAGGGATTTTCCGTTGTTCTGGTGCCTGTGGGAGAGAAATGGCACATCTTCCCAAGCAAGAATGGGTTCGGGTCCAGAGCCCGACGATCCCGAGGCGGGAATACCGGCTGTAGGGATCACCGACCTTTGGACAGGGGGAGAACCTGATTGGGGTCCCCTAGAAGTATTGGCGGGAGACAGCGAAGAGACCGTAGCGATCCCGGAGCTGGACATGTCCCGGGAGGCCTTCGGGACGGCACAGCTGAGGAATCCTACCCTCTCCCACGCGTGGGGTAACGTAAAAGAGGTGAATGGGGTGGCCCAACAACTAGGGGCAGAAGCTGTCTTTCCCCGCATGGCGGTTTATAATGATTTACTCTACCGAATAGACAAAATCAGGGAAGAGATAGTAGAACAATTGGTAGTGCCCCAATCCCACCGTCGGGTAGTGCTTAACATGGCTCACACACACCCCCTGGGGGGGCACTTAGGGGTTACCAAGACACAAGAGCGTATTTTACAGAGGTTCTTTTGGCCGGGAGTGTACGCAGAGGTACGGAAGTTCTGTGAAACCTGCCCGGACTGCCAGTTGACTTCGCCCATTGCAAGTTTCCGGAGTCCATTGGTGCCTCTCCCTATTATAGAGGAACCTATCGAACGCATTGCAATGGATCTGGTAGGACCCCTGGTAAAATCCGCGCGCAGTCACCAACACATATTGGTGGTTGTGGATTATGCCACACGCTATCCCGAGGCCATTCCGCTGCGCCATACCTCCGCGAAGCTTATTGCACGGGAGTTATTTGCCATGTTTTGTCGTCTTGGGCTACCGAAGGAGATCCTTACTGACCAGGGGACTCCGTTTATGTCCAAGGTGACAAAAGAATTATGTAAACTGTTGAAAATAAAGCACCTGCGCACATCGGTGTACCATCCACAAACCGATGGGCTGGTAGAGCGGTGTAACAAAACCCTTAAGTCCATGCTTAAAAAGGTGGTTGCCAAGGACGGGAGGGACTGGGACATGCTGTTGCCCTATCTTATATTTGCGCTCCGAGAAGTACCGCAGGCGTCCACGGGGTTTTCACCATTCGAGTTGCTCTATGGCAGACACCCTAGGGGCTTGCTGGACGTAGCCAAGGAAACATGGGAACAGGAGCCCACCCCCTATATAAAAGTGTGATTGAACATGTGGCCCTAATGCAGGACCGCATTGCAGCGGTTTTGCCTATCGTAAAAGAACATTTGACAAGGGCACAAGGGGCACAAAGGCGCACTTATAACACACGAGCCACCCTCAGATCTTTTAATGTAGGGGATCGGGTCTTGGTTTTGGTGCCCACTGCCGAGAGTAAACTGCTGGCCAAATGGCAGGGGCCGTATGAGGTTCGGGAAAAGGTGGGGGAGGTGAACTACCGAATATATCAGCCGGGGAGGAGGAAGCCGGAAAAAGTGTATCATGTTAACTTGCTTAAAGCCTGGAAAGACCGCGACTGTATGGTGATGGGAGTAACACCGGTGGGGGCATGTGAGGATCCTGTAGTGCCGCTCATCCTGGGACCCGAAGAGGGGGTACACCTAGGCGACACCCTCACTAAACCGCAGCGTCGTGAAGTTCGGAAGTTAGTACAGCAGAACTCGGATGTGTTTTCCGAGTTACCCGGCCGTACTTCGGTTATCCAACATGACATTGTCACCGAGCCTCGGGTAAAGGTGCGTATGAAACCGTACCGGGTGCCCGAGGCCCGGAGACAAGCCATTGCAGCAGAGGTGAAACAGATGCTTACTCTAGGGGTGATTGAGAAGTCAAAGAGTGACTGGACTAGTCCCATTGTGCTGATTCCAAAACCCGACGGGTCGCTACGTTTCTGCAATGATTTCAGGAGATTGAATGAGGTTTCCAAGTTCGACCTTTACCCTATGCCCCGGGTGGACGAACTTATTGAACGGTTGGGAAAGGCTCAATATTTCACGACGCTTGACCTTACCAAAGACTATTAGCAGGTGCCACTGACAGAATCAGCCAAGGAAAAGACGGCCTTTATTACACCAGAGGGGCTCTATCACTATGTTGTCTTGCCTTTCGGTTTACATGGAGCCCCCGCTACTTTCCAAAGACTGATGGACATAGTGTTGGAGCCCCATCAGAAGTACGCATCCGCCTATCTAGATGACATCATCATCTTCAGTACCGATTGGCAGACCCACTTGTCCCAGGTCCAGGCCGTCGTTAACTCCCTGCGGGCGGCAGGATTGACCGCAAACCCAAAAAAATGTGCAATCGGTCTGGAGGAAGCCCGCTATTTGGGGTACGTGATTGGCCGCGGGGTGATCAAACCTCAAGTAAATAAAATAGAGGCCATCCAAAAGTGGCCCAGACCAGTGTCCACTAAACAGGTGAGGGCGTTCCTCGGCATTGTTGGGTATTACCGGCGGTTTATACCGGACTTTGCCGGGAGAACAGCGGCGTTGACTGATCTGTTGAAGGGTAAGAAGGCGGCTATGGTACGCTGGACCCCTCAGGCTGAGGAAGCGTTTCGGTCCATGAAGACTGCCTTGTGTGGTCAACCGGTCCTCATTAGCCCCGATTTCGGTAACACCTTCCTGGTGCAAACAGATGCCTCCGAGGTGGGTCTGGGGGCCGTACTCTCGCAAGAGGTGAACGGAACTGAGCATCCGGTTACCTATCTGAGCCGGAAGCTTACCCCGGCAGAAAAGAATTATAGCGTAGTGGAGAAGGAGTGCTTGGCTATTAAATGGGCCTTGGAGTCCCTGCGCTATTATTTGCTCGGGCGACAGTTTCGGTTGGTAACGGACCACGCGCCCCTCGTTTGGATGAGAAATGCGAAGGAACGGAATGCACGGGTCACCCGCTGGTTCCTGTCCCTTCAGAATTTCAGTTTTACGGTAGAACATCGGGCCGGTTCGTCCCAGGGCAATGCCGATGCCCTGTCTCGGGCGGCCTGTTTGGGAGCGTCCGTTCATCCCCTCGGGTTTGAACGGAGGGGGGGTATGTGAGATAGTGGGTCCATTGATATGTGACGGACGGTACGTATCTCCCAGAATGCGTATAGAAACATATTAGAGCCCTACATAGTGGTCAGTCCAGTAACCTCCAGGCCGGGTTATGCAGGTGGCTCATGGCCACAGTTCTCGTTTAAAAGCTCATTGCAAAGGCCTGGGTGGGGCAGAGCTGCTTTTGTAAACTGCAGAGCAAGAAGCTGAGAGAAGTTCAGACCCGTGTGGTGTGATAACACAGGTCTGTGGGGCTCCCTGAAAAGCAGTACGGGGTACAGTAAGACCGACTTCTACGGCAGCGGGTACCTGTGTGACGTGGTAACCTATGGACTGTATAACCTGGATGTATCCTGAAAGACGTATATTCCTGTGCGGCAGCGGTAAATAAACTGATGTTAATTGGACTTTTTGGGTCACTGCCTCTTTGTCGTCCTGGGGGACCCCCACCCCGCTACAATATATAAAGCATTGTGGGGGCCAGGCTGGGGGATATACAAAGTATTCTGACCCCTTTCAATTTTTCACTCTTTGTTTCATTGCAGCCATTTGGTAAATTTAAAAAAGTTCACATTTTTTCCGTAGTAATGTACACTCTGCACCCCATCTTGACAGTAAAAAAACTGAAATAAACAAAGTTTTGCAAATATATTAAATAAGGAAAACTGAAATATCACATGGTCATAAGTATTCAGACCCTTTGCCCAGTATTGAGTAGATTATTCAAGGTTTGAGAAAGGAAACGGGTAGTAGTGCCGCACTATTCACCATTCCAGAATTTATGATTGATTAATGTCTTTTTATTTTCATGCACAGGTCAACACGTTTCAGGAGTACTCAGCTCCCTTCATCAGGACATCAGACAAAAGAACATCGGAGATTTGATGTTCTTTTGCCTGATGTTCTGATGAAGGGAGCTGAGTACTCCTGAAACGCGTTGACCTGTGCATGAAAATGAAAAGACATTAATCAATCATAAAGTCTTGAATGGTGAATAGCGTGGCACTATAACCCGTTTCCTTTCTCAAACCTTGAATCATTACACCTGGGGCTGCAGCTTTTCCACCGTTGGCTACATACGAGTATAGGGGTTGTGACTGGCACAACCCCTATAGGTGAGATTTTTACCTTTATTACCTTACGTTTTTGTTGGATAAGACCCTATTGCGCTTCTCTTCCACAGTCCATACGGTTACAGTATTGCATAGAACCACCCTTTTGAGCAAGTACAGCCATGAGTCTTCTTGGGAATGATGCAACAAGTTTTTCACACCTGGATTTGGGGATCATCTGCCATTCTTCCTTGCAGATCCTCTCCAGTTCCATCAGGTTGGATGGTGAATGTTGGTGGACAGCCATTTTCAGGTCACTCCAGAGATGCTCAATTGGCTTTAGGTCAGGGCTCTGGCTGGGCCAGTCAAGAATGGTCACAGAGTTGTTCTGAAGCCACTCCTTTGTTATTTTAGCTATGTGCTTAGGGTCATTGTCTTGTTGGAAGGTGAACCTTTGGCCAAGTCTGAGGTCCAGAGCACTCTGGAAGACGTTTTCTTCCAGGATATCTCTGTACTTGGCTGCATTCATCTTTCTTTCAATTGCAACCAGTCGACCTGTCCCTGCAGCTAAAAAACACCCCGTTGGGATTGTATTGGGCAGATGATGAGCAGTGCCTGGTTTTCTCCACACATACCACTTAGAATTATCACCAAAAATGTATATCTTCATCTCATCAGACAAGAAAATCTCATTTCTCATAGTCTGTGAGTCCTTCATGTGTTTTTTTGCAAACTCTATGCGGGCTTTCATATGTCTTGCACTGAAGAGAGCCTTCCGTTTGGGCCATTCTGCCATAAAGGCCCGACTGGTGGAGGGCTGCAGGGATAGTTGACTTTGTGGAACTTTCTCCCATCTCCCTACTGCATTTCTGGAGCTCAGCCACAGCGATCTTGGGGTTCTTCTTCACCTCTCTCACCAAGTCTCTTCTCCCACGATTGCTCAGTGTGACTGGACAGCCAGGTCTAGGGAAAGTTCTGCTGGTCCCAAACTTCTTTCATTTAAGGATTATGGAGACCACTGTGCTCTTAGGAACCTTGAGTACTGCAGAAATTCTTTTGTAGCCTTGGCCAAATCTGTGCCTTGCTGTAATCCTGTCTCTGAGCTACTTGGGCAGTTCCTTTGACCTCATGATTCTCATTTGGTCTGACATGCACTATGAGCTGTGAGGTCTTATATAGACAGGTGTGTGCCTTTCCAAATCAAGTCCTATCAGTTTAGTTAAACACAGCTTGTCTCCAATGAAGGAGTAGAACAATCTCTAAAGCTGGGTTTACACACTGCAACATCGCAAAGGACATCGCTGTAACGTCACCGGTTTTGTGACGCAATAGCGATGTCGTTTGCGATGTTGCAGTGTGTGAAACACATCAGCGACCTGGCTCCTGCTGTGAAGTTGCTGATCGCTACAAATCGTTCAGGACCATTCCTAGGTCCTTTGTTTCCCGCTGTGCAGCATGCATAGCTACAAAGTTTCAGTGTGTGAAAGACTTTGCAGCGACTTTGTTAGCAACTTCCCTTTCAAAAAGCTGCTTATCAACGTCCCCAACAACCAGGTAGGTCGCTCTGCAGGTCCGGATCGCTGTTGCGTTGTTGGCTAGGTTTGCCTGTTTGACAGCTCACCAGCGACTCAACAGAGACTTAGGGAGGTCGCTGTTACGTCACAAAACCGGTGACGTTACAGCGATGTCCTTTGCGATGTTGCAGTGTGTAAAGCCACCTTAAGAGGATCTCAAGGAAATGGACACCATGTGACTTAAATATGAGTGTCTGAGCAAAGGGTCTGAATACTTATGACCATGTGATATTTCAGTTTTTCTTGTTTAATACATTTGCAAAAATTTCTACATTTCTGTTTTTTTTCCTCTCAAGATGGGGGCAGAGTGTACATTAATGAGAAAAAAATGCTCTTTTTTAAATTTACCAAACGGCTGCAATGAAACAGAGTGAAAACTTTAAAGGGATCTGAATACTTTCCGTACCCACTGTATATATATATATATATATATATATATATACACACACAGGGTGGCCCATTTATATGGATACGCCTAAATAAAATGGGAAAGGTTAGTGATATCAGCTTCCTGTTTGTCGCTAATTAATATATGGGAGGGGGGAAACTTTTCAAGATGGGTCGGCCATTTTGGACCCAACTTTATTTTTTTCCAATGGGAAGAGGGTCATGTAACACATCAAACTTATTCAGAATTTCACAAAAAAAAACCAACGGTGTTCTTGGTTTTAATGTAACCTTTTTTGTTCATTAGTTATTTACAATTTTATGATTACTTATAAAATGTGTTCAAAGTGCTGCCCATTTTGTTGGATTGTCAATGCAACCCTCTTCTCCCACTGTTGACACACTGATAGCAACACCACAAGAAGAAGTACTAGCACAGGCTTCCAGTATCCATTGTTTCAGATGCTGCACATCTTGTATTTTTACAGCGTAGACAATTGCCTTCAGATGACCCCAAAGATAAAAGTCTAAGGGGGTCAGATCGGGAGACCTTGGTGGCCATTCAACTGGACCACGATGGCCAATCCACTTTCCAAGACACTGTTTATGTAGGAAGGTTTGGACATGACACCCATAATGTGATGGTGCACCCATCATACTGTGTAGAGGGGAGGTGTAGAGGTATCATACTGTGTGTAGGGGAGCTATGGGAACATCATGCTGTGTATAGGGAAGTTGTACATGGGGACACTTGGGAGACATTAGTTAATGTTAAGAAGGCGCTTAAGAACCATTACTATTATAGAGGCTCTCAGGGTATTGTGACCATCAGAGGAGCTCATAGCGCATTATTATTACTTTATAGGAGCAAAATGTGGAAACTTTTCTAGGTCACTTGCATAGTGCATTAATATTTTCTACCATAAATATTTACCAACTAGAAGGCACAAAAGAGGCATTTTACCATGTAAAGGGCATAGTGGTGGCATTACTATATGTGACAGTAAGAGGAGCATCGTTTTTCTACCACACAGCAGGTACAGTAATAGGGATAGATAAGGCAGCAGAGGCGCATTATTGGGGTGTCAGCAGGATGAGGAGTTTTTGCAGGTTGGGAATAGATGGGATAGCATTGGAAATGTGGGAAGTCAAATTTGTCTTTTTTGTCATCTCTGCAGACAAATTGTCAAGTTATGATGTCAGTCTAGGCCAGATGGAAAAGATGGAAAAAGTGAACGGTTCCATTCGCAAGACCATCTATAACTGTACTTGTATGTGCTGAGGACTGGATACCTGGATATCAGGATGGGGGACATACTGTATGTACCAGGATTGAAGACATTACTGCATAATGAAGGGTGGGGGGGGCAATTCATATGTCTTTATATACTGTAAGTATATGATTTAGAACTCTACAGGTGACCCATACATCTCACCAAAGTCTGGAGGGGGGCCCAGGTCCAAATTTCACACCGGGGCCCATCGCACTCTAGTTACGCCACTGACCAATCTACAGATTATACAGTATATCACAAAACTAAGCACATGCCTCCTATTTTTGTAAATATTTTGTTCTATCTTTTCAAGGAACAACACTGAAGATATTAAACTTTGATATAATGTAAAGTAGTCAGTGTACAGCTTGTATAAAAGTGTAATTTTTTGTGCCCTTTAAATAACTTAACCCACAGCCATTACTGTCTAAACCACTTTCAACAAAGTGACTACAACCCTAAGTGAAAATAGCCAAATTGTGCCTAAAATGTCAATATTTTGTATGACTGGAATTATTTTCATGCACTGCCTTTACTCTCTTCAACATGGTGTTCACTAGAGCTTCATAGGGTCTCTGGGATTTTCTTGCACTCCTCCATGATCACATCACAGAGCTGGTGGATGTTAGAGATCTTGCACACCTCCACCTACCATTTGAGGATGCCCCATAGATGCTAAATAGGATTTAGGTCTGGAGACATGTGTGGCTAGTCCAGAACTTTTGCCTTTCTTTAGCAAGGCAGTGGTCGTCTTGCAGGTGTGTTTGAGGTGGTTATGATGTTTGAATACTGCCCTGCGGCCCTGTTTCTGAAGGCAGGGGATCATGCTCTACTTTAGTATGTCACAGTTCATGCTGGAATTCATGGTTCTCTCAATGAATTGTAACTCCACACAGCCAGCAGCACTCATATAACCCTAAACCATGACACTGCTACCACCATGCTTGACTGTAGGTAAGACACACTTATCTTTGTACTCCTTACCTCGTTGCCACCACACATGCACACATCCAGCTTCTGCTTGAAGATTTCCATTGATGAAGAGCACACCATCTCCCATGGTAGCCTGTTCCACTCTCTGACTGCCCTCAGTGTCAGAAAGTTTTTCCTAATGTCTAATCTGAATCTCCTTCCTTTTAGTTTCATCCCATTGCTTCTAATACTTCCTTGTGCTAATGAGAATAGGATGGTTCCCTCTGCACTGTGACTGCCTTTCAGATATTTATAGACCGCTATTAAGTCTTCTCTCAGTCTTCTCTTTTGCAAACTATACATTCCTAGTTCTTTTAGCCGTTCTTAATATGACATGGTTTGCAGATCTTCTACCATCTTGGTTGTTCTTCTCTGGACTTGCTCCAATATATTAATGTCTTTCTTGAATTAGGGCGCCCAGAACTGTACACAGTATTCCAAGTGGGGTCTGACCAGGGCAGAGTATAGGGGAATAAGGATCCCTCTTCATTTTCAATGCTTGTCTTGATACAATACAGAATTTTATTGGCCTTTTTAGCTGCAGCACCACATTGTTGGCTCATGTTGAATCTGGGATTTACTATTATGCCCAAGTCCTTTTCCCCTATGCTATCCTTTAGTTCTACTCCTGCCATACTATATATGCTTTTTAAATAACCTGACCACCATACTGTCCTGCCTTATATACAATGACCACCACACTATCCCCCCTTATATACCATGACCACTACACCATCCCACCTTATATACCACATCCATTACACTTTCCACCCTTATATACCACAAGCACCACACCATCCCTCCTTAAATACCAAGATCACCACACCGTGACAATCTAAGAAGTATGGTCATTACAGTCCCTATACAGTATGGTCACCACAGCCAACAATATAAAGTCCACAATACAGTATGTTGTTCCCCAAGCCCTGGTATAATATCCATCACAGCCCCCCATATAATATAATATGATAACACCATAGCCTAGGTATAATGTCTCTAACAGCCTCATAATATATGATATGTCCATGACCCCCCATTAGTGGCCAAATAATGAAAAAAATAGAAAAAATTATACTTAAGTGATTTAGGTTCTCTGACCACTGCAGCCACTGTCTCCTCTTCTATCTGGTATAACACTGGGTAGTGGATGGAGCAATGAAGGTACAGTATTTCATCCCATCGCCTGCCGTCCCCTGCCTAGTTCTCCAAAAGGGCACAGGTCAGAAGTAACCTGCATTCAGTTGGAGTTACCAGCGCAGCAGGGAACTAACTAGAGCTCCTCTGCTCCTGTCCTGGTGCTCACATCAATTGTATTTTCATCTTAAAGACGTGAATACAATTGAGTGCAAGGATGGAATGTTGGCCAGGGTGCAGGCGGTGAGCGGTGCTAGTGATTCACTAACACTGATCAGCTGTAGGCCTCCACCCAAGCTGTCAGTGTGCTGAATGCCTGTGGCCGTAGGCAAAGCTGTCAGGTTTTTTTTTCTTCAAACTGTATACCCCGTCACAGAAAACCAAGATATAGCACCATAGGTGGGTACATACCCTGCCTACCCCACGTCTTGAACCTGGCCTTCTATGTTCGGTACTAGCCATGGAGAAACCAAGTTGGCACATACTCTAGATCCCTGTCAAGGGATGAACAAAAGAGTGTACAGACAGAACAGCATGCGATAGCAGCTGCTGCTTTCTGTAAAGTAACACATGTTTAAAAACTGGCGATTAAGTGTTCTACCTCACAGAAAGTCAGCAACAATCCCGTGCTGTAGTATCTGTATACTTTTTTATTTCTTCCCCTGGCCAGGACCTGTTGTATGTTCAGACCATATTCCTGCATGGTCAAATATAGTCACTACACAGTACATAGCAGGGACACATTTCCACCATATATGTGGCATTGGCGTACTCAGGAGAAATTACATAACATATTACATGACACATTTTCTTTTGTTAATCCTGTGAAAATGCAAAATTTAGGCCTAAAACAACATTTTGGTGGGGAAAAATATGATTTTTTTATTTTTTCGGCCCAACGTTATAACATTGTTTGAAGCACCTGGGGATTTAAGGTGTTCATCACACAGCTAGATAAATTCCTTTGAGGAGTGCAGTTTACAAAATGGGGTGATTTGTGGGGGTTTCCACTGTTTAAGCATATCAGGGGCTCTCCAAATGCGACATGGTGCACTATTGCAACCAATTTTGTGTTTCAAAAATCAAATGGTGCTCCTGACCTTACAAGCCCTGCCATACACCCAAATAGTAGTTTTCCCACTACATATGGGGTATCGGTGCACTCAGGACAAATTGCAAAACAAACTGTATGGTGCATTTTCTCTTGTTACCCTTTTGAAAATGAAAAATTTGGGGCTAATGTAACACTTTTGTGGGAAAAGGTAACATTTTTAATTTTTCCTTCCACATTGCTTTAGTTCCTGTGCAGCACCTGAGGGGTTAATAAACTTCTTGAATGTGGTTTTGAGCAACTTGAGGGATGCTGTGTCTCCTAGGCCTCTCAATGTCACTTCATTTCAAATGTGATATGGCCCCTAAAAAATGTTTTTTGTAAATTTTGTTGGAAAAATTAGAAATTGTTGATCAACCCATAATAACTTCCTAACAAATTATTTTTCAAAAATTGTGGTGATGTAACGTAAACATGTGGTAAATATTATTTATTAATAATTGTGTGTACTATATAATTAACTGATTTAAGGGCATAAAAATTCAAAGATGGAAAATTGCAATTTTTTTGGATCAAATGTTCAAACTTTTCATAGATAAATGCAAATATTGACCAAACTTTACCACTAATATAAAGTACAATGTGTCACAAAAACTGTCTCAGAATCACTGGAATATCTTGAAACATTCTAAAGTTATTATCACAGAGTGACATTGGTCAGAATTGAAAAAATTGGCCTGGCCAGGAAGGTGAAAAAAGACCTTTGACGTGCTTTTGATGCACTGCTCCAATAGCACAAGCAATCAGATGATTGCAGCTTTAAGTCACCTAAGGGGGACTAGTAAATACAATAAAAAATAAAAAACCAAAAAAAAAACCCAAAAAGAAAAACAAATGAAAAACACAAGTTCAAATACCCGCTATTTTTCCCCATTGAGATTAAAAACATTAAAAATATAATAAAAAATGCATATATTTGGTATTACTGCCTTCAGAAATTGTCCTATCAAAATATAAAATAAATTAATCTGATTCGTAAACAGCGTAATAAAAAAAAAACAAAACAAAAAGCTAGAATTATGTTTTTTTGGCCACCGGAACATTGTAATTATATACAATAAAAGGCTATCAAAACATCACATCTGCTCCAAAAACATATCGGTATAAACGCTAGCTCAGGTAACAAACAAACAAGCTCTTACACAGCCCCATATACTGAAAAATGAAAACGTTGCGAGTCTTGGAAAATGGCCACAAAAGCAAAAAAAGTTTTTATTTACAAACTACAGAATTTTTCCTCACCACTTTAAAAAGAAAAATACAAAAAACAAAAACACAACACAAAAACAATCCCTCATATGGCTATATTGCCAGAAAAATAATAATAATAAAAAAAAAATATGGTTCTTAATTAAAGGGGGTGGAAGAAAACAAAATAAAACCCCAACAAAACAGAAAATGGGAAAGTCATGAAAGGGGGTGACGTAATAAATTTATAACTTTCAGATTTACGACATTACATAAGGTCTTTACCAGATTGAGGATTTTTTTTATGTTTTTTTTTTTACCCATTGTTTTATTTTTAATATGAAATTGTATAAAACAGCCTAAATAAATTACAATCCATTTGTCACTATATACATAATTAGGTGGGAACCATAACTGCCCATATAATCCGTTCAGTCATCGTCTTGTAGCAATCCACTACATTACTAATGTAATGTAACCCTGATTATTTACAAAATATCCACAAAATGATCATATTGACCTCTGATTATGATTTATCCACACTTCTAAGCTTCAGCAATGTAAAGTGCATTGTGCCAAAGCAGAAATAAGTGCCCAGTGTTTTTTGTCACTTCACTGGCATCCACATTCTTCTACCACCATGTCTTCATGAAGTTGAAAAGTGATTTCCAGTTTGTGGAAGTATACCATGCTGAGGGGGCTCATCCTGGTGGGGGCACAGCACACCTCTGGGGCACTTTTACTGTTGTAGAAGTTTACTAAGCTCTGTGAAAGAAACAGATATATAGAGTTACACATATATAGAATGATTGGTGATTGTTTGATAATAGTGTATATTTCTTAAGAATTAGATTTGCACAGTTATGTTTCATTTGTGATTTAAAGGGTTATTCCGGCAATAGGATCATTTTTCACAAACGCTTTACACGCTGCGACATCGCTCAAGCGATCTCGTTGGGGTCACGGAGTTTGTGACGCACATCTGGCCGCATTAGCGATGCCGTTGCGTGTGACACCTTTGAGCGATTTTGCATCGTTGTAAAAATGTGCAAAATCGCTCATCGGTGACATGGGGGTCCATTCTGAAATATCGTTGCTGCAGCAGTAACAAAGTTGTTCCTCGTTCCTGCGGCAGCACACATCGCTACGTGTGACACCGCAGGAACGAGGAACCTCTCCTTACCTGCCTCCCGCCCGCAATGAGGAAGGAAGGAGGTGGGCGGGATGTTCGTCCCGCTCATCTCCACCCCTCCGCTTCTATTTGGCGGCAGTTCAGTGTCGCAGCTGTGACGTCGCTGTGACGCTGAACGAACCGCCCCCTTAGAAAGGAGGCGTTTCGACGGTCACAGCGACGTTGCAGGGCAGGTAAGTAGTGTGACGGGTCTGGGCGATGTTGTGCGTCACGGGCAGCAATATGCCCATGTCGCACAACCGATGGGGGCGGGTACCCATGCTAGCGATATTGGTCACAATATCGCAGCGTGTAAAGCGGCCTTAAAGTATTCTTTTAGCTAATACACAGATTAAACCCAACATAAAGATTCTATAGTCTACCTTTGTGTGTTTTTGTCATCTGCACGTGTCCCTTCTGGGCTTCCAGCTTCACATAGGTGTATAGGATGTCCTAACCTTACCGTGCTAAAACTACTCTGTATAACATTATAAGAACACATTGTGATTTTGGGCACAATCCTTTACATTATTAAATAAGTCTAGGGGTAGGCAGGGTAGGCAGCTGCCTAGGGCGCTACGTCTTGCCTGCCTGAGGGGTGCATTTTTTTTTGGGGGGGAGTGGCATTACTGAATGCCTGCAGCCACCTGGAAGCTTTGAATGGCCACAGGCATTCAGCACACTGGTGGCCATGGTACAGACATAGAGGTGAGCGATGTTAGTCAGTGACACCGCTCACCCTTCTCCCTGCCTGTGCCGTGGTCATGGCTCCCTCCCTGCACTCAGTTATATTCACATCTCTGACCTATTCCTTTACCTGGGGGCTGAGGGTTCCTCAGGAAATGATGGGCACCATCGGCTTCATCTGCCTAGGGCACCAAAATACCTTGTCCTTGCCCTGGTTTAGTGCCTTCTATCTGTCTGTTTTCTGGCCTATCTATCTATGTCTGATGAATTCCATAATCATTCAAGCTTGTATGTTTGACCCATGGTCATACATTTATGTTGGGAGGCCGTAGACATCATTGCCATCTTTGGTAGGCGTTATTTGTATGGATAGTTTTTATATATCCCACATCTCTAAACAATTGGAGTTCCTTTCCATGAAAACAAGCTCAGGTTGTTGCTGTTGAAAGAAAAAAAAATATAGGTGAAAATATGGGGCTCTCAAATGTGAAGTTCAAGGAAATCACTACCTGAAGAGTCAATTGGGATCCAGGATCTGGAAATAAGATGGGGGTCTCCTGCCATATATTTTGCTCTGAGGCCTCCTTCAATCTACATCCAATTACCTAGATCTAAGAGGACCGTTTTCTTAGCCACCGAAATTTAGATATATAAATAAGTTATTTTACTTAACATCCCAAATCGATATCATTCTAATTTTTTATGTCCATTTCAATTATTCTACACATTCTTTTTCCTTGTGGCAATTATAATATTTTTTCTAGCTTTATATCACTCTTTAAATAAGTCTTTTCTATTCTGGTGGGTCCTGTAAACATTCCTAAAGGGTGCCATTAATTTACTTAATTTAAACAAAGAAGCTTGAGATATGCTAATTGTACAGGACTTCCTGCTGATTGTCTTCAGGCCCTTAAGAATGTGAGATTTTCACAGTAAGTGGCCAAGGATGCAGCAAGGCTGAAGTAGGTCAAACTCTACAGATAAGTTCAAAATGAAAGTGACTTTGCTGAAGTGGTTTAGCATATACAAAGTCAGACAAGCTCCAAGGTGATCTACCATTGAAGGGGATGAGAATATTTATTTCACTAAGAATTGGAACTATGAGTGCACCTTGACCTATTCATAATCACTCAACCTAAATACAATCATGTGGGCAGAGGTGGAGCATAAATCAGGCTCAGGATCTGAGCCAGCACTATATACAGTAGATGCCGCTTATTTTTCATAGCCAGCATCTACATCTAATTGCAGCAACTGGAGCTAGCTCAGATCGCTGATGTTTAACCATTTGAATACATATTAGACCATATATAGATGGCTTTCCTTTCTTAACTAATAAAACAATAGATATACAGGAGTATTTAGCCAGGATAAAAATTGGAATATCTTTATTAAAGGGGTATTCCCATCTCCAAGATCTCCCATCTCCAAGATCCTATTCCAGTATGTAGTAGGTGTAAAAAATTAAATAAGATTAGCAGATACCTCCAATTAGAAATGTAGTATAGTTCTCCTGATCAGCTATGTCGCTTACCTCATGTGCAGTACCTTAGATATCCATGATTATGACCATACATATAGTGACAGTTAGTTACTAGTGGTCATAACCATGGATACCTAAGCTACAGCAATGCCCTGCACATGAGGTAAGAGACATAGTCTATCAGGAGAACTATACTACATTTCTAATTGGAGGTGTTACACATATTACATATTGAGATATGATCTTGGAGATGGGAATACCCCTTTAAACATAATATTTAAAAGATTTATTTTTAAATCGATGATGTCAGATAGGGCAATAAAACACATAACCATCTCCTTTACAAGATACGGTAAAAACATGAATGGTAGGATTTCAGCACAATGCTAACAATAGGATAACAACAAAGTTACAAAATTGTTTGGAAAATGTAACTCCTCAGGCAAGAATCAAATCACCCTTAATATATTGTGGCAAAAAAAATCCTACAATGATTAGTGAAATTTTGCTCTCAGAGGAAACAACAAGGATTGAGAAGACAGTGTTCAAAACAAATCTCATTCTAATACATAAAAAAATCTAATTTGGATGCCTTATTGAAAATATATATATATATATATATATATATGATATACAGTATATAATATGAAATTTTATATATATATATTGTGAGGCAGTGACAGGGGTAATATTTGAAGACCGCTATGTGTCCCCCAGAATGTGTCTGGAAACCCTCTGAGTTTGCTATAGCTATTACTGGGAGTATAGCACAAAGGGTAACAGGGAGACAGATCCCTCCTCCCAGTCCAGGTTTTGTAGCAATCCTCATGTCCGGCATTTTCGTTTAAATCATGCAGAGCACAGCAGGGTGTGTCTCAGTTGAGAGCCAGGCTTGGTGAAGCTAACACATGCTGTGTGAGCTGGGCTGGCTCTGTGTGGAGTGAACACAGGCCAAGAGTGTGAGCCTAGGAGAACCTTACACAGATCCCTGCGGTTAACGGGGTCCTAAGGTAACAAGACTTTTTGATGCAAAGAATTTGTCTATATGCACCGGCTGTGATCCGGAAGAGACTTTGACAGTGGGAAATTGGATCTATTTATGCTGCAACAATAAATAGACTGTTGGTGTGAACACGCTGCTGCCTCACTGCCTCACGTTTTTGCCCAAGCAACGCTGCTACCTCACAATATATATATATATATATATATATATATATATATATATATATATATATGTATTTCCAGTACAGACCAAAAGTTTGGACACACTTTCTCAATCAAAGAGTTTTCTTTATTTTCATGACTCTGAAAACTGTTGATTCACATTGAAGGCATCAGAACTATGAAGTAACACATGTGGAATAAAATACTTAACAAAAAAGTGTGAAACAACTGAAAATATGTCTTATATTCTAGGTTCTTCAAAGTAGCCACCTTTTGCTTTGATTACTGCTTTCCACACTCTTAGCATTCTCTTGATGAGCTTCAAGAGGTAGTCACCGTAAATGGTCTTCCAACAGTCTTGAAGGAGTTCCCAGAGATGCTTAGCACTTGTTGGCACTTTTGCCTTCACTCTGCGGTCCAGCTCACCCCAACCATCTCGATTGGGTTCAGGTCTGGTGACTGTGGAGGCCAGGTCATCTGGCGTAGCACCCCATCACTCTCCTTCTTAGTCAAATAGCCCTTACACAGCCTGGAGGTGTGTTTGGGGTCATTGTCCTGTTGAAAAATAAATGATGGTCCAACTAAACGCAAACCGGATGGAATGGCATGCTGCTGCAAGATGCTGTGGTAGCTATGCTGGTTCTGTATGCCTTCAATTTTGAATAAATCCCTAACAGTGTCACCAGCAAAGCACCCCCACACCATCACACCTCCTCCTCCATGCTTCACGGTGGGAACCAGGCATGTAGAGTCCATCCGTTCACCTTTTCTGCGTCGCACAAAGACACGGTGGTTGGATCCAAAGATCTCAAATTTGGACTCATCAGACCAAAGCACAGATTTCCACTGGTCTAATGTCCATTCCTTGTGTTCTTTAGCCCAAACAAGTCTCTTCTGCTTGTTGCCTGTCCTTAGAAGTGGTTTCCTAGCAGCTATTTTACCATGAAGGCCTGCTGCACAAAGTCTCCTCTTAACAGTTGTTGTAGAGATGTGTCTGCTGCTAGAACTCTGTGTGGCATTGACCTGGTCTCTAATCTGAGCTGCTGTTAACCTGCGATTTCTGAGGCTGGTGACTCGGATAATCTTATCCTCGGCAGCAGAGGTGACTCTTGGTCTTCCGTTCCGTCTTCCGTTCCTAGTTTTGATGCCTTCAATGTGAATCAACAATTTTCAGAGTCATGAACATAAAGAAAACTCTTTGAATGAGGTGTGTCCAAACTTTTGGTCTGTACTGTATATATATATATACCTATATGTATATATATATATATATATATATATATATATATATATAACATTTCATATTATATACTGTATATTTTATATATATATATATATATATATATATATATATAGTTTTTATTTTTAATATTGTGTTTAATACGGATATTCTATTTTTTATACTGATTAACCATTTGGATCCTGCAAGTACTGACAGCTGCATTTAAATGGGTGGGTTGACCGGTATCATAGGCAAACATCAATTTTACTAGAAGGAAAATAAAATAATAAGATATAAAAAATGGAAATAAAATAAAATTTAAATCCCCTAATTTCCCAGTTCAAAAATAAAGAATTATAAAAACCATACCTGGTATTATGTCCATTAAATTTTGCTTTAATAAAAAGGTAAAAAAAGATTTAGTCTGTGCATTAAATGGCAAAAAAGAAAAAAAAATGGTTCAAGAATTGTAATTTTTCAGTCGCTGCTATTGTACCTTAAAATTTAATAAAAAGCGATTTAAACATATCCTGCAAAATGTTATCAAGACATCAGCATCGTGTGCAAAAGAAAGGCCCTCAAATAGGTCCACCGACCAAAAAATAATAGTATTGATCACAAAAAATGACAATGCTAACACAAATATTTTCTTTATATAGTTTTTTGTAAGCACTAAAATAAAGAAAAATCGCTTGATGATGGATTTGAGTCCTAATGGTAAGGAGCTGTCAAAATTGAAGGACCAGAGATGGCTTGGGCAGTGGCAATTAAAAGTGGCAAAAATTAAAGAATGTCTTCTGTAAAAATCCTAAACTGTATGGTAATTTGGGTAGACCTGTATAAGGCCACAAGCACACATTGAGTATTTGGTGAGTTTCCTTAACTCAGTATTTGTAGCCAAAATAAGGAATGGAACAGTCCGAGTAAAAGTATAATATGAACATGTGGCACCCCTGAGGCTTGGGTCGCCACAGGGTATTGCACTTCAATTGAGGTGCTGTATCTATCTCAGGTAAGGGGGGGTTTCACATCGGTGTTCCACATCCACACACTACATACAGCTTAGGAGCCTTCTCACAGGGTGGGGATGGCTCAGGTTAGGCAGGGGGTGACCATCACGATACATGGGACTTCTCCGGTCACTGAAGCCAGCCACCTGGGGGGCGGGGTCCACCTGGGGTAGATATATTTATAACAAGAGGACTAAAGGGAAAATGTAGTCTTGGTCATGTCAAGACCACGAAAATCAAAACATGTCAAAAACTAACTCCTTGCAAAAATATAAAAATTTGTATTAAATATCATTATAGCAAGAAGTTAAAATACAACATCAGATTACAGTTCTAATTAACAGGTTTTTACAGGGAGTCCCTGAAGACAATTTACAGAGGGCCAGCAAACCACACATGGCAAAAGATGGAAAATTTGTGATGATCAATAAACACATAATTGATAATTTATTGCATTATATCTAATATGAATTAACATAAATATAGGGTAGTAGTAGAAGACCACATATATCCCATATATAAATCATGGATTTCAGTGTATTCATTAAATAGTCTAGTTTAATACTAGAGTGCAGCCCTTACCCAAACCAGGGCTTCCAATTAAGAGCACCCATCATAGTATATTACTACAAATACATAGGGAATATATAGCCAAATCTACAACATATTGATCACTCACCCATGGTGGTTTTAGAATGCCCAAGAAAAACGTGGGGTAGATATAGGCGCAACACACTCACACAGACAGATCCCGTCAGGACCATAGTTCTGGCAAAACATCTCTGGACAACTTGGACTTTCTTGAACCTAGGGGCTTGGAGCGGGAGCTCAGCCAGGGTACCTAACTGCAGAGGGGGACACCCTAGAAATAGGACTCACTTCTTCTCTTTCAAAACACCGGTGGTAACCCCTTTACCGGACCTGGAATTGACCTCAGCCCATTACAGCAGTGACCAGTGTGACCGGGCTGGCAGCCGAAGTTGTGAGTAAACTGCACCCTGAACCCACAGAGACTGTGTTGTCTCATCCTTACCGGTGCCGCCGCCCAGTGCATAGGCGCCAACGGTCATTTCAACCCTCATCATCCACCCGGGGCCTGCTCTGCCTATAGGGAGCGACACCATCCCAGCTGCCTTAACACCTGCCCTGGAGAGGAACCCGGCAGCGGCGGCTATTCCCCAAGGCCACCCCGTGACAACGCCTGACCCGAAACGGCCCCGCGATGAGTAGGTTAACTGCCTGCCCCGTGGTGTGCTACAAACATGACACCACTTCTGTATTTTTCACCCACGCCTGGTTTTGGTTACAAATACTGAGGTAAAAAACTCCGCAAATACTTAATGTGTGCACGTGGCCTAATTAGACTTTATATCCTGGCTGGTAAGATAGCTAGCTATTTCAACTAGATTATAACTTCTGTGTATCTAGCAGCTTTTTACATTCATTTTGTGTTTTCGTTTCCTTTGTTTTACACAAATTGAAACTAGTGATTGAAACAGTGTAGGTACAAATGTCCCTAGGAATGCTTTTCCTAATCTTTTCCCCTGTTAACATGGCAGCAATCTCCAGAAATATGAGTAAACTCTCATTCATTGCCTGACTGCATCTTTTTAATATGCCTAAAAATTATATGCCTAAAAATAATAATTGTTGCTTGACAACATATCCAAACCTGTTAACTCTAGTAACAATTGCTTGTACCCATAGATTTTGCACCTACATCACATGTAAATGGAAATCTAATGAGTGAAAATTGACATAGTGTTAATTTACTGCTCATTATGAACAGATTATCATCTGTTCATGTGAAAGGGCCTTGAACTTGGCATACACTAAAAATCTCAATGCCAAATTACCCCATTTATTTATCACCATTGGTGCTTTTTTTTTTTAATTAAATGAACATCCCAGATGCTGATCAAAGGCAATCTTTCTAAATGTTGGATTTGTGTTGCTGTATACTAAAAGAAACCCCAAATCTGCATCTCATTAATGGAAGCTCAGGGCAGGGCACAGATTTTCACCTGTAATTAATGCAACTTATCATATATTAAGGTTGATGAAAACATATATTTTTCTGTCTAGCTTTGGTAGACATCTCCTTACCTGTAGGTATGAATGATTGTTCGGCTTGACTCCCTCATTCACTGGACTTGGGCAAGTGCCTTCACATCGATAAGCATTGTACTTTTTTGGATGAATGATCCAAGCATCCCAACCAATCATTTTAAAATCGACAATGAAATCTACTCTTCTGCAAAGATTGCTTAGATTGTCCACAGGTTGGGCTTGCTTCATTTGATCGTTAATGATATGGCTTCTTCTATGTCTTCTGGAGACAGTGATGTTTTTTATGGATGACATTGTATTAAGGTATTTTGACTGTAGCACATCTTGTAAAAGAGTGGCCATCCCCAATGACCTTTCCTTCTTGGACATATGGGAATATACAAACATCATCACCTGCTGATCTTCGGATGTTTGCTTTTTGTATCTCCTTTTTGCACTCTCTGTTCCTGAGAACCTTTCATTAAGCTTTGCAAGGTGAATGTCAGATTTATTAGACCTGTCAAACCAGTTGGAGACAATTTTTGTAGCATCTATGACTCTCCAACTGTCTGAAGATCTGGACTGAAGTGCATTTTTAAATGTGCCCAAATAGACATACATTTTGCATAAGTCACTAGCTCTTTGACATGCTGAATTGTGATGAAAAACGTCTATAATCACTTGTGCCCCTTCTCCAAAAGGTTTTTCTATTGCAGATGTTCTAATTTGGATTTCGGCAAACTGAAGCTCCTCAACGCTGCTGAGAGATGAAAAGTCGAACACCAGAACACATCTTCCTTCTATTTTGTTAATGCCTAAACAAAAGAACAAATTTGTTTTTGCAAATTTAAGCTTTTTTTTAAAAAAGGAACTAAATATACAAAAAAGTAAAAAATTAAAATTATATATTCCAACTCTTTAGTTTTGTAACTTCCTAATATAGTTCTTAAAACTGTGTCAAACAATGGGAATCTCTGAAGGTGTCAACTTTATTGTATTTATCATAATTCACATATTACTAAATATAATAATACCAAATAATATGATGTATTGCAGACATTGCAGTGAGTTGCAGGTTGTATTGTAGTTAAGAGGAAAAGTAACTAAATCATCTATATCAAGTGTGAAAGAGTGGGTGAGTGTGATTTGTTTCTAAGTGTGATTTGGATTAAGTGTGTGACTTGTCATTCAATGACTTTGGATTTAGGGAGTAACTTGTCACTGTAATATGTTCTTTAATTTACTTATTCATATTTCTGTCTTGTGCAATCCCCATTAGGAAAATGTACTCCATTATTGACAATACCATTCAGTGTATATCTTGTAGCATGTATACAATCCTTGAACAACCATTTGAGAGTGCATACTGCTGTGTGAGATGTGGGCACGTTGCGCATTTGGAAACCCAGGTACTAGATGTAAATGAACAGCTGGCAACACAGAGATCCATAGAAAATATGGAAAGAGGTTTGCTGCTCATTGAGCAGCTGCTATTTGGGGTAAATCTGGGGGAGGAGCATAGTATGGAGCAGCAGGACATAGAGTCAGCTAGCTGGGTCACAGTTAGAAGGTGGGGTAGATGGAAAAGTGCAAGGAGGCTAGACCTGATCTGGCATACCCCAAAAAGTTTGCTAAGTTAGAATATGAAGGGGGTGTCTGTACAGGAGTAACACTGCTGCAGCAAGACATGTCCTCTGAAATATGGGGATGTGTCAGCTCTAGTAAGGGTGGAAATAGGAGCACTGGCAGGCAAGACAGATGTTGGTAGTGGGGGGGACTCCATTATGGGAACAGATAGGGCAATCCGTCACAAAGAAAGGGATCATCAAAATGTGTATTGTCTTCCTGGTGCTCAATTTCAGCACATCGCTGGTTGGGTTGACAGATTAATGGGAGGGGCTGGTGAGGACCCAGTGGTAATGGTAGGTGGAAGATACCGAAAAGGTCCTGTAAGCTAAAAGCTAGGACCTTGAAGGTAGTATTTTCTCAATTAGTGCATGTAGCACATTAGAGAGGCAGCAGTAGATTTGAGAGGTGAATAAGTGGCTCAGGAATTGATCTATGGAGGAAGGTTTGGGATTTTCTGGAGAACTGGGATGACTTCTCTGTTGGCTCGATGCTAGGATACGTTGCATCTTTAAAGGGGAGGGTGCAGCTGTGCTGGTGGTAAACATAGGTAGAAGCCTGGAGGAGTGTAAACTAGGGACTGGGTGGGAGGGCAGTTACTGTACAGGGGGGGAAGCTAGTGCAATAGTGACCTGGGCACAAGTAATGAAATTGTCTGTGGCATGGGGGTAGGGGTTAGAACTATCAGTACACAAAGCAGAAATACAATAAGAATTACTATTGTTGGAAGAAAATTATGATATGGTGTAGATAGCGGAAACATGATTGGACAAGAGCTATGACTATTCCTTATTCATTGTTTCAACATTCAACACTGAAACAATTAATAAGTAACAGCATCCCCCCCGGTCCCCCCCCACTCCCCGTTCCCCCTCCTTTCTCTCTGGATTTTCTATGCTGCCAAATTATTTTATTTTTATGGAATATTTTTCAATAAAATTTAATTACATTTTTAAAGAAGGTTGGTTTGCTGGATTTTTTTACACTTCTTGGATTCCTTACTGTTGGCAATACGGTGTCCATGTTGTGGACCTTCAGTGGGAAAACTGACCTGAAATTTCCTCCCTTCTAAGAGCTATGACTGACCTGTTAATTTACAAAGCTATAGTCTGTTCAGGAATGATTATGCAAATAAGTGAGGGGGAGGTGTATGTTTATATGTAAAATCATCCCTAAAACACATCCTACGTCATAATATATGTGTAGCTCATGAAAATGTAGAATCCCTGTGGGTGGAGATAAGGGGAAAGAGAAAGAATAGAATAATAATAGGATTTTGTTGCAAGTCTCCAAATATAATGGAAGTGGTAGAAAATATTCTGATTAAGCAAATAGATGAAGCAGCAAATCAGGGAGAAGTCATTATTATGGGGGTCTTCAACTACCCTGAAATAATTTGGGGAGCAGAAACTTGCAGGACCAGCAAAGGAAATAGGTTTTTGACAACAATGAAAGACAATTACCTTTCACAATTGGTTCAGGATCAAACAAGGAGTGGGGCACTGCTACACCTAATATTAACCAAAATCCCATAGATTCTCTCATCATCACAGACTTGGCACTATGCTGGATCACTCCATATTTACGAACCAGACTTTCAGCGTCTCCCTCTCTCACACCACTTCCTCATCTTGCCCCCTATGTGTAGGTGTCCCCCATGGTTCAGTTCTGGGGCCTCTGCTGTTCTTCATCTGCACCTTCAGCCTGGGACAGCTCAGAGTCCCACGGCTTTCAGTATCATCTCTATGCTGACGATGCACAGATCTACCTCTCTAGAACTGACACCACCTCCTTACTAACCAGAATCCCACAATTTCTGTCTGCTATATCATCCTTTTTCTCTGCTTGATTTCTAAAACTTAACATGGACAAAACAGAATTCATTATCTTTCCTCCTCCTCCTCACTCAACCCCCCAATAACCCTATGCATCAAAGTTGATGGCTACTCACTCTCCCCAGTCCCATGCGCTTGCTGCCTGAGGGTAAACCTGGACTCTGCTCTCTCTTTCAAGCCACATAGCCAAGCCCTCTTAACCCCCAACTCAAAAATATTTCTCAGGTTTGTACATTCCTTAACCAAAAAGTAGCAAAAACACTAATGTATACTTTTAATATCTCCTGCCTGGACTACTGCAACCCCCTGCACTGTGGCCTCCCTTCTAATCTCTCACACCCCTACAATTTATTCTAAACTATGCTGCCTGACTAATCCACCTGTCCACTGGCTACTCCTTCACCTCTCCTCTCTGCCAATCGCTTTACTGGCTTCCCATTGCCCAATGACTCCAGTTCAAAACCCTAACCATGACATACAAAGTCATCCACAACCTGTCTGATCCAAACATCTGTGACCTGGTCTCCTAGTACTTACCTGCACGTAACCTCCGATCCTCACAAGATTGCCTTCTCTCCTGCCCTTTTATCTCCTCTTCCCACAATCGCATACAAGATTTCTCCCGTGCCTCCCCCATACTCTGGAACTCTCTGCCCCAACACATCAGAATATTGCCTACCTTTGAAAGCTTCAAAAGGAACCTGAAGACCAACCTCTTCCGACAAGCCTAAAACCTGCAGTAACCGTCAGTCTATTATAGCGCCTCATGACCATCTCTACCCTCACCTACTGTATCCTCACCCATCCCCTGTAGACTGTGAGGTCTCGCGGGCAGGGACCTCTTTACTCTTGTACCAGTCTGTGCTTTGTATTGTTTATGATTATTGTACTTGTCAATATTATGCATACCCCTTTTCACATGTACAGCGCCATGGAATAAATTGTACTATAATAATAAGCTGGAACGCATATCAAATATATGGGTTGGGGGTCACTTGGGTATAAGTATTCACAAAATAATAAGTTTTCATGTATCCTTTAATAAGATTTACAGTAGAGGAGCTACAAGGATACTAAACTTCAGGAAGGCCATAAACTGGGACAATGTCCTGAGAAATAAAAGTACATACAACAAATGGGACATTTTTATAAGAATCCTAAATAGCACCTGTGCACAATATATACCTTATGTGAATAAACAATTTAGAAAGAGAAAGGAAAACACTATGGCTGAATAGATCTGTAAGGAACACAATAAATGACAAAAAGAAAGTGTTTAGGGAATTAAAGCAAGAGGGTAGTGAGGAGGAATAATTATAGAAAATTAAATAAATTGTATAAAAACCAAAACAAGGCAAAGATTGAGATAGTCTTATTGTGAGAGAAAGTAAAAATAATGCAAAAAAACTCCAACCTTTTAACAACAAAGACAGTAAGAAACTCAAAAATAATAGTTTGACTCCCTCAAAAATAGTCTTGATGAAATGGTGGAAGAGGATGAAGGAAAGGCCAGTCTGCCAAATGCCTTTTTCTCTACAGTATTTATATAAGAAAATCCCATGACAAATGACGTGATCAGCGAGACCATAAATTCTCCATTAAATGTCACCTGTTTCACCCAGAAGGAACTATGGAGCCACCTCAAAATCAAACTAAAATAGATAAATCCCCAGGCCCTGATGGCCTACATCCCCGAATACTGCAGGAATTAAGTACGGTGATAGCCAGACCATTATTTTTAATCTTCACAGATGACATAAGGATCTGTACCACAGGACTGGCGCATAGCAAATGGTGTGTCAATATTCAAAAAGGGGACAAAATCTGAACCTGGAAACTATAGGCCGATAAGGATTTTACCCACCGTAGGAGGTTAAACTTGAGTGTTTCCTAAGAGATGCTGTCCTGGAGTATCTCAAGCAGAATAGCCTCATGACCCAGTAAGAGCATGTGTTTATGAGGGGTCGGTTCTGTCAAGCTAATCTAATCAGCTTCTATGAGGAGGTAAATGCCAGACTGGGCCAGGAACATGCAGTGGATGTTGTCAATATGGACTGTTCAAAGGTGTTTGTTAGGATGCCACACAAAAGGTTGGTACATAAAATCAGAATAATGGTACTAGGGGAAATATGTGTAAATGGGTTAAGCACTGGCTCAGTGATAGGAAACAAAACGTTCTTTGACCTTTCCCCCTGCCTGTGTATTGCAGTACTTTACGCTGCCCTCAGCAGGGCAGAGAGAAGTGCGTGTGTGCAGGAGGACAATAGGGACCTCTGTGTAGATGATGTAAGAGGCGTCATCCACACGGAGCCGGGAAGGAGGACGGTGATCGCAAGAAGATAGGATGCGCTGGATCGAGACCAGCATCGCCCATGAGACTGGACTGCCCCGCAAGTGACAAGACAAGAGGAAGAAAAAAACAGCTTACCCTTTCAGGAGATTGGAGTATCAGCCAGAACGGTGCACGGACTTTTGGTAGTTAGACCTTGTTACCACAAGGTTCAGGGAGAAATTTTCTCCTTCTCTCACCAACATTTTTATGTCTTGGTGGGAGGAGGAGTTTATTTTTTCTGAAAAAAACCCTTCATATCTAATGTTTTTCTTTTCTTGAGATATATAGATGACGTGATAGTGATCTGGGATGGAACAACTGGTGACATACAAAATTTCGTGGAATATCTAAACAACAATCCCTGCAATATAAAATTCACCTTTCAATTTAATAAAATAACCATTCCGTTTTTGGATGTAAGTCTCTGTGCAGACTTAGAGAATGAAGCAGTGGAATGCGATATCTACAGAAAACCTACAGCAGGGAATGCTCTGCTTTATGCGACCAGTTGTCACCCCCGTCATGTCACTAATAATGTCCCAACGGGAGAATTCATAAGGGCTAGACGCACGTGCACATCATCTAATGCATATGAAAATCAATGTAAAATCATAGAAGGACGTTTTAAAAGGAGAGGTTATTCATCTAAAATCATCAGTGCAGCCAAGAAAAAATCAGATGGAAAAACCAAGGAATAGTATTTGCAAACGAAAAAAATATCTTCTTCAAGTTCAATGGACTGTTCACCTGTGGGTTTTTCCACTGATTATAGCAGTGATTTTTATAGTAGTTTTAGTGTCATAAAGAAATATTTGCCAATTCAGTATGTGGATGACACTTTAAGGACCATCCTAAAAGACGGTGTAAAATTCGTTTCTAAACGCAATAAAACTATTGCAAATATGGTTGCCCCTAGCAACCACCAAAATAAAAATGCTAAAAACAGAAATAAAAATGGCCAGCAAAGTTGGTTGCCCACAGTTGGCTCTTACAAGTGCGGACAAAAAAATTGTGGACAGTGCAAGTTCATGACAGGCACTACTAAAGTTGTTTCAAGTGTGTCTGAACAGGAATTTAAAATCCGCACATTGATAAATTGCGGCACAAGTGGTGTGATATATGTTGTGACTTGTACACAGTGCCATATTCAGTATGTGGGATCTACATCACGTGCACTAAGAAGACGCATATGCGAGCATGTTTATGATGTCAGTCACACTACTACCCGTGCCTTGTTTGCGGTATCTAGACATTTTCAGAGCCAGCATGCGGGCAACCTGGATTCTTTAAAAGTTGTTGCAGCTGAAGAAATTGTTTTACCAAAGAGAGGTGGTGACATGGGGGAAATTTTATTGCGTAGAGAGGCAAAATGGATGTTCCTACTTAAAACGAGAATGCCGTATGGCATGAATGTGAAAAATGAGATTGCTAATGTCCTCTAAATTATTTCACTCTCCCCGCTTTTTTTTTTTTTTCTCCTCTTGTGGTAAATCTGTGAAACATGTGTATCACACTTGACTTGATTGTTCCACCACTTCCTGTTCTTACCCTTATAGTAACATGTCATTTTGCATAGTGTTATCTAGACTAAGGACACATACGTCCGAAACGCGTATCCATTTTTACACCTGCTATGATGCGCTTTTAATGCAACCATGGAACATGGAATTTTAACTTTTTTCTGAATAAAAATTGATGTTTTAAATTTCTGGAACTGGATGCTGGATTATCTTCTGCTCCCTGCCCCGCAAGTGAGTATAATAAGAAGCTGTTTTTTATGGTACACAGATTGGCCTGGACTCTAAAGGCCCTGTCACACACAGAGATAAATCTGCGGCAGATCTGTGGTTGCAGTGAAATTGTGGACAATCAGTGCCAGGTTTGTGGCTGTACAAATGGAAGAATATGTCCATGATTTCACTGCAACCACAGATCTGCCAAATATTTATCTCTGTGTGTGACGGGGCCTTTAGATGCAGTATTCTAGAATGCTGTATATAAATGCATACAGGTGATGGCTGCAGCTTATAGGGGACAAATCTGATAACAGGTTCCTTTTAAAAACTATGAAACTCTATTGGTAGAAATAACGCTACCAATATGATTCCATATGGTCCTAAGAACAATGTGCGTTTATATAGATCTGCAAAGATATGACCAATTGCAAAGACAATGACTTTAAGTATTTCCAAACATCTCACTAAATCATTCAGTAAAGGCTACTTTACATGCTGCGACATCGCGTAAAATGACCCACGTGCAATCTCAAAAGATCGCACTTGCGATCTAGAATTTCACATCGCTAATGAGATCGCTAGCGATGTCGCAGCATGTAAAGTAGCCTTTAGTAGAATTTTACCATTTTTCTTCTATTCATTTTTTTAGCATTTTAAAAGGTTTTCCAGGTTGTATGTGGTGGGACATCTACATATCATTACAAAGAATTTGCTCTGAGCCTGTTCCTGTTATGTTAGCCAACTTCAACCTCCTGTTGCATTTCACTATCCTTGTGTACCTCATTTGTATTAGTGGTTGAGGGATTAGTTGTCAAGTTGATTTTCACAACGTGTAAATTTATGCTTGCACAGTTTACTGTTACGTGTTCTTTCTTTACAATTGTAAAAGTAGCAAACAAATTTTAAATAACGTACAAAGTGGTTGTCAATTAACTAATCTTTCCAGAAAACACAATGAGTGTAGATGCTTTCTGTACATGTTGTTTATGCAGTTCAGACACTCTACCACATAGGTAGCCATATTAAACAGCTGAATGCCTAAGACTGTGTTCACATGTCCAGAACAGATCCAGCAGCAATTCATTGATAGTAAAGTTGTGCAGATACAATTTTTTTTTATCCGGCAAAAATAAAAACTGATTCAACTGGATCTCATAAATAGCCATTTGTTTTTCTTTCATTTAAAAAGTGTGTTTTTTTTCTTACAGATCAGTATTAAATGCAAGAAATGGGTGGTTGTTTAACAGATCGGTTTTCCATAAACTTAAATATTAATAAAAAAGGATTTAGTTGAAATCAGTAATTTTTTAGTCTGCATATCTTTGTCAATGGATTGCTGCTGGATCCATGATGTGACGCCCCTGGACTATCAGGTCATCACAGGGTACTGCACGCTCTTTTCTCTAAGTGCAGTATCCAAGTCTCTCATGGTTCTGGGTCCCCATCTAACAGTGCTGCCTCCAACAGCAAATCAAATCCTATGAACACCCTGCACCACACCCACCAGACACACCAGTGGGCGGTTTGAGCGGAATAGGGTCGCCCACCTAGGGGTCAGGAAGGGAGGGTCAGGAGAGTGTCAGTGAAGTGAAGTGAGGAGTGAAGTGAGGAGTGGAGTGAAGTGGAGGAGGCAGGGAGTGGTGGCTCCCGAGAGTAGCTGTCTAGGTTGCAGGCGGTGTCTGGGCCTAGAGGAGTCGCACACCCGGTCGCAGGGGATTGAGGCTAGGTGCCTGGGACCTGTCAAGAGGACAGTCAGCAATCTGGTCCTATCACCAGTCTGGGACCGAAGGCACGGCGGGGTACACGGACCCTAGGTTGGGGAGAAGCTTCAGGCAACCCGGCAATTAGCCTGCGGAGAGCGGTGCCTTTATGGACTGTTCCCACTAGCTCCAGAATCAGGTCACTAGCACAACAAGGGGGATAGGGCCTTCCAGATACGCAGCCCACAAGATCCCAAGCGTGAGCCCTCAGAGCAGGCTCCCACACTTAGCCACAGTGATGAGCGAGATCCAGCAAGTTCCAAACTACTAGGCCACTTTAGTAAATCTAAACTTTGTGCCAGGAGGCAGGTCACAGCACACCAGGCAGCACTGCAGGGGACGGGACCCGGACGAGCCCCCCGAGAGAGGCAGCAGCACCAGAGACTTGGTTTACCCGATTGTCAGCATCTGCTTATTGGCTGAGTGAGTACACGAGTGATCTCCCCATCACGGCACTCAGTATAACCTTCCAGAGCCTCGGGGCCTACACCCACCCGGGGAGGGTAATAACACCTCGCCGCCCCATTCCATCATCCCGGGTACTCCCAACAACGGCAGCGGCGGTACTTCTGGCGTCACAGGTGGCGCCACGAACTATCATCCCCTGTAAATACCTCCTTTAACTTTAGAGTGTGGCCCCAAGCCCCCGGGTCCGGAGACCCTTGAGCCACGAACGGACATTGCCCACGGATCCGAGCGGTTCGATACGCTGCTGGGGCGGCACAATGACATTTTGAAGAGGGGATTTGGTTGTTTCCTGACAATTATCCCAACATGTTTCCTACCCACCTGATGTGTATAAAATAACACGACTTTCTAGTGACTTGGGTGAAATGGCCACAGCAGCCTTTTATTAAATATTTACACACGAAAACCCAGAGCGTTCACATTAATGGCGACCCCACAACAGCATATACAATGTAATTATTAAATGGCTATAAACAGCTAATAGGTCTAGTCAGGAGGCGAACTCAGCACCTTACGAATCCCCCTGGCTGTGCCAGCCCAGGGAGAGGTATTACAGTCATATGAAAAAGTTTGGGCACCCCTATTAATGTTAACCTTTTTTCTTTATAACAATTAGGGTTTTTGCAACAGCTATTTCAGTTTCATATATCTAATAACTGATGGACTGAGTAATATTTCTGGATTGAAATGAGGTTTCTTGCACTAACAGAAAATGTGCAATCCACATTTACACAAAATTTGACAGGTGCAAAAGTATGGGCACCCTTATCAATTTCTTGATTTGACCACTCCTAACTACTTTTTACTCACTTATTAAAGCACTAAATTGGTTTTGTAACCTCATTAAGCTTTGAACTTCATAGGCAGGTGTATCCAATCATGAGAAAAGGTATTTAAGGTGGCCACTTGCAAGTTGTTCTCCTATTTAAATCTCCTATGAAGTGTGGCATCATGGGCTCCTCAAAATAACTCTCAAGTGATCTGAAAATAAAGATTATTCAACATAGTTGTTTGGGGGAAGGATACAAAAAGTTGTCTCTGAGATTTAAACTGTCAGTTTCCACCATGAGGGACATAGTAAGGAAATGGAAGAACACAGGTACAGTTTGTGTTAAGCACAGAAGTGGCAGGCCAAGAAAAATATCAGAAAGGCAGAGAAGAATGGTGAAAACAGTCAAGGACAATCCACAGACTACCTCCAAAGACCTGCAGCATCATCTTGCTGCAGATGGTGTCAATGTGCTTCGGTCAACAATACAGCGCACTTTGCACAAGGAGAAGCTGTAAGGGAGAGTGATGCGAAAGAAGCCATTTCTGCAAACACGCCACAAACAGAGTCGCCTGACGTATGCAAAAGCACATTTGGACAAGCCAGTTACATTTTGGAAGAAGGTCCTGTGGACTGATGAAACAAAGATTGAGTTGTTTGGTCATACAAAAAGGCGTTATGCATGGAGGTAAAAGAACACGGCATTCCAAGAAAAGCACTTGCTACCCACAGTAAAATTTGGTGGAGGTTCCATCATGCTTTGGGGCTGTGTAGCCAATGCCGACACCAGGAATCTTGTTAAAGTTGAGGGTCGCATGGATTCAACTCAGTATCAGCAGATTCTTGACAATAATGTGCAAGAATCAGTGACGAAGTTGAAGTTACGCAGGGGATGGATATTTCAGCAAGACAATGATCCAAAACACTGCTCCAAATCTACTCAGGCATTCATGCAGAGGAACAATGACAATGTTCTGGAATGGCCATCCCAGTCCCCAGACCTGAATATCATTGAACATCTGTGGGATGATTTGAAGCGTGCTGTCCATGCTCGGCGACCATCAAACTTAACTGAACAGGAATTGTTTTGTAATCAGGAATGGTCAAATATATCTTCATCCAGGATCCAGGAACTCATTAAAAGCTACATGAAGTGTCTAGAGGCTGTTATTTTTGCAAAAGGAGGATTTACAAAATATTAATGTCACTTTTATGTTTAGGTGCCCATACTTTTGCACCTTTCAAATTTTGTTTAAATGCTGATTGCACAGTTTCTGTTAGTACAATAAACCTCATATCAATCCAGAAATATTACTCAGTCCATCAGTTATTAGATATATGAAACTGAAATAGCTGTTGCATAAACCCAAATTGTTATAAAGAAAAAAGGTTAACATTAATAGGGGTGCCCAAACTTTTTCATATGACTGTAATATCCCATACCAATATACGCCTAACCTAGCAGGACCTATGCCCGCTACTTCCATTGGACTGTAACAGAAGCCACTATTCCTCAATAGTGTCTTTTTACTGAAGTACATGTTCAATTAACCAGCCTCTAAACCAAATTTATTCCCCCACCACATGCTTAATCGAGTTATACCTTATGTGGCCTGGATCAGTTAAACCCCCAAGGCTTCCTAAATACCGTTCCTCGAATCCATCATCAAAAAGCTGTACCGATGGCGTTGAGATGCACACAACCAACCATAAATAATCCCTTGAAAGTCTCTCCAATTACTTATGATACGAGGGGTTGCTGAAGTCTTTTGGCTTTACCCATAAAGAAACGAGATAGGATGATGAAACTTTACATTTATTCCACATACTGTCCACTGATGTCAACACACTTCTTACATTGGTATTCCAAGTTCTGTAAGCCTAGCAAAAAGAAGGATTTCGGTTGTGCCTCAAACCAGGCATCCGAAATTCGTCGATTCTCCAGTATGAGGTTGTGCACAGCATCGATGATCTCAGGAACAACAACCACTCTCGGTTATCCCGGACGGTCCTAATTATTAGTGCTGAAGTGGCCCCTTTTAAATTTGGCAACCCAGTTCTTAACTGTGGAATATGAAGGACTTTGATCCCCCAATATCTGCGACATATCACCATGAATATCCTTTGCAGACTTTCCTTGCAGAAAAAAAGAATTTTATCACTCCTCTGCTCTCAGTTGCTGTGAATATTGCATTAGACTCCACCAATTTGTTTTCTCGCGTGCGTAGAACACTGTTGCCATAAGCAACAAACACATTTTTTAAAACATACAGTATATTAGACACATAAGGCTTTCATGTAATGTAACATTCGTTATCATAGAAACAAAAAAAAAAATCACAAAGCCAAAGACTTATCAGCAGTCCCTTGTACACCAATCATCCACCATTCCTGTCAATAAAACAGGCAATGACCTTATTCAGGTTAATCCTTGTTTTGTTCAATTTTTCCACCGACCTTGTGTATTTCTATGACAACCATGCCACAATATCAGACCAGATGATAATAATCCCTTGGTAAGTTGACTACAACCTTAATAAAAAAAAAAATCGAATTTTATATCACTGACTAACTTCTGGAAGATCTAACTGCAGTGTTGTTGCCTACCACATGTAAGACAAGCACATTTGGTGGCTGGTCCACTCTGCAATTATATGAGAATTTCAGTAACACCTGACCCCATGTCATTCCATGGATTGCAAACCACTTGCTCTTCACCAAGAACCTATCCTGTCTTGCTGCCGGCTATCTGGATGAACGTCATCTCACCATGCCAATCTGAACACATATCAGTGTGTGACGATCCAAGCTAAGCATGCCTTTATAGTAAAGACAACATTAATGTTATATACGTACTTAACTTAAACACGGGTTAAAGAGAAAAATAAATGCTATAAAATAACATCCACACCCACAACACACTGGTTCCTGTACAGACTAGAAAACCTTTCCATCGAGCGGATTGCCGTACCTCCTAAGGAACTAGAGGGGACTTTGGCACGCACAACTAACAAAGAGGGGGAAAGTGTGTAGAGGTATACGGGGACCCAATGTGAGGAAACTAAATTGACACCCACAAAGGAGGATAAAGGAAAATAAGTTAAAACAAGGTAAGTATAAATAGCCCCACACGGGATGTGATGGCACAGAGATGAAATGGGAAAGTGAGAAACACCTGACTATCCTCAAACCAAGGGAAGAAAAGCAAAGATAAGAGAACCATCAGCAGTTGGACAGGGACCAACCAAGCTGTGGCTCAGCAGGGAAGGAAACCGATCACGCAGCTAGAGGTCACCAGATCAAGTCCCGAAACCGAAGTATAACAGGTAGCACACATACTACCACGACATGTACTACCAACTTATTGCAAATCCAAGCAGCAACCTTAACCGTAACTAAATGAGGATAAACATATGATCAAAAATGGTAAGATTCCCAACGCCCAATATAGCCAACAAGATCATCACCCAGACCCCATTGAGATGCTTCAGTTGCCGCTTCAATGCAGAAAGAGTGTGACCCATACTCTTCTGGCTTCCCACTCAAATGCAACAAACATTCTCACTGAATCGCAACAAACTGATATCTAGAAAGTGATAAGCCATCCTGGTGTCGCAAGAATGAACCTGGATAACCACCCCCAACATCTTTAAAGCGTTTTACTACCATAACAGAGCAGGTATCATGCTACAAAAATGATATAGCGCATTAACCACCTTGTTCGACACCTCTGGAACATGCTTTGCTACTATGCACAAATTCAATTTCATACATCGTAACACCAAATGACGCAAATAAGCCACAACTGTGGGAACTTGTCACAATGAAAATACAACTTTTTATTAGCCAACAAAGCTCCCCTCAGCTCCCCTCAGCTCTAGTGCCACTACAATCAGAAAAATTACAATTAAAGCCAGATTCTGTACCAAATCCATCACTCGCAATGAATTGGGCTACCTCCCCAAAGCCCTTGAAAAGATGCCCCAAAACCAACCAATCCTGCCACATCTGTATAAAGCTGCAAACAACTCTTCCACATTCTCCATCCACAATGAATGCCCATTGTATGACTCCAAAAATGAAACCCAAACTGCTAAATCAGTTCTGATCTCCCACGTAATGCAAAACATAATGTGTCGGAGACTGCTTACCTGCCGTGGGTGCTGACAGGCGTCTAAAGAACACGCGACCCATTGGCATAATATGGCAGGCAAAATTAGGTTTGCCTAACAATGACTGAAAATGCAATGAAGTGCACCTTTTTGGCCTTCCACAAAGTGGCTACTGACACCAGTAAATAAAAAAATTTATCCTTCAGAAGCCTACGTTCCAGTCTCATGGAATCAATCTCAATACTCAGAAAAACGCTTAACCACAGCTGCCTCAATATCTGATTTTGCCATAAGCGCCACATTCCCCCTTTCTTCATTGCCTTATCAAAAAACACATATCACACTGAAGATAATTCTGGTGAAATGCCATCATTAACAGAGACACCGACCGGGTGACATAAATGGTGAATGAATCGGAATTTATTGGATTCCCGCTTATGAACCACCCCCAGCGAAGAAATCTTTAAATTAGGCCGCAGGTGACATTTGAACGAACCTTCCACGTGACCCCAACAAACTCTTTCCCTACCATTTCTTTAACTACACCCAGGTGTTCAGTTGCTCACTTTAAATTACCTGCCCTAAAGATAGGGGCTACGGGATCCTAAAAACCCTCCAAAAACCTAACCGAATCAAAGACGCTGCCATCGTATCCGGGTATTATTTAAAAACTGTAGTATCGCTGCAACCCCCACTGAAGTCTTCCCTTTTTCCACTCACTGAGCTGGAACCGACGGCACTTTCCCGAAAGGTAGAAGCAATCATTAAGCACATCCACAAAGATATATCCTTGCGGTCCCATCTCATACCAAGCCTCATGGCTTTTTCCTGCTTAAACTGCTCATCATACCTAAGCCACGCCAAGCCCCCATAAACCCTATAAGTCTCTCCAATTGCATACATATACCGACCAGGGCATAGCAATGCTCAGACTCCGTCTCACCTAATATGCTTCCCAGAATTGCAAGCACCTTAATCCAATTGGCAAGTGTCCTCAGAATTAAACGATATCTATGATTCTCTTCCTTATCTTTCTCTTTTTCAGAGTCACTAGGCTTCACCTAAATGAAACCCTATAATGGGACCTGCTTTTACCACTCAGGACAAAAATGTATGATTTTTTATTTACTCCTTGACACACTTTTCCATTATGGTCGGGCTAACAATCTAGTTTTACACAGATTCTGATACCAAGTAGCAGACGGTATGGGACAAAACAAACCTGGAGAACCTCTCTTTATGCAAGCCACATGGTCTTGTACACCCAGTCACTAGAACTACATCCAATAATGCCTGTTGAGTAGACCTAGTCCTAGAAGGTTGTCTGGGATCAAACTATTGATGACTTGATATTGGGTAGTGTAAAGGCCCCTTTACACACTGCAACATCGCTAGCGATATCGCTGTAACGTCACCGGTTTTGTGATGTAATAACGACCTCCCTAGCAACATTGCAGTGTGTGAATCGCATCAGCGACCTGGCCCCCGCTGTGAGGTTGCTGATCACTACACATCTCTCAGGAACATTTTTTGGTCCTTTGTTTCCCGCTGCGCAGCATGCATCACATGCTAGGTCGTTCTGCAGGTCCATATCGCTGCTGCGTCGTTGGCCAGGTTTGCCTGTTTGACAGCTCACCAGAGACTTTCCAGCAATCCTGGCCAGATCGAGATCGCTGGTGGGATCGGTAGAAAGTCTAAGGGGTACTTTGCACGCTGCGACATCGCAAGCCGATGCTGCGATGCCGAGCGCGATAGTCCCCGCCCCCGTCGCAGCTGCGATATCCTTGTGATAGCTGCCGTAGCGAACATTATCGCTACGGCAGCTTCACATGGACTCACCCGCCCTGCGACATCGCTCTGGCCGGCGACCCGCCTCCTTATTAAGGGGGCGGGTCGTGCGGCATCACTGCAACGTCACACGGCAGGCGGCCAATAGGAGCGGAGGGACTGAGATGAGCGGGATGTAAACATCCAGCCCACCTCCTTCCTTCCGCATATCCTACGGAAGCCGCAGTGACGCCGGTAGGAGATGTTCCTCGCTCCTGCGACTTCACACACAGCGATGTGTGCTGCCGCAGTAGCGAGGAACAACATCGGACCGTCGCGTCAGCGTAATTATGGATTACGCCGACGCTGCCCCGATGATACGATTACGACGCTTTTGCGCTCGTTAATTGTATCATCGAACCTTTACACACTACGATGTTGCATGCGATGCCGGAAGTACGTCATTTTCAATTTGACCCCACCGACATCGCACCTGCGATGTTGTAGTGTGCAAAGCCCGCCTTAGTGTGTAAAGGGGCCTCTAGTCATTAACAAAAGATGAGTGAATTCCAATCCCTGACAACTCCACCAATCAGCTAATGTTTGCTCTTTTGAATGGAAGATAAAGTGCGGTACTAAGCAGCAGCCACTTAATGTAGGGAGCTATGGTGTTCTGCTTCATACATTGCGTACATTTGACTCTGCTAGAGCAGATTTAATCTGATTGGCTGGACCTGCATCAATCTCATATTGATCACTAGGGATGAGCGAACTAAAACTGTAAAGTTTGGAGTTCCTACTAGACACCGGGTGTCCGGGACCCGGACCCGAACACAGACTTTTTTAAAAAGTCTGTGTTCAGGTACTGTTCGTATGTTAATAAAATTTGTTGAAAGGCTTCAGTGCAGCTAATCAACATGTTTTATTGCATACAGAAGCTGCCTGACCGCTACTGTGAACAAAACAGATTTTTTTTAAAAATGACATGGGCTCCCACCTATTTTTTGATAACTAGTGCAGGTAAAACAGACAGCTACGGGCTGCAGCCCATAGCTGTCAACTCTCCCTTGGTAGGTTATCAAAAAATAGAGGGTATCCCACCTCATTTTTTAAAATAATTTAAATAAATCATTTTAAAAAATGGCGTGGGGTCCCCCCTATTTTTTGGTAACCAACCAAGGTAAAGCAGACAGCTGGAGGCTGGTATTATCCAGGTTCGAAGGCCCATGGCAGTTTAGCCCACAGCCACCCCAGCAGTGGCGCATCCATTAGTTGTGCCATTTCCAATGCTTTACCCTGCTCTACCTGATTGCCCTGGTGCGGTGGCAATAGGGGTAATACTTTTTGTTCACCAATTATTAAAAAAAATCCTTGACATTCAGACGTAATTCAGTTGGGGAACACTCCATCGTTCACCAATTTATTAATTAAAAATAAATCCTGGAAGTTCAGATGTAATCCAAAGAGTAATGTCTCACGACGTCCATCGCTTCCTATGGAGCGTTGTTCTGAGAACTTTCTCAAAATGTAGCTCCACAGGTCAGTGCCGGTCAGCAACAGCCTGAAATTTCTCATGAGTGGTCATGTCAATAACATTAACACTTGTAAGAAATTCTGGGCTGCCACTGACCAGTACTAACCTATGAAGTTGCGTTCCTTTTCCGCGCCCCCCTGGCATATTCCCGGGAGTGGCAGTGTTCGAGCTGCCGCCGCGGTTTTGCCGGCCGCCGGCCCTTTAAATCCCCACATGCGCTGCTTTGTACCAGTGCCATCAAGCACAGGACTTACTTTGTGGGCGGATTTAGCGCTCTGCGCTTTAGTCCCACAGCAGCTTCAGAGGTTCCAGCGGAGTGTGCACGCCCTCATGAGATGTGCCCGGCGCCCGCCCTCCAATGCTGTGAGCCCGGCACCCGCCCTCCAATGCTGTGAGCCTGGCGCCGGACCCCCCAAGCTGTGTGCCCGGTGGCCGCCCTCCCGAGCTGTGTGCGCGGTGGCCACCCTACCAAACTGTGTGCCTGGTGGCCGCCCTCCCAAGATGTGTGCCCGGCGCCCGCCCTCCCATCTGTGTGCCCAGCTCCCATCCTCCCAAGTTGTGTGCTCACCCTCCGGTGCTTTGTGGCCCCCCAATGATGTGTGCAACCCTCAGTGCAGTGTATCACCCTAGGTTTGTGTTCCCCTAGTGGTGTCTGTGCTCCACAAGTGCTGTGTATCACCTCCAGTGATGTGTTTACCCAATGCTGTGTACCACCCCTAGTGCTGTGTAGCCCCCAAGTGATGTTCTGCCCCTTAGTGATGTCTGTGCTCCGCAAGTGCTGTCCGTGCCTCCCAGTCCCCCCAGTGATGTCTGTGCCCCCTAGTGTAGTGATGTCCATGCCCCCCCAGTGCTGCTGTCCATGACTCCGCTCAGTGCTGTTTGTGCCCCACAGCCATTTTTATGTATCCCAGTGATGTCTGTACCCCAGTCCCTCCTGTCATATGTATGCACCCATCCCCTCCTGTGATGTGCATTTGTAATGCCCCTGAGACCCTCAGGGCACTACAGGGAACTGCATCCTCTTGGGGATGCAGGACCTACCCCCTGGGACCTCGAGTACCAGTGCCTTTTCCACCAAAACACAATCTAAATCCTAGTTCTCTCCACACCGGGCATAGAGGGTTAACCACATAAGGGTATCGTCATCATGGGAACGAGTCCCTGGGTATATCCAGCCTGGTGGGAGGGGTCAGTCAGTCAGAGAGTAGTCGGAAAGTCGGGAGCACACAGGAGAGTTGTGCAGACGTTGCTGAGCTTGGTCTGTGTAACAGTGACCCCGGGGGCACAGGAGAGAGGTTGCCAGGACAGGTACCGAGATACTGTTGGGACCAGAGCACGCACAGGGCCATAGGTCAAGCGCAAGTTTTAGACTGTTTGGCAAATACCTGCCCGGTGAGGACACCTTCACAGACTTCACTGAACCAAAAAATCCGGGGACATCAGCAGTAAACTAGGATCGGGGTTCGGACACTTACCTCCCCGCAAGGTCTGCACTGCCCGCTGTATGGAGGAGACTGTACCCCAAAAGGGACAGTCAGGGTCCCCAAACGCTCCAAGCTACGGGGACTCAATCTAAAGAGAGTGCCGGGGACAGAGCAACCTGGGTCACTACATTGGCACTGGTCCTCCTGGGACCTGAACCAGCCACCCCTGGGTCTACAGTGACATACATCACATTGGAGACACTGAGGGCAGATACATCACATTGGAGAGGCTGGGGTATATACATCACAGGAGGGGCAGGGGGAATATACATCACAGGAGGGGCTCGGGGCATATACATGTCCCCAGCTCCTCGAGTGAAATAAGTGCCCAAAGTGTCTCCTGTGATGTATATACAGCAGTCCCAGCGTCTGCTATGTGATGTATGTGCCTCCAGTGTCTCCTGTGATGTATATGGTTTACCAATGTTATTGTCACAAAGAGTTGACTGCACGTCAGACCGAGACAAACCTGGAAAAGCGGGCTGTGAGAAGCAACATGATAAATGTCCCCAAACATCACAGCCGCAGCAAAGAAAAACAGCTCCGGCCACCACAGTAGGAGTGTAGGGGTGAGTCAATGAACTGTTTGACCAAATAAAAATAGCAGGGTCATTTTCACATTGATAATTTTGTGCGGCCCCCAAAGGTTGGTAGACATTTCCAGATGGCCCTTGGTAGAAAAAAGGTTCCCCACCCCTGCCCTACTGGATTACGTGTTGTTGAATGTTTTTTTGTTTTAATTAATACATTAGTGAATGACAGCATATAGGGAAATCTTTATTAAAAAAAAAAATCAAACAAAAACATATTTTTTTTCCCCATGTGTCTGTTTTTTTAACTTGTCAGGTTAGAAATGGGGTTTTCTGATAGACGCCTACCCATTACTAACCCCTGGGCTTGATGCCAGGTGTCAAATCAAGGCTGAGATGAACTCTAAAAGTATTACCCTGATTGCCACACCAGGGCAATTGGGAAGAGCAGGGCAAAGTGATAAATTTAGCGTATCTAATGGATGCACTGGGGCCCAATTACCATGGGCCTTCCCAGCCTGATAATACCAGCCCCCAGCTGTCTGCTTGACCTTGACGGATTTTCAAGATAGGGTGGAGCCCAAGCAGTTTTTTTTCTCATTTATTTACATAACAAATGAAAAAAAACAAACAAAAAAACCCTCCATGGTATCCCCTCTATTTTTGATAACCAGCGAAGTTAAAACTTTGCAGCCCCCTAGCCCTTTCTATGACCATTTTACAGCTGACATGTTCGGGTCCCCATTAACTTAAATGGTGTTTGGTGTCTGGGGTCAAGTCCGGGTCCCAAACTGAACTTTTATTTAAAGTCCGGACGAATCCTGCGGTACCCAAACTTCCACAGGTCCGCTCATCTACGTTGATCACCTATTCCATTGTTAAGTCATTAATAGTTTAGTCTGAGACAACCAATTTTATTGATATCAAAGTTTATTATTACCAATCACAAAAGACTACATTTCTTATGGAGAGATCTATAATTTTATTTGGTATTTCATGTACAATACAAGGTAATATTGTGGTACCGTGTTAGCCAGAAAACGCTATTCAAATATTTATGACCCTTGGGGCATGAGTAACTAATAGGTATTTCATAATAGGCTGCCGTGTATCAAAACTGTAACTTCTGCAAAATGTTATATGTTCAGGAAGCAGATGTGGAAATGGTTGATTAATTTTAATTAAAAGTTTAATTCCAATGAAGTGTAACCTAAGAAGTAAAAGCGTAAAAATATTAGGCACTGCCTTCAGACTTGTGTGAAGACGACTTTTACTGAACTAATCCAATCATGTCCTTGAGGAACTTAATGCACTCAGATGTGGATTGCAGTACAGCAGGTATTATGGGATTTCTATAGGCCTGTCTGACCCACACCTCAATTGACTGCTGTTTAGTCTGTGCGGGAACAATAAAGGTGAGGACTCCTGTTGGGTGAAGTCTTCTGATGAGACCTCATTCAGCTGAGTCCAAGAAAAGATGTGTATTAGTGCTGATCCTTAAATTTCTGGGTAAGAGACTCATACTAGACTGTTATTAAACTGAGCATATCAAAGGAAAAGAAGAATATGAACAATCTATGGATCTTTGTAAACAATTTTGTGTTTCAAAATAAGAAAGGAATTAGCTAAATATATGACATATGAGCTCTATCTCATTTACTAACTTTCCAGCTTTCTTTTGAGTTAAAATTGCTTCTAAACGTGACTTATTCATATCAAATTTGCACTATTTTTAAGTTGACTTTACTTGGTTTCATCTTTTCTTTTGTTCAACAATGTGGGAGTGTTTCTATACTCAGATATTTTAGCCTAATTGATCATTTGTAACTTTTCAAAAATGTGGCAGCTTTTCACAATTGTACCGGAATACTATATTTCTAATTGTTATTTTTACACCGCTCAAAGCTAACATGAGGCATTTTGAAGTATAATAAACTTTTCGATTTTAAAAAGGCACTACAAAAAGGCAAGAAAAAATGATCATCAAGAGTCATCAATGGCAATGGAAAACAAAAAGTCACTAGAAAAAAAAATGATGAATCGGCGGCCATGGTCGTTAGAATAACTCTAAGACTATTGCAATAAGGGCTATTTCAAATTAAACATTAAATAGCAGAGGGCCATATGTATAATTACAGTATATATATATATATATATATATATATATATATATATATTGTATATACATACACACAGTAGCATTGTCGTAAGGCTGTTATCACGCATCATCTATGCTGCCATTATACCAACTCAGGCTTTTTTCTTTATCAGACAAACTTCTAATGAATATATTATCAAAGCTCCACTCCAGAAATCTAAGTCCCATGCCCCCTGTCTTATATTCACCTACGGCTGTCGTTTTCTGTTATCAGCACCATTCAGGTCAGTCTCCTGTGATTCGTGACCTGTATTTCATGGAACTGGAGGTCACAACTCTATGAGAACCTTGTTCTCTCTTCGTTCTGGCTCTCATAGACTTGTATTAAGTGCTTGTGACGTAACTTCTGACTTACAGCCAGTCAAAAGTTACAATCACAAGATGGCAACGTGGGACCAGAGCAACTCTGAAAAAGTTTGAAAAATGCCAGAGGGTGAGTATAAGACATGGAGCAGGGGACATAGATTTAATGTGCTACTCTAGTGCTGAAATAAAAAATACTGATCCTGATCTGTGGGGCCGCGAGTCTCCTCTGCAGGAGAACGCAGGAGACCACAATGGCCCGTGCCCACGATTAGGGTTCAGTGTGCTGCGCTCTCCTGCTTATGTTCTCACTACGGAGGACGCATGCGAATCCGCAGCAAACAATTGACATGCTGCAGCTTGGAAAACCGCATCACAGGTCAGTGTTTGCTGCGGAAAAAAAAAGAAGCACAGTGGGCACGGGATTTCTAGAAACCCCATCCACTGTGTCTGTACTGTACACCGCAGCGTTTTGGACGCAGTGAAAACACGCTACATCCAAAACACTGCAAACACTGATCGTGGGCGCGCACCCTAAAGCCACTCATAGGTACTTGATATTAGATCGGTCAGTGGGTTCCAGTACCTCGGATCATTACCAAATTACAAGACATAATCTGTTTAATTGGAGCCGGCTTACATTTTGAGCAAGCTATCATTATTCTGGATTGTCGTTTACTTAGAAAGTTCTATTGGAGGAATTCTGTTGCTTGAGATATTGCCAGTAACATGGACTCCACTAATATAGATCTTCTGCATTAGTTTTTATATCAGAAGATAAAACTTTAGGTTTTCACCTAAATGGGTCATTGCATAGTTTGCCATTCTTTCTCTAAATTACTAGCCTTTAATTGACATTTTAGACACCCCTTAAACTCTTTTCACATTTGGGAATTTGCCAGTCCTTTATGGTCATGATATTTTTATGGAAAGTGCAACACAATCTACATCACATTCTTTGTACAATGCTCCATATTAAATCCATGGGGTCTGCTGGACTTTGTTGGTATCAGTGTGCATCTAGATACCAGTTAATAAATTGCGGGCATGTGAACAAAGTCCTAAATACAACTATATCAGAAAACTGACCAACAGCTTTCACAAATGTGAACATGAACAGGCGTAAACCCTAAAAACAACATAACTACAAAAGCATATCCAGTGGCACTCAATAATATCATATGGGTACATTAACATTGCATTACTGCTATAAGAATATTAGAGAAAGGAGAAAAATACATAGCTAATGTGAAAAATGAGTAAAAAGACATACTGCTTTGGAAATATTGGCAAAAAAAAAGATCTTTAGCTTCTGTATTGGCCAAACCATGTGAGCCCGATACCCAGCGACAAGGTGATCTCATTATATCAGAAACCTAACTGTAAATGCCTCTATGTGCAGTTAATAAATGGCGGGCATGTGAACAAAGTGATAAATACAAACATTTCCTCATGAAAGTAATATTGATGAGGGCACTAGCTGTTATTTGAAATCCTTTTAAATCAGGGCTAAATATTAATGCAATGATTAGAAATGAATCAGATATTATTAGATTGTGTCAGCGTATAGCTAAGTCAACCTAATACGTAAACATAATATTCACTTATGGCTACTAAGGCCATAAATAACAGCTTCGTACTTATAATTGTGATCTATGGAATACATAGACATACAAATCTAGGGTCTTAAGAGATAATAAATGGAGCAGATGTGCTTACTTCTAGCTGCAAGGCTCCTGATAATATCAGCTTGTTGACTGGAAGGAAAGCCAAGTGGAGCCGCTGGCATCAGGTCTATGCCACGCTTGGTTTCCAAACGATGAAAGCTTTGGTAGAGGACGAGCATGAAATTGGGTAGATGTGGTGAGCCACCATCCTTGTTCTCTGCTCCATCAGTTCTGGTGGCATATTCCTGTAGAGGACCAGAATCCGATCTAAGGTAGCTTTTCACTGAGTAACAGGTTGCTTCAGATGTAAGCAGTAAGAGTAAAATACCATAGAGGGAGGCAGCCATTGTCACCTTGTATATGTGTGTATCTGCTGGTGTTATCTGACAAAATACAGTGTGTACTGGCTATTTATTGAGCTCCACTTGAATGGCTAATGCATATTCACAAGTCTATTAAGTGGTCAGTCTATCTAAGCCAATTGGAAACTAAGGAAAAAGTAACACCTTCGGCCACGCACTTCTTTGTATACATGGATTAGAGAAGCTAATAGACTTTTATGTATGGGATGGATGCAGAACAGGAAAATACTGTCTTTATAGTGTCCAAAGCTGCAAATCTGTCAGCATTTTGGGGGATAAAAGCAAAAAGATACCTACCTTGGGATACATTATAATGAATTCGAACATCTATCAAATTTTGATAATAAATATGCCAATCTGACTCATTTGATCATTGTAACAATACAGACAGTATATTATCTACTTGCTAAAATTTAGCATACACCAAGAATGTGCTATGTAATGTGAATGATGATTTTAAATTGCCAATTAGGTTTAAATACACCTCCAATAACAAATATAGCAGGTGTAACGCCACCAGCGTCCCTGCACTCCACCCAGCAAGGTAATATTTAGCTCAAACACGTTGCAACAAGTATCACATACAGAGACACAAGCATGCAAAAACAGATTAGCAAATTAAAACAAAATATAATTCTCTGTGCCTTTTTTTTTAAGAGAATGAATATTCACATTGTGAAATCAGTATACTTATTCTACTACTGAAGAACTAAATGCATAATCCTCCATAACAGTGAAAAAATATTCACATTGAGAAATCAGTATACTTATTCTACTACTGAAGAACTAAATGCATGATCCTCTAAGACAAGTACTATATCCGTTTGGTCACCAGTTGCTATATACAGTAGCTACATGACAAAATCACGTAAACTCCTCACATCTAATTGATCAGTTTCTACTTTCTTGACTTGTTATTTTGTTCTAATTGTAGCACATAGAATGATTGGAGCTATAAATTAATGATACCGAGTATTTAAAGGAGAAGCCACCTATGGGTTTTAGCAGACCTGTCTCCTTAAGGTATTTATTCCCTGCAGAGAACGTGATCACTTAATTAGTGAGTCACCAGATATGCTGCAGATTTTTTCAGACCAGTTTCTCACCTTCCAGATCAAGATCAGTGGAAGGTGAAGGGTGTAACCTATAGTCATGGCCAAAAGTTTTGAGAATGCTACAAATATTAATTTTTACAAAGTCTACTGCTTAAGTTTTTCTAATGGCAATTTGCATATACTCCAGAATGTCATAAAGAGTGATGAGCTTAACAGCAATTACTTGCAAAGTCAATATTGGCTAAGAAAATGAACTGTAACCCCCAAAACACATTTCAACATCATTGCATTCCTGCCTTAAAAGGAGCAGCTAACATTGTTTTAGTGATTGTTCCATTAACACAGGTGTGGGTGTTGATGAGGACAGGGCTGGCGATCAATCAGTCATGATTAAGTAAGAATGACACCACTGGACACTTTAAAAGGAGGCTGGTGCTTGGTATCATTGTTTCTCTTCAGTTAATCATGGTTATCTCTAAAGAAACACGTGCAGCCATCATTGCTCTGCACAAAAATGGCCTAACAGGGAAGATTATCGCAGCTACAAAGATTGCACCTCAGTCAACAATCTATCGCATCATCAAGAACTTCAAGGAGAGAGCTTCCATTGTTGCCAAAAAGGCTCCAGGGCACCCAAGAAGGACCAGCAAACGCCAGGACCGTATCTTAAAACTGTTTCAGCTGCGGGATCGGACTACCAGCAGTGCCGAGCTAGCTCAGCAATGGCAGCAGGCTGGTGTGAGTGCTTCTGCATGCACTGTGAGGCGGAGACTGCTTGAGCAAGGCCTGTGTTACGTCACCGCCGGAGTCTGCTCCAGCGACTTCTGCACCGATCGCCAGGCGACGCCGTGTTCCTGCCGTGGATGGTGCTGGTGATGGGAGAGAAGTCGATGCGAGCGGCACCAGTGGGCGCAGGCTCCGATCATCCACTGGGCTAGGTTAGCTTGTGATCTGCAGTACCGCTGGCTGACTGTGGGTGGCATGTGTCTTCCAGCTGAAGTTGCCAGCGTTCAGCTACAGCCAATGGGAAGACACCACACCTTTCTTATTTCCCCTCCTGTCACATGATTACTGCCAGATATAGTTCTGATTTTCCTGGCTCCTGTTACGTCCTATTCTGTTGGTGATTCCTGTGTTGACTTCTGCGTGTTTTTGACTACCCCTCTGCCTACTGTTTTTGTACCTTGCTGCCCGACCCGGATCTGACCTCTGCTACGTTTGCTGACTACATCACTGCCGATTCTGTCCCTGTTCCGCTATTCCTGGTTTGACCCTGCCTGACTACTGCTCTCATCGGATTGCAGCCTTCCACAGGTGGTGATCTCCAGGGTCCTGTGTAATTCCAGATCCCTGTATAGGGGTTGAGGGGTTTCAGGGTTCTGGGGGTCCTGCTTGGTGAGTGGCTTCCCTCTAGCTTCCCATTTACAGCCCATCTGAGTCTGTGGATCCAGGCAGGCGTTACATTATATCTGGCCATCTAACCAGGAGAGAAAAAAAAAATGGATTCTCTCCATGCTGTGCTAAATCAGGTGCACACACCCTTCCTGGGCTTGTACATGGACTGACACAGCAAGTGCAAGATCTCAGGTCTGCTCAGGTCCAAGTCCCCGCTGCAGTACCTACCTCAGCATGTCCAGAGTCCCGTCGACTGCAAGGGAGCAGATCACGTGGTGGAGTGCCTGGATCAGAGAGGCAATCGCTTCCAAGGCAGCAGCACCACCTGAGCGGACCCCAGGATACCCGCTCAGGTGCCCAGGTACTTCCTGCAGACCCTATAAGATTAATGTTACCTGTCTCATTGTCTCACCAGGGAAAATCTGTACGGCTGCAGGCCTTTGTTGATTGTGGCTCTGCTGCTAATTTTATAGACACTATTGTAGCAAAGGAGCTGGGTTTGACTTTGCTCAGGTTAAATGCACCTATTAGAATATCTGCTATCGATAGTACACCTCTCACTCAGGGTGTGGTTACTTTTGTAACTCCAGAGATCTCCATGCTTGATGGTGCTCTGCATCTAGAATCTGTGTCATTTTTTGTTCTTGAGAATCTGATGTCAGCAGTGGTATTGGGCATGCCTTGGCTGCGTAAACATAACCCGGTCATAGACTGGCATCAGGGTGGGATTGTGCGATGGAGCCCTGAGTGTCAGGAGACGTGTATGTCGTTATCTGTTAACCTGACCAGTGCTGAACCTATCTTCATACCTCATGCATTCAGGGATTTTGCTGACGAGTTTTCTGTATCTGAATCTGAAAAATTACCTCCGCACAGAGATTATGACTGTCCCATAGATTTGGTCCCCAATTCCCGACTCCCCAAGGGTAAAATGTATAATCTTTCTGGTCCGGAGCGTCAGGCCATGAAAGATTATATAGCAGACAGTCTGCAGAGAGGGTTCATCAGACCATCCAGGTCACCAGTCGATTCTGGATTCCTTTTTGTTGATAAGAAAGATGGTGGCCTCAGACCTTGTATTGACTACCGTGAACTGAATGCTATTACTGTAAAGAATCAGTACCCTCTGCCACTCATCCCCGATCTGTTTAACCAGCTCATAGAAGCCCGGTGGTTCACCAAGCTGGATCTCAGGGGTGCATATAACCTCATCCGTATCAGAGAAGGGGATGAGTGGAAAACTGCATTTAATACTCCAGAGGGACACTATGAGTACCTAGTAATGCCTTTTGGATTAAGTAATGCGCCGGCTGTGTTCCAGAACTTTGTTAATGACATTTTCAGAGATATTTGTGGTCAATATGTGGTGGTCTATCTGGATGACATCCTGATTTATTCTCCTGATGCTACGTCACATGTCCAACATGTACGCACTGTACTCCAGAGACTCAGGGAGAACTCCCTATTTGCTAAATATGAGAAATGTGGTTTTTTTGAGGCAGAGGTTAATTTCCTGAGTTATATATTGTCTGCAGAAGGCTTCCGCATGGATCCCTCTAAGCTTCAACCGATTAAGGAGTGGGTGCAACCCAAGTCTCTGAAAGCCTTGCAGCGTTTCCTTGGATTCGCTAATTATTATCGCAAATTCATTAGAGATTTTTCCAAAATTGCCAAACCCCTCACCGATTTGACTAAAAAGGGGGCTGATGTGGTTAATTGGAAGCCAGAGGCAATCCATGCATTCTCAAAATTAAAAGGATGTTTCTCCTCAGACCCGATTCTGGTTCAGCCTGACCTTATGCGTCCGTTTATTGTGGAAGTCGATGCATCCGAGGTTGGAGTGGGAGCGGTGCTATCACAAGGTACTCCATCTCTCACTCGCTTCGTCCTTGTGCCTTCTTTTCCAGCAAGTTTTCTCCCACAGAGAGAAATTATGACATTGGTAATCGTGAGCTGTTGGCAATTAAATGGGCCTTCAAGGAATGGCGCCACTTCCTCGAAGGCGCCAAACATAAGGTCACAGTCATCACAGACCATAAGAACCTCACTTTTCTGGAATCTGCTAAGAGACTCAATCCTAGGCAAGCTAGGTGGGCATTGTTCTTCTCCAGATTTGATTTTGTGGTAACATTCCGGCCCCGTACCAAGAACACCAGAGCTGATGCACTTTCCCGTAGCTTCTGTCCCTCTCAGTCCGAAGACTCTGAACCAGTGCATATTTTAGCTAAAGGCATTATGATGTCATCGGTTTCCTTAGATTTGATAGAAGAGGTCCATAATACCCAAGACCAAGCTCCTGAAACCACCCCTGTCCATAAACTGTTTGTCGCCCCCTCACTGCGCCTACGGGTACTCCAGGAATCCCACAATTCTGTGCTGGCAGGTCACCCTGGTATCGGCAATACCCTCCGATTAGTAACCAGGAATTTTTTGTGGCCAACCATAGCGAAAGATTGTAAGGAATATGTACAGGCTTGTGAAACTTGTGCTCGAGCCAAGACACCCCGTACCCTCCCTGCCGGATTTCTCCAGTCCCTACCTACTCCAGTAAGCCCTTGGACACATCTCTCCATGGACTTCATCACTAACCTTCCACCCTCAGAAGGGAAGACTTGAATCTGGGTAGTAGTGGATAGATTCAGGAAACAGTGTAATTTTGTTTCTCTGTCCGGATTACCCAATTCTGAAACTCTTAGCAAGTTGTTTATTAGGCATATTGTGCGGTTACACGGGGTTCCGGAAAATATTGTTTCTGACCGAGGAACACAGTTCGTCTCAAAATTCTGGAGGGCGTTTTGTAAAAAGATCCATATAGAGCTATCTTTTTCATCTGCCTACCACCTAGAGACCAATGGTCAGACCGAACGTTCCAATCAAACCCTTGAACAATATCTTCGGTTTTATGTGTCTGACCGTCAGTCTGACTGGGTGGAATATCTGCCGCTAGCTGAGTTCGCTATCAATAATCAGTATCAGGAATCCATCAAGACTACCCCCTTTTTCTGCAATTTAGGGTTGCATCCACGTTTTGGTTCTTTTTCTTCCACTGTGGTGGATACTCCTGAGGCTGACTGAACTGTGGACAAATTAAAGGCTATCTGGTCTGAGGTGAAAGAGAACCTGAAGAAGCCAAAGGTTGGTCAAGCCTCCTCTGCTAATAAGAGACGTTCCAAGGGCCCTAGCCTTGGAGTTGGGGACAAGGTATGGTTATCCACACAGAATATTAAACTCAAGGTCCCTTCTGCTAAGCTGGGTCCGAGATTTATTGGACTTTACGAGACAATCGAGGTAATTAATCCCACAGCTTTCCGCCTGCAATTCCCCCCATCCTTCAAGATATCGAATGTGTTCCATAAGTCCCTCCTCAAGTTATATCGTCTCCCCATTCACCCAGTCAGTGACCCTCCTCCTCCTGTTTTGGTGGAAGGTAACTTGGAGTATGAGGTACAGAGAATACTTGATTCCCGTATTGTCAGAGGGGCGGTACAGTATTTGGTGCATTGGAGGGGTTACGGCTCCGAGGAGAGGTCATGGGTCCCTGCGAGCGATGTTCATGCTAGGGGTCTGGTCCGACGGTTTCACCTCCAATTTCCTGGGAAGCTGGGTTTTGAGGGTCCGGAGGCCCCTCGTGGAGGGCGAGTACTGTTACATCACCTCCGGAGTCTGCTCCAGCGACTTCTGCTCCGATCGCCAGGCGACGCCGTGTTCCTGCCATGGATGGTGCTGGTGATGGGAGAGAAGTCGATGCCAGCGGCACCAGTGGGCGCAGGCTCCGATCATCCACTGGGCTGGGTTAGCTTGGGATCTGCAGTACCGCTGGCTGACTGTGGGTGGCATGTGTCTTCCAGCTGAAGTTGCCAGCGTGCAGCTACAGCCAATGGGAAGACACCACACCCTTCTTATTTCCCCTCCTGTCACATGATTACTGCCAGATATAGTTCTGATTTTCCTGGCTCCTGTTACGTCCTATTCTGTTGGTGGTTCCTGTGTTGACTTCTGCGTGTTTTTGACTACCCTTCTGCCTACTGTTTTTGTACCTTGCTGCCCGACCCGGATCTGACCTCTGCTACGTTTGCTGACTACGTCACTGCCTGTCGATTCTGTCCCTGTTCCGCAATTCCTGGTTTGACCCTGCCTGACAACTGCTCTCATCGGACTGCAGCCTTCTACAGGTGGTGATCTCCAGGGTCCTGTGTAATTCCAGATCCCTGTATAGGGGTTGAGGGGTTTCAGGGTTCTAGGGGTCCTGCTTGGTGAGTGGCTTCCCTCTAGCTTCCCCTTTACAGCCCATCTGAGTCTGTGGATCCAGGCAGGCGTTACAGCCTGGTTTCAAGGAGGGCAGCAAAGAAGACACTTCTCTTCAAAAAAAAGATCAGGGACTGACTGATATTCTGCAAAAGGTACAGGGAGTGAACTGCTGAGGACTGGGGTAAAGTCATTTTCTCAGATGAATCCCCTTTTCGATCATTTGGGACATCTGGAAAACAGCTTTTTAGGAGAAGAAGAGGTGAGCGCTACCACCAGTCTTGTCTCATGCCAACTGTTAAGCATCCTGAAACGATTCATGTGTGGGGTTGCTTCTCAGCCAAGGGAATCGGCTCACTCACAGTCTTGCCGAAAAACACAGCCATGAATAAAGAATGGTACCAGAATGTCCTCCAAGAGCAACTTCTCCCCACTGTCCAAGAGCAGTTTGGCACCCAACAATGCCTTTTCCAGCATGATGGAGCACCTTGCCATAAAGCAAAGGTAATCACTAAATGGCTCATGGAACAAAACATAGAGATTTTGGGTCCATGGCCTGGAAACTCCCCAGATCTTAATCCCATTGAGAACTTGTGGGCAATCATCAAGAGACGGGTGGACAAACAAAAACCAACAAATTCTGGCAAAATGCAAGCATTGCTTATGCAAGAATGGACAGCTATCAGTCAGGATTTGATCCAGAAGTTGATTGAGAGCATGCCAGGGAGAATTGCAGAGGTCCTGAAGAAGAAGGGTCAACACTGCAAATATTGACTTGCTGCATTAACTCATTCTAACTGTCAATATAACCTTTTGGTACTCATAATATGATTGCAATTATATTTCTGTATGTGATGTAAACATCAGACAAACACAATTAAAAACCAGAGGGCAACAGATCATGTGAAAATATAATTTTGGTGTCATTCTCAAAACTTTTGGCCATGACTGTAATCATCCCAAACGCCTTTTTTAGTGTTTAATCTCAAGCAAAAAAAAGCATGCATGATGGAAGAAAGCATACCTCTTTTATAAACATACACTAAACATAGACCACCCAGGATTTTGACGCGTTTTTTGGCCACTACATGCAGAAAATTTCTGCACCAAATCTGCAGCATGTGCACATAGCCATATTAGGGCTTGTGCGCACATCACGTAATAGCATGCATTTATGCTGCGTATTGCACTGCAGTGAAATTGCATGCGTCCTGCATCCCCTGCACAATGTATTTAGATTGTGCATAATCCATCCGCACGTTGCTTTTTAGAACGCAGCTATTTGGGTGCTAAAATTTTGACCCAAATCCGTGCGTTCTAAAAAGCAGCATGTCAATTATTTCTGCGTTGTGGATGCAGCTCCCACTCAGTCTATAGTGGGGGCAGCAGCCAAAGCGCATGAACGGCATTCATTATATTATCATTTACAGAACTCTGCTTCCCTTGTCACTCACATAGACAAACAGTGCAGCAGCATGTATACATGACCGATGCTCCATTCAGATGAGGGGGAACACAGCACCCCCAGTCTTGTGATTGGTAGAATCTCTAGTGGTCAGGAATGTATCACATATCTTCAGTACATTATAAATATATGCACACTCACTGAACATTGAAATTGCAATACAAAGAGAGAAACATCTCGTAAATATGAAAATCACAGAATCAACAGACATGCTGATTATAATCAAACGATGAAAAAAATAGAAACAAAATTTAGAAACCATCTCAGTATCAAGTATGAGTGCCACTGGCAATAATACATGCACATAGGCATCTTGGCTGCTATCAATGAGGTGATTAATGGTTGTATGGGGAATATTCTGCCACACTGAATGCATTTGGGTGCCCAAATTATCAATATCCACTGCTGGCAGCTCCCTTTGCACTTGCTGACCATTGACGTCTCAGATGAGCTTGATGAGTCAGCTACAGAGACGCTGCTGGCCATGATGATTAAGACCGCTTGTCTGGTCGAAACGCATCTTTTGTTTATCCCTAGTGAATTTTAACTTTTTTCTTTGTCATGCCTTATTCTTATAATTGTTAAAATAAATTGGATTTTTTTTTACCTTGGAAGCAACTTGCCGGACAATTCTCTTTTCCCCATGATGACATGTATAGGTAGCACATGTTGTTCCCAGTAGTATGAGCAACATGCTTTTTGGCATTGTATTTAAGAACGGATGATGGGACACTTTCTCCTTCCCTTGTGAAGACTTCTTCATGGCATTGGCCATGTGGGCTCAAAAGCAATCTCTGAATATCTTTGCTGAAGAGGACAAACCTACTTTCCAAATTTCAATGCTGCATTGCTCTGCACCATGATAACTTTTAAAAGCTGAGGACAAAGAGCGCAAATAGGGTCTTGCCAGATATTAAAAAAGCAGTTTGTAACAGTATACACTCACCTTATAAGGTTGTGAAGGTCACAACCACCAAGAAAGCATAAAAGGCAATGGCTGCTACCACAGCCCCACGTGGAGGAATCTTCAGTGCTGGAGAGGAGAAGTGGGGGTTAATGCCAGGCTGTCACCAAGAAGGAGAAAAAAAATTGTTGATTTGATAATAAAAATGTTTTATTCCATAGGTCAATGCATTTCAGGGCTCAAGTACCCTTCTTCAGGACCAAAAAAGAATGATGTATTGTTGATTTTTCTTTTTTGGTCCTGAAGAAGGGGACTTGAGCCCTGGAACGCGTTGACATATGGAATAAAATATTTGGTGACAGCTCGGCATTAACCACCACTTCTCCTCTCCAGCACTGAAGATTAAAGGGAACCTGTCATCAGAAATTTAGCTTGAAACCTAAAAGTTTCCCCCTCTGCAGCTCCTGGGCTGCATTCTAGAAAGGTTCCTGTACTTTTTGTGGTCCCTTTTAAACCAAATTAAATACTTTATAAACTTTTACCTTTTGCTATGTAAATTTTGTAAATCGTCCATGGGGGCGGGCTCTCTGCTGACCGTTGCTGTTCCTCCAGCACATTGACGCCATCCCCCCACGCACCATTTCATCCATCAGGACGCCGCCCACTGCGCCCGAGGTGCCGCCCACGCCAGGATCGCTGGTGACGTGTGTCACAAGCACGAGATTATGGGCGGCGCTGTGATTGCATCGCAAGTGCCGCCCATAATGTCGTGGACGCGCTTTCCCCCACTGCCTCCAGCGTTCTACGCAAGCACTCGCCGGCCAAATGACCCGACGTCATCTCCTTCTCATCTTACCCTGCAGCAGGGCAAGATGGGAAAGAGGTGACATCGGGTCATCTGGCCAGCAAGTGCTTGCGCAGAATGCTGGAGGAAGAGGGGAAAGTGCGGTCACGAGGTTATGGGCGGCACTTGCTGACGACACTCACAGCGCCGCCCATAACCTCGTGCCTGCGCAAAACGTCACCAGCGGTCACACGTGCACACAGTGTACAGTACCGCTACAGTCGCACAGCGCATGTGCGGGACCACGGGCGCCCAGGGGTGGCGTCCTGATAGATGAAATTCAGCGTTGGGGGGCGGCGTCAATGTGCTGGAGGAACAGCAACGGTCAGCAGAGAGCCCGCCCCCATGGACGATTTACAAAATTTACATAGCAAAAGGTACAAGTTTATAAAGTATTTAATTTGGTTTAAAAGGGGCCACAAAAAGTCAGGAACCATGCTAGAATGCAGCCCAGGAGCTGCAGAGGGGGGAACTTTTAGGTTTAAACAAAATTTCTGATGACAGGTTCCCTTTAAATGATAACTTTTGAGAGACATGGCATGAGATCAATTGGAACATCTGTAGCGGGACGTCTGGTTCGTAGCGAAATATTGTGCCTATGCATGATTTGTGTAGATACAGTTTGACATCTAGGACTTGGTATGTGACATCAAATTTAAATTGCAGTACAAAAAAAAAATCACTGCCCATATGGGGCATAGCGGCACGCAGGACACCTCTGACCAATTTAGAGGTATATTAAACTCCTAACTAATCTTGCACTTCACAAGCACTTTATAGCAATAAGTCACATCAATTATACCTTTCATCTAGTATTATATAGAACTACATATATTGTTGCACTTGGCACTTTATTATTTATATGTTATATATAATCAACGGATATTTAGACATAATTGGTAATTGCACTAGGCACTTTCATTACCTGACAAACCGCTGCTAAGTAGTATTGGGTTTTTGATCCTGTCTTATATTATTTATGAATATGTAATATATGTCATTTTTAATAATTTAAAGAAAATCAATATTTTATCCTGAAATGGACACCATTTCCTTTATTTTGAACCTGTATTGGTTTCCATTTTAAAGGTTTTTTTTTCATATTCATGACTTACTAATGGTAATCTTATACGGAATATTTTGATTACTTAATCATTGGTATAGGTAGCTTTCCTGCTGGATTTATCTCTCCCCCTTTTGGGACCCAGCAGGAGCTCGCCTTCCACCCAGGTGCTAATCATGAGCATTATGTTGGTGCTTAACCCCTTAATGACCGCGGGCAGTAATATTACGTCCTAGCGGTCATAGTATTAGTGCCCGCAGTCTGCTGCCAACAGCATGCAACGATCGGCGCACATCTCAGCTGATTTTCACAGCTGAGATGTTTGCCTGCCAGGCACAGAGCAGAATCGTTATCTGCTCGTGCCGTTTAACCCGTTAAATGGCGCTGTCAATATGTGACAGCGCCATTATAACGGCATCGGCGGTAAATATTTACTTACGATGCCGATACCGAAGTCACGTGACGTGATCACGTGACGTCCGGTGGTTGTCATGGTAGCACAGAGTCATGTGATGACTCCTGTACTGCACATGAACTACTTTTAGTTTCACTTGGCCCAGAGCCGAGTGAAGCAGAAAATGAGCGTATCTGCTGTTTACAGCTGTGCAGAGCGATAGGATTGTTGATCCTTATAGCCCCCTAGGGGAACTAGTAAAATAAAAAAAAAAGTAAAAAAAAAAGTTTTAAAAATTAAAAAAAAAACCTAAAAGTTCAAATCACCCTCCTTTTGCCCCATTGAAAATTAATGGGTTAAAAAAATAAAAAATATATACATATTTGGTATCGCCGCGTTCAGAAACGCCCGATCTATCAAAATATAAAATCAATTAATCTGATTAGTAAACTCCGTAGCGGCAAAAAAATTCCAAACACCAAAATTACGTTTTTTGGTCGCCACAAATTTTGCACAAAATGCAATAACAGGCGATCAAAATGTAGCATCTGCCGAAAAATGGTACCGTTAAGCCATCAGTGAGCCATAGATCCCGAAAAATGAGAACGCTACGAGTCACGGAATATGGCGTAAAACATGCGCCACTTTTTTCGGACAAACTTCCGTTTTTTTTTTAACCCCTTATATAAAAGTAAACCTATACATGTTTGCTGTCTACGAACTCGCACTGACCTGAGGCATCACACCCACACATCAGTTTTACCATATAGTGAACACAGTGAATAAAATATCTCAAAAACAATAGTGCTATCGCACTTTTTTTGCAATTTTTCTGTGTTTTGAATTTTTTGCCGTTTTCCAGTACACTATATGGTAAAACCTATGGTTTCATTTAAACGTAAAGCTCATTCCACAAAATATGAGCTCTCACATGACCATATTGACTGGAAAATAAAAAAGTT